>NC_052633.1:21585062-21947562 GCF_016161935.1 Mauremys reevesii
ATCCTTGGAGGGTGTGAAAACAGCTGTGAACTAAAAGAAAAGTTTGTGCAGATCTGTGAGAACTGGTACTATCCTAGTCTTCATTAAAAAAATAAAACCTTCAAGGTAACATCTTAGTGAAGAAATATAAATGCACTTTTATTCACCCCCCCACTCCAAAAATTATATGAGCTGCATGGGGTAGAAAACTAACTAAAGAGGGAGTGAAATTGGACCCATAGAGCTGAACAACTCTGAAATTTTGGAGGGTGACGGGCTTGAAATCTTGATACAACCTAAACTTGAATTTCACAATTTGAACCTTTCTATAATGAACTGAACCTGAACCCCAGTTCTGACTATGCCAAACTTTAGGGGACAATTGAAATCCCAAACAGAAACTGGATTCAATTTTGTGATGTAGGCCTATTGCTAAACTAAACTGAAATGCTCTTTTTCATCTACATGGCTTGTTTACTCCTTCCAGGAAGGGATCCCACAGTTCTCTCCTCATGCTCTCTGTCATCTCCCATATTCCCTTGTGGTTTTATATCAGTTAGTTATCCAAACATATTTATGACCATTACTCCAACTAGGGGGCAGTTTCTCACACAAGTAGTCCAGCTGAAGTAAATAGGTCAGTTTGTGTAACTGCTCATCATTCATAGTAAGGTACTAGGTGCTGTACAAATGTGGAACAAGAAGATGGTCTCTACCCCAAAGAGTTTACAATCTACACAGGAGATTAAAAAAACCCAGCAGGTGGAGACAGACAGGAGAGTACCAGGAAACAATGAGGCAATATTGGGTAGGCAGTGGTCTCAGTGCACCAGCTGCCTAATTGTTGTCAAGATTGTTTATAAGTATCCCAGCAAAGATTTAAGAAGAGATTTGAAGGACAACAATGAGGTGGATTTGCAGATGTTTACAGGGAGCTCCTCCTACATGGGAGTGTCAGCATGGGGAAAAAACACAAAGATTTTTGGTTGTATGAAAATTTAACAAGTGGGGGAATGAAGGCTGGGAGCGTGGAGGTGAGAGTAAACACTGAAATAACCTATGAGTCCATAGTGTAGGTTGGGGAAGGATAGGCTGTGAAAGACCTTGAAAATGGAAGCAAAATGTCTTAACCACTTTCCCTGTTGATGTTTAATCTGCTTTTATTAATGAGACATTTTTATAGTTGACAATTTAAACATGAGATTAAAAATATTTTTCTTCTTGAACTCCGACTCTAGTTTTTGCCTGATTTCTGAGAATTCAGAATAATCAGGAAAAGTGGTTGTAATATTCCATTATATTCAGAGGAGGGCAGCATTAAACTTTAAATAAAAGGAACGTATCCACCTCAAAGGCTAACAAATGTCGAATCTAAACTCTAAGCATTGGAATTTAGATGAGATAGACCCCAAAAGGTTTTCTAAACACAAATTTCCTGAACACAAATCCTATAGCTCGATTTTGTTAAAACCAGAATTGAATCTAAATTCTGACATTAAAACAAAGCAAATCCACAATCTGCAATTACAGGAGCATTACAGTGTCATGTCATGTTATCTTGCTTGTATGGTGGTATAATATTTTGGCTTGTTATCTTACTTATAGTGACGCATTCACTATAGTGGTGGTTATAGCATCTTAGCTATTTAAGTGATATACACTCTCATATGCTTAGTTTAGATAACATTACTTTTAACAAACAAAAGTTAAAACAAAATTGAAAAGGGCCCTAACCCTCTAGTTCCCATTTTACTCACTAAGGGCCTGATCCAAAGCCCACTGAAGCCAGTGGGAATTTTCTTACTAGCCACAGGTAGCTCACACAAACTCGGATTAACCAGGCCTTCCTCGGCCAATGGGAAGGCTACTGTTGACTTCAGTTGGCTTTGGATCAGGACCTGAGTCAGATCGAAGGAAAAAGAAATGTTTTACCAAATCATGCAAAGTTCTAAAAAATAATGGGCCTGATCCTTTACTTGAACTTAGTGCTCACCCAGGAAAAATGCTTATTGTGAGATCAGGTCCAATGCTAATTGTTTTAGTCATCCATCTTGTACCTCCATGTCACTGATAATTAGGGCTGTTGATTAATCGCAGTTAACTCATGCAATTAACTCAAAAAATTAATCACAATTTAAAAAATTAATCATGATTAATTGCACGGTTAAACAATAGAATACCAACTGGAAATGTATTAAATATTTGTGGATATTTTTTGACATTTTCAAATATATTGATTTCTATTATAACACAGAATACAAAGTGTACAGTACTCACTTTATATTATTTTTATTACAAATATTTGCACTGTAAAAATGATAAAATAAATAGTATTTTTCAATTTACCTCATACAAGTACTGTAGTGCAATCTCTTTATTGTGAAAGTGTAACTTACAAATGCTGGGTTGTTTTTTTTTTACATAACTGCACTCAAAAACAAAACAATGTAAAACTTTAGAGCCTACAAGTCCACTCAGTCCTACTTCTTGTTCAGCCAATTGCTAAGACAAAGAAGTTTGGTTACAGCTTGCAGGAGATAATGCTGCCTACTTCTTGTTTACAATGTCACTTGAAAGTGAGAACAGGCATTCGCATGGCACTTTTGTAGCCAGGGGTGCAAGATATTTACATGCCAGATATGCTAAACCTTTGTATGCCCGTTCATGCTTTGGCCACCATTCCAGAGGACATGCTTCCATGCTGACGATGCTTGTTAAAAAATGTGTTAATTAAATTTGTGACTGAACTCCTTGGGGGGAGAATTGTCTCCTACTCTGTTTTACCTGCATTCTGCATATATTTCATGTTATAGCAGTCTTGGATGATGACCCAGAACATGTTGTTCGTTTTAAGAACACTTTCACAGCAGATTTGACAAAACGCAAATAAGGTACTAATGTGAGATTTCTAAAAATAGCTACAGCACTGGATCCAATGTTTAATAATCTGACGTGCCTTCCAAAATCTGAGAGGGACGAGGTGTGGAGCATGCTTTCAGAAATCTTAAAAAAACAACACTCCGATGTGGAAACTACAGAACCCAAACCACCAAAAAAGAAAATCAACCTTCTGCTAGTGGCACCTGCCTCAGATGATGAAAACGAACATGTGTCGGTCCACACTGCTTTGGATTGTTATCAAATAGAACCCATCATCAGCATGGATGCATGTCCTCTGGAATGGCGGTTGAACCATGAAGGGACACATGAATCTTTAGCACATCTGGCATATAAATATCTTGCGACACCAGCTACAACAGTGCCTTGCGAACGCCTGTTCTCACTTTCAGGTGACATTGTAAACAAGAAGCCGCATTATCTCCTTAAAATTGTAACCAAACTTGTTTGTCTGAGCGATTGGTTGAATAAGTAGGGCCAGGGGTGAAAATAAGCTGGTACGGGCCAGTATGGCGTACCGGTAAAAGGTGGCTGCCAGTACCACCCATACCCAGCAGACTTTAAAGCGCTGCTGTGGCAGTGCTGTAATGTTGCTGTCCTTTTTGCGCCCCCTGTCGGCGGCCCTGCTGGGTCCCTACTGGCAGGGCCGCTGACGGGGTGGGTGGTTGGGGTGCAAAAGGGGCATCGATGTTAAAGTGCTGCCACGGCAAAGGTCCCCGCTTAAAGCGCTTTAATGTCATTGCCCTTTGGTGGCTGAGGGGGTGGGCAAAAGGAGCAGCAGCCCCGGGGCTGGCAATTTAAAAGGGCCTGTGGCACTGGTTGCCACTACTGCGGCAGCGGCCAGAGCCCTGGGCCCTTTAAATCACCGCCGGAGCCCCGGGCGGCGTGGGCCAGGCAGCGTGGAAGGGCTGGCTTGGGGACGCTGATCCCCAGCCCTTCCCCTTCCATCCGAGGCCCCGTCCCTTCTGGGGGCCGGAGTCGGCCCCCGTACTGGTCTTTGGCTTTATTTTCACTCCTGAGCAGGACTGAGTGGACTTGTAGGCTCTAAAATTTCACATTGTTTTATTTCTGAATGCTGTTATTTTTTGTACATAATTCTACATTTGTAAGTTCAACTTTCGTGATAGAGACTGCACTGCAGCACTTGTATGAGGTGAATTGAAAAATACCATTTCTTTTGTTTCTTACAGTGCAAATATTTGTAACCAAAAATAAATATAAAGTGAGCGGCTGTGTTGTACTTGAAATCAACATATTTGAAAATGTAGAAAACATCTAAAATATTTAAATAAACGGTATCTGTTATTGTTTAACAGCGCAATTAATCGTGATTAATTTTTTCAATCGCTTGATAGTCCTACTAATGTCATGCCATGCAATGGGCCAAACTTTACCCTCAGCTACACCCAGACACTTGAACTAAGCCAATGCAGTTGCACTAGTGGAACAAATTCTGCCTTCTGTGATGGAGGCCTCTATTCAGCAAAGTATTTAAGCGTGTGCACCAGTCTCATTGGCTTCAGTGGGACTTGGGAACATGTTTAAGTGTTTTGCTGAAGAGAGGAGGACTATTGAATCAGGCCCAAGTCATTCAAATAATCAGTCCTAGTGTGTCTGCCACATCTGGACGGTGCTATAAGAGGCCGAGGACAGAAAATATAGCCGTTCCTCTCTTAAGAGTTAACTGTGTTCTAAACCAAGAGGAAGAAGGAGCTAGGAATACTGCAAATACCACTGCTCTTCTGCTGCATTTCTGAAGGGTTTGGTTAAATACACCCAGAAATAAATATTAAAGTTCTCTGGCTGGTGTAGATGCTCCTTCATTTTTTAATTGATTCCTTTCCTAAAGGTTAAAGAACTGGAACATGAAGCTGTTGGGTTTTGTGAATCTGAAGGAGTGCAATTTAACCTTGAGTTATGTATCAAAATTCCCCGTTTCAGCATAAAAACTGCATATGTACCTATTTAATGAATAAGACCCTTAAGGTTTGTAAAGAACCTAGATTTATATATTCCATTAAACAGGTTAATTAGTTGGTAATTTCACCCTTGTTTGTAATATACACAATTTTATGGTCAATAATAGTAAAATCTATGTAAACCATGCTCTTTATTAATAAACATTATGTGCTTCTGGCTTTCAAACAAAGTAATGGATTACTTGTTTCTCTTTCATGTCTGGCACTGTAAAATTCAAACAATGAGAATTATTGATTGAATATTTCATATGAAGTATGAAAACACTACAAATTATTTGTTTTATATAAAAATGACAAGATTACAGCAAAGATACTGGTAGTCTAAAGAAAGCTGTGATCAGCAATATCAGAAAGAGCCAGGACTTGATGGCTCACGGAATTAGTATTGGTTATTGTGACTTTCACTTCTGCGTTACTGGGTTTGAATCCAACCCAGGTTAGTAGTAACTAGACTTTGTTACCAGTTGATTGCTGTTAGATGGTTTCTGTGCAGTTCTCAGTAGACAATATCTGTATCACAAAACTGCCACCCAAATGGCACTAACGGGCAATTCTGTTTACATCATTAGCTAGGAAGGTGAGGACTAAATGAACATGGAACTTCAGCTACCTGGTCCTTCTCGAGGTCAGGATTTGAAATAAAGTGGTGGAGCAGTGTGTGAATACAAAGTAAGTACCCTGGAGGGTTCTACCAATGCTTCACCGTCCTTGTTTCAGTCCTGGAAATTCTTGAACAGAAATTGCCAGTGGTGTTAGTGGGTTGTCTGTTTTTTTGATGCATACAAACATCCAGAGATTCAGACTGAAATGTTAACTTGTGACCTAATGAGAATTTCAGCTTAGATCTCCAGAGGAAGGAATGCTAGTGACCTAAGATACAACAGTACCTAGTTCCCCCCAAAACATAGGATTAATGAAATAATGTGTCTACTCTTCCCATAAAGACCAATACAATACAAACCAAGAGGCATGAATAGAAATACCATGTATATGTGTTTATAGGTTTCTATATAAGCATTCTGGGATCTGGCATGAAAAATAAATGTCTCTTGTAATTGTCTGTGTTAAGATTAGGTACAATAGTGCACTGTTTCATAGCCTAAATCTTGAAACAGACACTGCAATTATTTTGATGATCTAGTGTAAAATGTAGCCTGGGTAGTTCATGTGAATATGGATAACCATTTAATTTTCCCCTTCTCCTTTCCAATACAGAGCTGTATAGCAGTGGAAGGCTCTATCTTCATACTGGCTGAAAACAACACAGTTGCTTCTCTGCAAAGAGTCCATCATGCAAATCCTGACCAAACAACCAGCAGAATGCTAACCCAGTCTGGAAAGCGACTTTGTTAACAATGATAAATCACTCTCAAAATAGAGCTGGCACTTAGCACATCCCTACCATTCCTCCACGATCGTTGTTAGAGCATCCATCATGGGTCCCAGAGGCACAGAGACGCATGTTAGTTTTGAGCTAGATTTTTTTCCTATCGCCCTCCCTCCCACCCACCCTCCTTTTGAAATGGAGTTGTGGGAGGCCTCCCACATGATAGGCTGGAGAAGAGACAACCCCTACATTCCTTAGCTTCTCCTTTCCACCCCAATGTCTTAGGTAGATGTGGAGTGCAAGGCCAGTTCCACTTCCTGTCTCTGCCCTTTCTCTTTTCCACAACAGTTCTCTGAAAGCCCTACTTTGGAGTGTCCACCCCCACACAATGCAGAGCAGATTAAATTAGGTCAATTAACCTGATAGGCTGCATGGGGGGGGGGGGCGGGAAGGGGAACACTAAGGCTTGAAAGGCAGACTGAGGCTAGAGCCCAACTGAGGAGGAACAGGCAGGGCTAATCTAATGCCAGGAAGGTAGCTTGTAGTGGCTTTCTGGGTGGTAGAGAGGGAGGGAAGGAAACCCAGGAGGGGTTAACTCTAATGGGCCCTGCATGGAGATGTGAGCACAGCAGGATGGGTGGGAGACAAAGCTCATCTCTTCCAGGAGTCCTCCCCCAAAGCAGCTTGACATCTGTGGAGCATCTGCAAACATAGGCGGCAGGTTATATACACCTACGGTGCCCAGGCTCCAGGAATATTCAGGGCTGGGGGCCCTGCTCCAGCAATATTTGGAGCTGGGTCTCTCCCCCGGCCCTGCCTGGATCGGGCACCGTAGGTGTATATAACCGCCCCGCTGCGTCCCTGCCTGGAGCAGGTCCCAGCCCCCGCCTGCCACACCCCCCTCTGCGTGTCCCCCACCCCCCACCGCGCCACGTCCCTGCCTGACAAAAAGCAGCGCGGCGCCTCTCCCCTGCCTGCTCTGTGCTGCCGGAGATCGGCTCCTGGCAGAACTGCTGTCTGCTGCCGCAGGGTCCTAGCGCCTGCCATTCACTAATGGCAAGGCAGGCTGTCCTTACCCTGCCCTTCCGCCCTTGCCCTCAGCCTCCCCAACGCCCCAAACCCCTCAGCCCCAGCCAGAGTCCTCACCCCCCCACACCCTGATCCTCTGCCCCAGCCAGAGCCCTCATCCCCCTGCACCTTAATCCTCTGCCCCAGCCCTGAGTCCCCCACGCAACATGAACCCCTCATCCCCCTGCACCCTAATCCTCAGCCCCAGCCAGAGCCCTCATCCCCCCACACCCTAATCCTCAGCCCCAGCCCTGAGCGCCCCCGCATCATGAACCCCTCATCCCCCTGCACCCTAATCCTCTGCCCCAGCCCTTAGCCCCCGCACTTCATGAACCCCTCATCCTCAGCCCCACAGCCCTCACCCCACACCCCAACCCTCTGCCCTGAGCCCCCTCCTGCATCATGAACACCTCAGCACCAGCCAGAGCCCTCAGCCCCCTGCACCCTAATCCTCTGCCCCAGCCCTGAGCCCTCTCCTGCATCATGAATCCCTCATCCTCAGCCCCACAGCCCTCACCCCTGTACTCCCTCCTATCCCCAAACTCCCTCCCCAGAAGGTGCACCCCTTCCCATACACCCCTTCCCAACCCCAAACTCCATCCCAAAGCCTGCACCCTTCACCCCCTCCTGCACACCCACCCCCTGCCCCAGCCCAGAGCCTGCACCCAGCACCCAAACTCCATCCCAAAGCCTGAACCCTGCACCTCTCCTGCACCCTAATCCCCAGCCCAGGATCTGCACCCTAGACCCCCCCCCGCCGAGCCCCCTCCCAGAGCCTTAGGCAGGTGGGGGCGGAGTTTGGGGGGTGGAGTTGGGGGGCGGGTTCTGGGCACCACCAAAATTTCTACAAACTTGCCACCCATGTCTGCAAAGCCTTTTTTGCATCCCTTCTCCATGGGACCTCCATCCAATGCAGAGCTGGCTCCTGCAGGAGTAACATGTTTACTTACTTGTCCATAATAATAGCCAGTGCTTGGTCCTTAAAATGGGCTTCCTTTTTTAGACTTTAGAACATACTTTTTGTTCCTTAGGTACGCAGCAGCCAGGCAGTTTAAGAGTTGGGTATTCATGTTTTTTGTGGATGTTAATGGGCTGGACTTGTGTGGTGGAAGGATGCAAGTCTCTCTGGGCTTTACTATTCTCTGTATGTGTCTCATTTCCTCATCTTTCAGCATCAATCTTCTCTTTCTCTAAAGTAACTTTCAAATGGAAACACCAAACTGACCATCCACAATGAAAAAAAGTCTCCCTCTTCTCAAACCTCTACATGGTCTCATGAGCCTCTTGCTCCCATAGATTGTCCACCCTGGCTTCCACAGTAGTAATAGGGACCATCTTCTATAGGGATCTTGTAGGGACAGGACTGCTTCACTTCCATTGTAGCCCATGTGCTACCAAGGCTGTCTGGTCCAGTGGGCCTAGGAACATACTACAAACCTAGCGACAGCATCATTTCTCTAATATAAAGTTACGGTGTCCGGCTAGCCAAAGTGATTTTACGGCTCTCTATTTTCAATGGAAAACTGCCTCCTCTGAAGATGAATTCCCTGAAGCCAGCAACTCTGTGTTTATAGCATCACAATGCAGGGTTCCAATCACAACAGTGAGCTTCTGTCAAGGAAAAAAATCATCTCAATGTGCCAAATAAAAAACCCAAGCCTACATGGATGCTTTGGTTGCTGACCATAAAAGCAAAAGCCTGCTGCCACTTAGGTGATGGATTTCTCTTAGTAGGCAGCCACCATTTTGTTTACAAGGAAATTTCCACCATTAGTATGTACACAAACTGCTTACGGTTGTTTGATTGGTTTTTTAGCAAAAGATGACAAAGGAGAAATGAGATATCTGTTAGATTGAATTAAGCAGTCTGTTACCACAGCTGTATTACTAAGTTACATTTAATTGCTCAGCATTTATGAGATTCATAGTTTATTGTCTTTCTTGCCACACAATAGGCTGGGTAAGTTAAAGAGCTCTAAGTTTCTAAGGCTAGAGTTTTTGGGTGCCTGCCAGCACTGATCTGTTTAACAAACAAGCTGCAGGGTGCTTATTAGTAGGTTGTGATTTGCAAATCATGAAGCCTCTGGGGCCAGATGCACTGATCAAATAGGAAATCTATATATCAGTGAGACCATTAGATGAAAAAGAGGCGCACCATTGAGTATAAATATGTTTTTCAGAGGCTTCAATTAGGCCATTGTAAATGACTTTTGTAACTTTCTGTTGACCCAGCAGTCTAAATATTAAACATTAGTATAAGCAACATTTGTTTCAAATTGCTTCTCTTAGAATTTCCTGATGAGCGATAATTATATGAACTCAGTACTAAAAGAACAAGTACTTAATTGCTTTAATTTATTTGTATTTATTTCAATGTAACACATGCTGCCTATCTGCCGCCAAAGATGCTTATTCATTATTCATAAAAGCACAACAAAAATTAATGAATCAAGAACTACATAAGGCCAGATGATGAGTTGGTCTGAATCAGCACAGTGCCATGGAAGCCAAGATGATTTGTTTGGCTTGCCAAAGTCAATGGAGCTATGACAATCTACAGTAGCCAAAGACCTGACCCAAGAATGCTGCAAATAGAATTCCTTCACCTGAATCTCCTCATCTCCCCACTTCAACTAGAGGAGTGTGGTGGTGTTGTTTGTTTATTAGTAGAGTTTCACAAACTATCCCAACACACAATTTATTCAATGAGTTTGCTCACGAATTATCCATGAGCAGGCTTCAGTTTTTACTAAGTTGTTTGTTCCAAATTCTTTGATGAATTGCGGATGCAGCTGAATTTCATCATATGAGTTGCTCATGAATTATGCGCTGTAACTACTGCCGTGAATATTTGTTCTTTGTGCAGTGCGACTGGTCACTTCAGTCATAAGGGACAGTTTCCACACTCCTATTAGATGCCCACCAAACTCTTAGAGCTTTCAAGATATCTGCATGAATATTCATGTTTTCCCTTTCCACAAACGTTCTTGTGGACAAAATTTTGCTCTTATAAATGTTTGTGAAAGGCAAATGAAAGGGGGTGCAAAGACCATTGAAGCAAGTTCAGTTTCAGTCATCCAAATATTTGCAAATGATGCTCTCACCCTCCCCTCCAGTATACAGCCAGCTCTAATTTCAATTTCAGGGAAAGGCTAGTAAAGGAGAAAGGCCTTTAAAGGCTCCATTTAACCAATCAGGAGGAGAAGACATTAGTTTTAGAACTGAGGACCTTCACAGAAAATCTGGAATTGTATGGCTAGAGCGAAAACAAAGAACTCTTCTCAGTAGCTCTTCTGTGTGGTGTTAATTTTCCCCTTTGTTTTCCTTGTGCAGTGTGTTTAACTTAGGGCTTCCCTAAACATTGCTTAAGTACTCTGAAAGAAATGTGTGTGTGCTGGGGAAGGGGAGTGTCTAGGAGCAGCAACTTTGGTAAGATGGTGCTTAAAATGCACCCCTTGGTTACCCAGCTGGGTTTTTAAAAAAAATTGCCAGGTCTGCAACTCCTTGCCACTCAAACTTTGAGCACTGGCACTAAGCTTTGCAAGCAAAATCTGTTAAGTAAAATGAAAGGCCACATGACTGCAATACGCTTGTAAAGTGAATGCTGGGGGAGAAGGGAACAAATGGGGAAGATTACTGTCATTTTGCATGGTTGATATAAATTAGAATAGTTAGGAAAGGCTGTTGGCTAGAAACAAAGTCATTTTAACATGTAGTTTGCATGTCAGCTGGAATTAGGTATCATTATGTATTGTATTATCATGGTGCCGACTTTGTAAATGAAGTCACTGAAGTTACTTTAAGCCTCCTTCACACTGCCAGAGTGGCATAAAGGGGCCTTAGTGTAAATGAGAATTGGAATGTATGTCTACACTGCAATAAAAAACCCTGTAGCATCATGTCTGAGAGCCCAGGTCAGCTGACTCAGGTTCGCCGGGCTAAAAATAGCAGGGTAGACATTCGGGGTCATGCTGGAGCCTGGGCTCTGAGACCCTCGCTATAGGCGCCAACTTTCCCTGCACTGGTGGGAACTCACGCCCCCACCGGCCCCGCCCTGACTCCACCCTTTCCCTGCCCTTGCCCCGCCCCCATTCCAACCCCTTCCCCACAGTCCCTGCCCCAACTCTGCCCCCTCCCTGCCCCATTGGACCCCTTCCCCAATTCTTTTTTGAATCCAGTAACACTTTTGGCCTTCACAACATCCTCTGTCAATGAGTTCCACAGGTTGACTGTGCATTGTGTGAAGAAGTACTTCCTTATGTTTAAACCTGCTGCCTATTAATTTCATTGGGTGAGCTCAGTTCTTGTGGTATGTGAAAGGGTAAATAACCGGTCCCTATTTCACTTTCTCCACACCATTCATGATTTTATAGACCTCTATCATATCCTCCTCCCCTTAGTTATCTCTTTTCTAAGCTGAGCAGTCCCAGTCTTTTTAATCTCTTCTCATATGGAAGCTGTTTCATACCCCTAATCATTTTTGTCGCCCTTCTCTGTACCTTTTCCAATTTTAATATCTTGTTTAATGGGCATTCAGAACAACATGCAGTATTGAAGGTGTGGGAATAGCATGGATTTATATAGCGGCATTATGATATTTTATGTTCTATTATCTATTCCTTTCCTAATGGTTCCTAATATTCTGTTAGCTTTTTTGACTGCTGCTGCACATTGAGAAGATGTTTTTAAGAACTATCCACAATGCCTCCAAGATCTCTTTCTTGAGTGCTAACAGCTAATTTAGAGCCTATCATTTTGGGATTATTTTTTCCAACATGCATTACTTTACACATATCAACATTAAATTTCATCTGCCCCTTGTCACCCAGTAACCCAGTTTTGTGAGATCCCTTTGTAACTCTGTGCAGCCAGCTTTGGACCTAAGTACTGTGAATAATTTAGTATCCTCTACAAACTTTACTACCCCACTGTTCACTCACTGACCATTTATTCCTACCCCTTGTTTCTTATCTTGTAACCAGTTCCTGATCATACAAGGATCATCTCTCTTAGAACATAAGAATGGCCAGACTGGGTCAGACTAAAGGTCTATCTAGCCCAGTATCCTGTCTTCCAACAATGGGCAATGCCAGGTGCCCCAGAGGGAATGAACAGAACAGGTAATCATCAAGTGATCCATCGCGTCATCCATTCCCAGCTTCTGGCAAACAGAGGCTAGGGACACCATCCCTGCCCATCCTGGCTAAGAGCCATTGATGGACCTACCCTCCATGAAGTTATCTAGTTCTTTTTTGAATCCTGTTATAGTCTTGGCCTTCACAACATCCTCTGGCAAAGAGCTGCACAGATTGACTGTGCATTGTGTGAAAAAATACTTCCTTTGTTTGTTTTAAACTTGTTTCCTATTAATTTCATTTGGTGACCCCTAGTTCTTGTGTTATGAGAAAAAGTAAACAACACTTATCACCTGACTGCTTGGGAAAGTTACCCTTGCTCTCTTCACCACCATCAATCACAACACCACTTCCTCAGGGCAGCATAAAGTTCTGAATGGGGACTCTTCTTGCTGAAGGACAGTTGTGTTGTCATGAGCCACAGGTACATGGAGGAAGGAGGTTACATAAAAGAACAGGCTCAACCCAGACTACTTCTCCTGTCACGAACCAGCATCAGAATTGGGACTGGGGATAGCACTTTGTGGGGTTCAAGACACTTAGTCCCATATCCACCAGTACACTCTGATGCACCCCAAACATTTAGGCTCTTAAATTCCATTAAGAGCTTGATTTTTTCAGAAGGTCTAAGCACCTGCAGCTCCCCATCACTTCTGCTGGAGTTGTGGATGCTCAGCATCTTCGAAAAGCAGGCCCAGAGTGCTGCATGGAAAAGGGCTTATCCTCCAAACCAGAATATTAACACTCCCAGGAGTTCCATATGTTGCACGTCTGTAGGGAAATAGAAGGATATGAGTTCTTTTCTTCTACTAAAACCAATGGATTACAGATAGCTCTGTGAAATTGGATCAATGTTTTCATGAAAACAAATCTTCTTTTTTGAATTCATTCCATTTTGCGTTGCCTGAAATGCTCCGTTTGGCTGACGTTCAGCAGGGGTGTTAGGAACTGCTGCTCGCTGAACACAGAGCAAACTCTCACGGCCAAAATTAAGAACAGTGCTGTCTTCTGTAAAGTTTTTAAAACTTAATTAAAGCAAATACTTTGAGATGATTAAAAGGCACACACCATTTTTAAGATAAAAGTTTATTATAGTTAAAAAGGAAGCTCTGTAATTTAAAATGGAAAGTTTATGAAGCTGCAGGATAAACCTCAGCTAGAAAAAATAACAGGTTTCAGATGTTCAAAATATCATACATTAACCCCAAATGATCATTCTATAACACCAGTTCCCTTAGTCCATGGCGCTGGCAGTTAGAACACCCACTCTGCTTAAAGACACAATACTTGCTACAATCAGCAGTTAATCACCCAGTTCCTGTCCTGAACCAACACTCGAAACTTCATGATTTAATAAGACAGTTATTGTATTTCTAATAAAATAAGTGATTGCTAGAACAATACACAATAAGACTTAACAGCTCTGAAACAGATAGCATCTCTTGTCTAGTTGTGAATATTCCAGCTTTTATATATATATCTACACTGAATATTCAAGTGTTATTTATTTAGAGTAGCTGTTTGTTTAATTTACAGAGCTAGATTTATTTCAGCGGTTTCTATATAATTAAATACCAACCGACTAGTGGAAACATATTGAGACTTAACAATTATGTAATAAGCATCCGAAGTGACAATTAAGTGTGTTGGGGAGACAAATCTTTTAAGGGGGCAAGTACTAAAGAGACAAGAGAAATTAGTGTAATAAAAGAATCACTAGGAGACAGAGTAAAAGGATAAAATGAAGCAAGTCAGTCTACTTTCTTCCTTTCTGACCATGAGCTGTATTACACTATGTATTAGTCTCCAAGTGAAATAGTTGGAATGCTGTGCTTTGGATTCTTAAAAGATCTCTTCCTTCTATGTGCCAGAGGTGAAATCAGCCAAAGCCCTGGAGCCCCTGGTAGAGAGTTCTCTGGGGGGCCTTTCAGTTTTGAAATTCACTCCCCCCGATTGGATCCACTGCAGCCAGATTTGTTAAATTTCTGAGCACACTACAAAGTCCATCTCTTATCTCCGGTTACTGAGGAGCAAGGTGGGCTAAGTTGGGATGTTTGTATTAATGAACAGTCCTTTTGAATTTCCCTTTTCTGATTTATAGGATAGGCACCCAGGGCACAGGGTTTGTGTGTGTGGGGGGGGAGAATAGCTATTTTATTTGTATACATTCAAATAAGCATATACAAGCAGAGAGGGCAGAAGACACTATGCAATAGAATGGAACACATCTTGCATTGGAAGAAGATGGACTGCATGATGTAATAGGCCTAATCCATTTCAACCGTCTGTGTTTTATGACTTGTGTTGGTCTCGTGCTGTAGTTGTGAAGCTTTGATAAAGGGATGTTTGTCAACTAGTCTGTGTGTTTGGGTCACACTTTAATCAGTTATGGTTTGTGATGTGCTGCCAAGTTACATCATCTCGGCAGTGGCAGGGACATTCTTTGGTGGAATTTATATCTACTGTAAAGGGAGATAGTTTAAAGTGAATACAAGTGAAGCTGTGATTCTGTGCACTGAGCACGTCATCCGAAGTTGAATAGCAGCTGTGGGGTGATGTTACAAACCCCTGGTGTCTTCCCAGATCTGAGATCAAATCTGAAAGCAAAGGCTACTAGCTGACAATTCTGAAACTTAAATACATTCCTAGATTAAATGTAAGCAAACTATTGTTATAAAATAGGAGATATATTCTAACAAACAGGTAAGAGAACATCCCACTGCTTCTATACAAAAACCCTCAGCAGGCAGATACAATCTAATCTGCTCCTGCAACAAGTTATATGAATAAACAGAGCAGGCCAGGCCCTCAGCTGATGTAAATCAGTGTAGTTCCATTGAGAATCTAGAGCAAGATGAGCAGCTATTCTGGCTAGGGTCAAAGTTAGGAGGATGATTAATTCTCCCGCATCAGGACGTAATCTATTCCTTAGCTGGGGCCAAGAAGAAAGTTGCTCCCATGTTCTGTGCTGTACTGCTGTAAAAGTAGGAGCTCTGAGGGATTTTGTTACTTTTCTAGAAAGTTGCATTGGTTGCTGTCGGAGATGGAATGCTCAAGTAGATGGGCCATCGGTCTGTTCCAGGATGAAAAATTCTTCTGCTGCAGAGTTCTCCTCTGCTTGCCCCAGGTCATCAGAATTCTCTTGGTGTCATGGCAGGATATAAATAGCTAAGACCTTGATTAAGGAAAGCATCCCTAAAGCACTTATGCTCATGCTTAACTTTAAGTAGCTATGTAAGTCCCATTGAAGTCAAGGATCTAAGCACATGTTTAACATGCTTAAGTGCTTTCCTGAATGGGGCCAAAGGCTTTCTTATTCTACCACTATGTCATCAATCAAGTCTTCAGCATGTCAAGCAGTCACACAGGAAAAGGAGGCTACATATTTGTGATGAGATGAAGGAATCTCACTCAGGGTTTGGAAGAGATGGGGTTAAAATACTGCCCTAAAAGCCACATGCCACTACAAAAACTGTGGGATTGTAATGGAATAGTCTGACATGACTGTCAGGCTGCCTGCAGCTGATCAGCAAGAACAGGTACAGAAACGAGGTCGGAATGGAGGAATGTGAAAAAACTCCTCTTCTTCCACGAGGGACTATACCTAGAAACAGGAAGTGCATATGAGTGGGTGCATGGAAGCGAAGAAATGGGTATGCCTTCTTGTGCTCTTTGGGGCTGGAGCTGAGGGAAAATCCCTCTGCAAATCTCTGGGCTGA
Source organism: Mauremys reevesii (assembly GCF_016161935.1). Classification (NCBI taxonomy): domain Eukaryota; kingdom Metazoa; phylum Chordata; order Testudines; family Geoemydidae; genus Mauremys; species Mauremys reevesii. The sequence continues at coordinate 21,601,168 of NC_052633.1, forward strand.
AGCCTGTGACACTTTCTTGGTGTGTCCAGAACTGAGTGTCATCTTGTTACCCTTTGCCTCAGCAAGAGGAAGATTTGCTTGTGCTTAACTGGATGTCAGCTCCCTGCCACCACCAGTCTGTTCACCACCCAAACAATCTCCCCAGGGCTCTGCCAGCCTTCATACTGCCTTGCAGATAACAGTAGCTGCACCCCAGTCCCCAAGCCTCTCTGAAAGCATTCCCCTTGGTATCCAGCCCGTCAATGAACACTCAAATTGCTGTCCCCAATGGAACATGTACACACAGCTTGACAGGTACAACTCAGGATCAGGTCCTTTATAACATCACAGCACTGAGACATAGTTATAGTGAAAACCATCTGAAGTTTATTATCGAAGATCAAGACACTCAGTGAGGATTGTGACGGAAACAGAAATGGTTACATAGAAAACACAAGGAATAAAAGGCTTCTTAGAATCGATACTTAACTTTAGCAGGCTAAAATCCTTCTCTAAAGTAGTTCCTTACCTAAAGCAATCTCTCAACATCACCAATCAATGTGTCTGGAATCCACCTTTCATGGCTGGAAAAAATGCTGTCCCTTCTACTCCTTCAGTGATGGACAAAGATGTGTCATTTTTTTTTCTTCCTCTATTCCCAAAGTTCATTGTTTTGTCCCCAGAGTCAGTATAACCCACTGCAGTTTAGGCGCCGATGTTTTCCCATTCCCCCCGTTTGCTCTGTATGCAGATTTGGCTTCTATTGTGCTGACTTACAGTGCTTCATTTACATAGCTGACACTGAGACAGGTGAATCAACATCCTTTGCCTGACTCAGAACCTGTTTCTCCGCCGTGCCTTGATGTAGACATGTTTAGTACAGATACGCAACTGCTTAAATATCATCCATACGCACCTCACACAATGATTATGAGGATCAGTGTGATCCTGGCTTTCACTGAATATCTCGTCTGACATTCTCTATGAGTCAGTTCCATGACAGCAATGTGTTGGGTGCAGTGAGTTTGTCAGCCCTGTCAGGGATACTGCTGTAGAACATGAACCCTTTGCAGTTGCCACTGAGAGGTTCTTAGGGTCACAGTCTATTAGGTCTAAAAGCTCTGACGTTCATATGAACAACGGTGAATGATTAACAATGATTGCTTCAAGTGGTGGGAAAACTGACCCACTCACTGCATCCTGCTTCTGCAGTACCTGGCTAGACGAGTCCGCATAACTTGCCCCACTCCCATGCCCATATACACACAGATGTCAAATCCTGTGTAAGAATTTGCCTGCCTATCTCACTTCCCACCCTGCAGAAATAGGAGACTTCTTATGGGCCTGTGGCTGCAGGTTAAATAGGCAGCAGGTTTAAAACAAATAAAAGGAAGTTCGTCTTCACGCAGCGCACAGTCAACTTGTGGAACTCCTTACCTGAGGAGGTTGTGAAGGCTAGGACTATAACAGCGTTTAAAAGAGAACTGGATAAATTCATGGTGGTTAAGTCCATAAATGGCTATTAGCCAGGATGGGTAAGGAATGGTGTCCCTAGCCTCTGTTTGTCAGAGGATGGAGATGGATGGCAGGAGAGAGATTACTTGATCATTGCTTGTTACGTTCACTCCCACTGGGGCACCTGGCATTGGCCACTGTCGGTAGACAGATACTGGGCTAGATGGACCTTTGGTCTGACCCGGTATGGCCGATCTTATGTTCTTATGCCATGCAGTTGCCCTTCAGAGCCCTCAGGGGCTGAGAAATGCCCTAGAAAGTCCATTATTTAGGTGGAGAAAGGCTGGGTCACCAGGGTAAATGATGGATCTGAGGGATATTGTGTGTTTACAGTGGAAAGGCCTTGAAATATTTGTTTTAAATGAAACCCTAGATCTTGACAGAAGATTATATAAATGTCTGAGGAAAAATATCTTTACAGAGAAGATCAATCTCCTACAAAAGGAACTCACCTGGGCAAAAAACTCCCAACTGCAGCAGTTAGCATTAACCATCCCGCCATCCCGGATAAGCTCAAGAACTCCTGAGAAGTATTTGAGCCACCATCTGAGCTGTTTTCCCTCCTGGCAGATGAAAGACAGCGAAGAACAATTGTTCCCACTGCTAACGGGGGAAAATCCTTGCCTGCTTCAAGGAAGCAAATCTGCCAGCCTTGATTGTGTGCTCCAAAAAGCCAATATTTGATGCCGAAAACTTCTCTAGCTATTGCCCCATCTCCAGTCTCCCATTCGTAGACACAATCCTTGACAGTATGACAAGTGGCTCCAACAATATGCAGCATCTTCTGACATCATGCGCGGAGATGGCCCTAATGGATGACCTCCTTGTGGCAATGGACAGGGCCATCTCTCAATGCCAGCATTACTCAACCTCTCTCTTCAGCTTTTGGAGTAGTTGATCCCAAATGCTCTAACTGAGGAGGCTACATTTGTGCTTGGCCCCTGCACAGGCAGGCAAAGAGGAAAAAGTTCTTTCCCTCTTCTGACCACTGCTATCTTGGTGAACGCGAGGGATTGAGTGAAGGACTTCCTGGACCAGAAGCATGTGTCTATACAGCGTGAGCTAACTCTGTTGCTTGGGGCTGTAACAGACTCACATTCTCTGAGGATGGGGCAGGACAATGGACATGTGTAAGCCACTGACCAGTGTGTGTTACACACATGCAAGGGGGCACAACCTGGCCTTTAATGGGGGCTGTTGTGCCATCCTGTATTCTCCAGGATGGGCCATGTAACACATTCCGTCTTCAGCTGTTATTTTTCCACAATCACTGTTTTCTCTCCTCACAGTTTCAATAACTCAAGGTAGGATTTTTTTTTAATTATTTTTATTTTTTGCATTTGTGGGGGAATTTATTGTAGAACATGAACACAGCATCTTACCGAAAGGCCAGATGTCAACCCAATTAGACTAAATGGTTGATATAGTTGGATAGCACTGTGGCTGAACTGCTTTGGGTCTGTTTGTCTGGCCGAGCCTGCAAGAGGAGCACCAGGAACCATAGCAGAATCCAAGTGTTCTTTAATTCATAACCACAATGGGCAAAGTAGAAAACCTTGTTTATTCCATCTGTGTAACCCAATGGTCTTAAAACTGAAACTTTATAAACAAGAAGATATTGAACTCTTTGGTTCATTCAGCTCTACTGGGATAACGCCTGAATGGATTTCTCAGTGTAGACCTATGGCACAGGTGCGGAAGGCGGCACGTGAGCTGATTTTCAGTGGCACTCACAGTGCCTGGTCCGGGGGGCTCTGCATTTTATTTAACTTTAAATTAAGCTTCTTAAACATTTTAAAAACCTTATTTACCTTACATACAACAATAGTTTAGTTATATATTATAGACATAGAAATAGACCTTCTAAAAACATTAAAACGTATTACTGGCACGTGAAACCTTAAATTAGAGTGAATGAATGAAGTCTCGGCACACCACTTCTGAAAGGTTGCCGACCCCTGGTGTAGACAATACGCCGAGCCCCTTAATTTGTTTGTGAGCTGCAAAATGTGGGAGTTTCAACAATGGTTGTTTTCTCTCATTGTGAGAAACAAACCACTCACTGTATATTATGTTAACATTTGATTCCTGCTCCTATTCTGGATTTAGTTTTGGTTAGTTTCCCATTAGAATCAGGACTTGTCTATTGTGGCAGAATTACATATTGATGGGGATCTCGGAATTGGTGGGATGTTAATATAGGTATGATGTAAGGAACTTCATTCTGCACTCCTTATTCAGGCAGAACTCCTCCTGACTTATGGGGCCAGCTCTTCAGCTGATGTAAATTGGCTTTGCTCCAATGACATGAATGGAGCTTCACTGATTTACACCAGCTGAGGAGCTGGTCCAGGGAGTTTTTCCAGAATATGTCACCAATTTATTTTTTAATATTAAACACAGCAGCAACTTAGTACTTACAGAGACAGACACTCCTTTGTATGACCTGATAGAAGGCCATTTGCTGTCTGACTCCTCTTTATCCTCAGGGCCAGATTCTGCACATATATAATCTGGAACTGACAAGACATATACTAAACCTCATTCGCTTTTTTGTCCTACGAACACTTACCACGAGCCATTGTGCTTAGCATGGCGAAGTCAATGGGTCTAGTCACAGCAGTGTGGATTTGCAGGATTGGGCTTTTCAAGTGTGATCTCCTTGAGGTGGGATCCTTATCTTTATAATTCTGATGTGCCTAGCTCATGCTGAGTTAGGCACAAGTAATAATCCAGAATAATCATTTGCAGACGGAGGGTTGAAGATGGTGTTCTCAGCAGTCCATTCATGCTGCAGTATATACCTCAGGGCTTGTGCAGGTAGAATGAACTCTCTAACTTGGATGATGGCATAAGCAAGCCTTCCTCTTGACTCGGAGTTCTAATTCCAGCTGGAGAGTTTTAGAAAAGGATCAGTTGTTAATTCTCTGATGCCAACTCAGACGATCCCTTCTTGTGTCAGTTCCCCTCTGGTTAAGAGTTTCCTTAATTCCCTTGATAGCTCTTTCACCCTCCATCTTTCTACAGGATCTCTCAGGTTCAGAACCATCTTTTCAAACTCCCACGATAGATGCTTTATATTTCTCCCACCGCAGGAAGGGATGTTTAGCTGGTGAGTCTGACTGGTTGTAAGTCCTCTCACATTCTCTAGTCCTTTTGTACAGTTCTTGCAGTCCATAGAAAAGACTCTCTAAAGCACCAATTGCACTGGGCAGGGGTCCACTCACACAGATGTCACTTCAGGATCAGGTCTGAATCACTTAAGTTTGTTATACAAACTTTTAACCAGATGGCGCTGGAGAATTCCAAACCTATCCCATTTCAGGGTGCACTTTTAAAACTGTAGCCTAAGGTTACAATTTCCTTAAAGCAAAGGAAATTTACTCCATAGTGCTCCCTGGTGACAGGGGGAGGTGCCCATTGGAACTGGTCTTCCAAATCCTTCCCAGTAATTCTTATCAACTCTTTAATTTATATAAAGCCAACGTTTTCTAAACCAATTTGCAAACTACATGCACAGTGAGAGATGGGAATGGCCTTGAAGGACCAGGAAAAGATTAGGTACAAATGTCTTTATTTAAAAAATGAAACAAAGAAAAAAGAGGGGCAAGATACAAAAATAAACTATTGCTCAGTTTAAGGAAGTTATCTGTACATTTGCAGCACAGGCAAACACTAATAGATGGCCTAAAGCTTCCTGCTAGCATTGGCTTTGTTTGTAAGTCTCTATATCTTCTAGCAGTACCTATATCTAATTAGAGACTCCTCGGACTATTCATCTGAACTCTTCTCATCAGAGAAACTATCCATAATTCACAACTGTAAGCACTTAAAACCACCTTCTCCATGCAAAATAACCCAAATGAATGTACAGATGATGCCACAAACAGACCAAGTATCTCGGTAGCTCCATTTGATACTGTTATGGCAGATTTCACTAGTGGTGGGATGTTACAGATAGTCTTCCAAGTTTTTTTTCTGAGTGTTCAAACAAGTGTTCAGTGCTCGGAAAACATGCCATATTGCTGTTAATCTGGATTATGGGAAATTGTGGTGTAGGCCTGGCTTGAGTAATTGGACATGGGTGAGGCCTCATTTCTTGGGAGACAGGATTAGGGAGATCAGCAAGATGGAAACAGAATGTCTGTACTAGCTAAAATAAGGGGGAATACCTCAAGGAATCATTTACAATGGATAAAATTAACAGTGGATAAGATAAACTTGGAACGTAAAATGAGTTAAAGAGTAAGTCATACGTGGCCAGTGTGTGGACAGAGCATGTTGTACAGAAATTGGTTCTTGCAAAGTGACCAAGTCAGTCTCAAAATATGTGAGGCAACGTATAGTAAATGCAGTGTAATTTGTAAATGTATATAAAGGAAGAGGTTTTGCTGTGTAACTCTGGATGTGTGGTATGCCCTGTATCCACTCTTCTCTTGAGTCTGATCAACTCAAGTGTAGTTTGAATACATGCCAATAAAGAAACCTCTGTGACAAATTGGAAGTCAAGCTGAACTCTTGGGAACTGAGTGGATACGGTCTCAGAAGCTACCCCAACACGTGGGAGAAGTGGGCTCTGTGTAGAGGGAGCTATGCAGGCAGCAGGAGAGTTTTCTGTTTGCTTTGATCTCAGAGAGAGAGTTCTTGAGGCAGAGTTGCTCCTAGGAACTGGACATTGTTGCTGAGATGAGCTTCTTGCCTGCATGCTGATTGATCACTTTTTTTGTAGGACTGGTGTACAGGTGTAAATAAAACAAATTACACTTTGAATAAACTCAGATTCTGAATCACGAATTTCTCCTCCACTGGGAAGCTGACCTGAAAGGTTGGGGTGCTAGTGTCAGAATGGGCCAACCACACAAACAGTCCCTTATTAAAACCACATTCTTTAAACTGATCACTCACAAAGATGTGTCTAGCAAAGAGGCCACTTGGTACTCAACTACATTTCCCAGCAGACCTGGGACCAAAGGGCAAAGTTCAAATTACTTTCCCAGTTATAAAAAGCTCCAGCTGGAGGCCATACTTCCAACAATGAGAATAGGACACCCATGGTAAATAGTAGCTTTCCATCTCTCATAGTGTTTCATAAGCAAACACTTCACAATTCACAAAAGAATAATATATAGTTCAATGCATTGAATATCATCTCTCTCTGGGTTGCATAATTTAATATTAACTCTAAAATCAGCCTCTTTAATTATAGTATTGGATGTGAAAAAACTTTAGCTTGTATGGTAGGGAAAACTTTTTGTTTTTTATTTTGACATTTGCTTGAACTGGCTGCAATGATTTTGAGGACTCTACAAATCACAGCTGTGGTTGGATATTATCTTTTCTGAAAAGCTTTGAATCATTTCTGCTGAGTTAACTAATGAAGTGTAATTTTCTCTGTGTAATTTTGTATAATCTGATAATAATGCATATTATATATTTAATTGGCACATTCAGTAGTTTTTGGAGTGTGGTGTTAGTTTGAAAAGAACTTCCTGGTCTGCTGTGAATTAGTGTGTGTGGCTGACACATGTGACTGAGGATTGTTGTAGCTGAAGGATCACAAAACACTTTTCAAAAGCATAGAGTTCAAGTGAGTTAGTGTCAGCTGGGAATAGAGCACAGATCTACAGATTCCCAGTCCCTCTGCTCTAACCATCAGAATGCTGTATCTTGGCTTGCTGTGAAGAGTAAGGAAATGGTTAGCTCGCTTGAAGTTGGGAAACAGAATGTGGTTCAAGATCTTGGGTCTATTTCCTGACTTACACATCCATCCTAAGATGCTATTTACACCACACTAAAAATTAAAAGGCTTGTTTTCATGCCCCCAGCTCTGAGGCTCCACTAGGGGCAGTGATAATTTGCTTAAAGCAATTTTTCTTCCCTTTCTGTTGGATCCCCACTTGCTTCCTTACTAGCCACAGAAGCGTTTCATAGATTCATAGATTCTAGGACTGGAAGGGACCTCGAGAGGTCATCGAGTCCAGTCCCCTGCCCTCATGGGACTCTCCCCATCAGCAGCACTGCTCTGTGGTGGAGAGGAAGGGTTTCTGTTGGACCAGCCCTGGCCAGACTATAGAGCGAGAAGCCAGAACAGAGGAGTCTTTCACATGACAGCCTAGAGTAGTGTCCCTAAGCCAGTCTGCTGATCCATACCCTCCAATAACATGCAGGACGGTTATTGCTGTCCTGTGCTCACCATCTCATATTGTTCTCTTGGTAAAAGGTTCTTTTCTTGGTGCTTATTCTTTCTAATAATTATTATGTATCATATTTATTATGGTAGTGCCTAAAGGGCCATGGAGACGGGGGCCTGTAACAGGGTCGGTACTCACCCCTGCCGCGCCTCCTGCTGGTCGGTCCCGGAATGTCCCTCGGTCCGGCCCTGGAGCGCCCTCAGCAGGCTGGTGACCCACCTGTTCTCTGGCCCCGGCGTCCCTCCCTGGACCCGGTGCCCGCTATCTATAATTGGGTCTCCCCCTCCCAGGGGAACCCCACGCTACTATCCCCGCCTTGCCTCAGTAGTGGCTACTGTCAGTCATGGTCTAGCCCCACACCCTGGGGCAGACTGCAGTATCAGCCCACTCATCACAGGCAAAGGGGGTTTGGACCTGCTGCTTCGTCCTACCCCTAGGTTGCCCTCTGCAACCCCTCAATACCTGTTGGCCCACTGCTAGGCCGCAGCCTGGGGCTTTCTAGGCTGGAGCTCCCCGGCTCCTCAGCCTATTCCCCAGCACTGCTTCCCTCAGGTACCTTGTCTTAAGCCCTAAGCAGCCAGGCCCATCTCTCTCTAGAGCCAGAGAGAGACTCCGTCTGGGCTCTGGCTTCCCTGCTTCTTATAAGCCCCAGGGCTTCAGTTTGGGGCGTGGCCTCCAGCTGCAGCCACTTTCCCAATCAGCCCAGCTCTGTCAGGCCACTTTTAACGCCTTAAAACCCCGGAGCAGGGTCCACCCTGCTACACACCCCCTACCTCAAGAACCCCTCCACCGGGGGGCAGGTGGGGTGCTCTACCGGCCCAGCTTTCTCCTTAACTGGGCCCGCAGAGAATCTCTTTCTTCTCGCAGGCTCTCCAGCGTTTGGAGCAGCCTGCTTCCTTCCTCCAGGGTTTGGGTTCCCATGGTAGCCTTTTCAGCTCCTCCATGGGATCCCCAGTTTGTCTGGGGCCTCTCTGCCCCTGCCAGGCCCCTCTTTGGGGTCTTGGCCGTCACAACCCCCTCCTTTGGGGCAATCTTGGACCTGGCCTGGTCCTCCGGTTTCCCCCAACTTCTCTGGGGACTAGGCTTCTTGTGCCCCTTGTGGCAGAAGCAGCACATCCAGTGCCCACCCCTGACCACCTCAGGGCTAGTTTGGGCCCTGTGAGTCCCCTGAGGGCATTCCCTTTTCTTGTGCCCAGGTTCCCCACAGGCCCAACACATTTTGAGCCCCCCTGTTGGCTTCACAGGGGGCACTCGAGTCTGTCCATGGTCCATTTTTGGCATAGCCCTTCCTTCAGGGCTTGCCTGGGCCCTGCGAGTTCCATGGGGGCACTCCCTTTTCAAGTGTCCTGGTTCTCCACAGGTCCAACAGTTCCTTGGCCTTGGCACCAGCCTCCTGCCCCAGGTGCCTAGTCCTTGTGCCCTCCCCCGCAGCAGCTGAAGCAGCCCTGCTTGCTGCTCGGTGAGCCGGGCCACACAGGCTCTCCAATAATAGTCTCGGTTCTTCATTTTCTCCAGTCTCTCAAGTCTCAAAGTCCAGGCAATAGTCCACCGTCCTCTGGGCAACTGTCCCCCAGTTCTTGCCCAGGCCCTTTGTATCAGGGGCGGTTCAAACGGTCCCTGGTCAGGTGCCACTGTAACAGGGTCGGTACTCACCCCTGCCGCGCCTCCTGCTGGTCGGTCCCGGAATGTCCCTCGGTCCAGCCCTGGAGCGCCCTCAGCAGGCTGGTGACCCACCTGTTCTCTGGCCCCGGCGTCCCTCCCTGGACCCGGTGCCCGCTATCTATAATTGGGTCTCCCCCTCCCAGGGGAACCCCACGCTACTATCCCCGCCTTGCCTCAGTAGTGGCTACTGTCAGTCATGGTCTAGCCCCACACCCTGGGGCAGACTGCAGTATCAGCCCACTCATCACAGGCAAAGGGGGTTTGGACCTGCTGCTTCGTCCTACCCCTAGGTTGCCCTCTGCAACCCCTCAATACCTGTTGGCCCACTGCTAGGCCGCAGCCTGGGGCTTTCTAGGCTGGAGCTCCCCGGCTCCTCAGCCTATTCCCCAGCACTGCTTCCCTCAGGTACCTTGTCTTAAGCCCTAAGCAGCCAGGCCCATCTCTCTCTAGAGCCAGAGAGAGACTCCGTCTGGGCTCTGGCTTCCCTGCTTCTTATAAGCCCCAGGGCTTCAGTTTGGGGCGTGGCCTCCAGCTGCAGCCACTTTCCCAATCAGCCCAGCTCTGTCAGGCCACTTTTAACGCCTTAAAACCCCGGAGCAGGGTCCACCCTGCTACAGGGCCCCACTGTGCTAAGCTGTACAAACACAGAATAAGAGATGGTCCTTGTCCTAAAGAACTTACAATGTAAATAACTATAACCACAGGTTATTTGACTAGCACTGCAGCAGGTTGTGTGACTGTGATGGGGCTTAAGCCCCATCATCTGCAAGGCAAGGGAAAGAACCCAATTTGTCATGCTCTGCACCTGGTGTGAGAGGGGGGAGAGTAACTAATTGCCTCCTGGCCAGAGGGAGTGGCGCAAGGCCTTATAAATAGATTGAGGGAGCTCAGCTGTAGAGGAGAGTGGTTCCTCTGGTGGAGAAAAGCCCTGGGATTGGGTTTAATGGACAACAACAGAGGAGGAACACCAGGACCAGGTTAGGCTCCTGCAGGGCAGGCCCTGAAGTAGTTCCAAGAAAGGAACTACATTGAAGATGAGAGGGGTGGGAGACCTATTGATGTGCAGGCTTGTTTGGACTTTTATTCAGACTTGTTCCTGCTCCCCTGGGTTTAGACTTTTATGTGACCCGGCCAGAGGGTGAAGCTACAGAGTTGAGAGAAGGTGCAAGTCTGAGAGAGAGCCCAGCGGGGCCACTGGAGATGAGGGGATGTCCAAGTTGAGGGGGTGCCCTAGAGGTGAGTACATGCACTTACGGTGACCTTTGACTGTGTTACCAATCTCATGGAATAAATGTATTTCCTCTTTTTTAAATCCGTGTTTTATCAGTAGCTTTTATTTAGCATGATTTATAATCAAAAAGCGGGTAGGAAGGGGGAAGAGAGGGTGGAATCTCTAATCCTGATGAGGGAAACAAGTTTGTCTCATGAATGGCCAAGCCATGAATAAGTTATTTATATTTCACCATTAGTATTTCCATAAAGTTGTTATTCCACTGCAGCACATTACATATCCTATATACACCACATTGGTTTGGAGAGGGAAACTGTTATAATGAATGTTCAGGTTTTAGGCAAGCTGTGTTAGTTTAAGTTGGAGCCGTTTTAACTCGCAGTGTAGTTCAGCAGCGCTATGATGTCAATTTAAAAGTGTTTTTAGTGCTGTCATCTGGAGGTTTCTTAAAAGCAAATGACATGTTCATTGCTACGTTGTAAGGGTTGGAACTGTTGTGACAGCTGTAGTTAAGATTGCCCCAGCCTTTGTGTTATAAAACCCTCTCTTCAGTTCTGTATAACTTCATGAAACTTCCACCTTTCGGGCTGAAATTTTCCATACCTGGCCTCTGCCCAAAGGTGAGTTTATATGGAAAGTTTGAGCAAAAAATGGTCCTGTTCTTTCTGAGAAGGAAGAGAGAGAGAAAAACTCCTGTTTGTCTGTTAATGTACAGCAAATACTGCTATCGAGGCATTCTTGGTGAATGGTGCTTAGCTCTGAAATGTGCTCTCTTTCCTTGCCAGTGGAGCAAAGACTAAATTTGATGACCTTCAATGCTGGAAGGTGAATCTTCCCTCTCTTACCTGGGGGAGGGAGACTATTGAGCAGCATTTTAGAAGTTATTTGCTGGCTTTGAGCCAACCTGTAGATGTACCAAGCACAATGACATGTGCCTAGAGAGGGTTGGTAAAAGAAATCCCCACTAGAAAGTACGTATGAGGCCGAGATGTGAAAACGGATGAAAAGAGACACAGGTATGTCCATTGATAGTTATTCGTTCTCACAGTCTAATGCCACCACACTATCTCTTTTTCTCACAACACTTGTCATTTCCAGGCTTTTGTAAACAGGATTTCCAAGAGCGCAATCAATGAGAAATTGCTCCACTTTCTCAGCACCCCCTCCTGGTCAACTCGTGAGAGGTCGTTATCTGTGCCAAAGCTTGTATTGTCTGAGGGAAAAGTGCCATGGAGAGTGCTTCAGTGGAGAGTGTTCAATTTAATTGGTGGAAAGGACATAAATCCCTAAGAGGACCATGATTTAAAGAAATGGATTTCTGTCAGGTGTATAAAAGTTGGGGAGAGCGTACAGAATTTCACTAGCTTTCCTTTACAAAGAAAAATGACTATCCTATGAGCTCGCACTATGCTCTGTTACCCTTTGAGTCAGGTCAGCCAGGGAATTTTAAAGAAAAATTCCTACAGTTTTCTCAAAACGATGGTTAAAGGGGAACGTGTTCAAAAGAAACTCACACTCCTAAGGCAGCCGCAGTCTGTCTGAAGTTCAAGTAGCATGTTTGTATGTTCTTTTGGCATGTCAGAGAGTACGTAGTTATTCCTGACCTCTACCTGCTTCTCAGTGGAATGTCACTTTTTTTTTAAAAATAGTTCAAGGAAAATTCGGTGGCTACCTAGTTTAGGGTTTGCTCAGTAAAAGACCTCTATTGGCAATGTGTGCTAGCTAGTGGCACAGTTGAACGTGCTACAGCGGAAGCATAGACAAAGACCAACTGTGTTGATTGCTGGTTCAGCTGCACCTATTGCTAAATCTCATTGTTAGACATGTCTTTTTCTTAAACAAATACTTATTATTATTTATTTGTAGTTTTTATAGATCACTTTCCATTTGTGGATCTCAAAGTGTTTGCAAAGAAGACATAGATCCCCTTTTTCAGGTGGGAAAACTGAGGCATGGAGAGACATGATTCATACAAGGTCACCCAGCAGGCCAGCGGCAGAGTTGGGAATAAAACCCAGATCTCCTGAGTCTCTGTTCAGTGCATGAGACTGTCTCGCCAAAGAGGCTATGATGGTGCACTGAATCTTCTGATTGCTTTACGGTCACTGATTCACTAACTGGTCTGTCAAGATGCTAGAGAACTAGACTTGTCTGTAGGAGGGATTGTAGCAACAGCACATGTTTCTCACCCATTTTCTCCCCCTCCCCCATGAACACCTGCTTTCCCCCCGCCCCACACTCAATATACCTCAGCCCTGACCTGTAGCAGCATCTAGGGGTGAAGTGTAGCTCAGCTACCACCATCTATTTATTTTTTGGTTTCTCAGCTGAGGCTGCCAACAAGGATGACAATTAATTCCAATTATGATGGTGGCTTTTCTGTGGTAAGCATCGGAATTGGACTGAGACCACCAACTTGTTTCATGCAGGCCGGCAAACAGCCCAGCAAATGGAAACGACTTTCAGTCCTGAACGTGCTGCCACTTGCCAAACCGCTTGGAAAAGCCGGTGCGAACCTAAACTTTCTGGCGTGTGCTCAGACTGAGAAACTTGTGCAGGTTTGTGTCGATCTCTGCACTTGAAGCTTTGTGCTTCCATTTATTCACAAGTCTTTAAACTGACATTCGAAATGTGAATGATCTCTATGTACGCTTGAGGCTTTCATGAGCAAAAGAGATTTTTAAAGTGGCTTTTCCTGTTAACATAACCAAGAGACCGAACCAAGAGTTACTGTGTGAAAGCATCTCTGCCAGGTAAGGTCACATTTCAACAGGGCGTTGTTGGATTGCTTTTCACTCCTAAATGTGCATTTCCAAACGTAGCAGTGTGCAAGTCCTGAAGGATTTAAAGTAACATCTCATAAAGAAGTTAACATTGTTCGTGATAATGCATGGCCTTTGTTATAATTACAGCGAGTCCTGGGAAGGTTCAACTATTTCATTAGCTGACTGAAAAAAACAAAGTCTAAAGTTTCATTAGAATCAGATGTAATGCTTGTGTTCCAAGATCAGTTGGAAACTAATAGGAATAAAATAAGTCATAATATCCCAACTGAGGCTGAACTGCGCTAATCATCCTGTGGATCATGCTGCAGTGATTTGATATTAAAATATATCCCGTGGCAACCCCAGCCTCTCAGTGTAGTCCCCAGAAGATCTTGAGGGAGGTAAGGGAATGCTGTCTACTTTGCTAGTGAAACTATAGCATATGAGGCTCTTCTTGCCAACAAGGTGTCTGGTTGAATGGCTGCTTTGGGGTCATGCTTTTCTCATGGGCCCATTAGTGTTATATCCTTGGGGGCAACAGTTTTAGGAAGAATCATTGGAGACACAGAGAGCTGTAAACCTTGGAGCAGCCATTTATAGCTACACACAGAACTAACCAACAGCCAGCCAAAACTGCTGGGCTAACCCCTAATAATCTAACTCAGTTGCCATAGCAACACGAGATTCTATTGCCATGACAACCAAATACACAACAATTAGTTTCTGCACAAGGTTTAATAAATGATGACAGAACTCAAGTTCATCTCCCTGCTGCCATGACAGACTTTCTGAATGTTGACCAGTGCAGTGCGACCTCCCGGAATCTGCAGGCGGAGACATTGCAGGTTAGGTATTGGGGTTCCATCCCCAGTACTCTTCTGCCCAAATTAACTCTGTGTGTGTATATAGAAGTGAAACACAGCAATCCTGTGATATTAAATGGGCGCACGCACTTATCCCTCTTTCTCCTCCCATTCACCAGCATAGCCCCCTTGAAGCCCAGCCAAAGAAACACACAAGAAATACAATGTTGGTCAATATACTCAGTACGGATGTTGAGAAGTACAGTGCTTAGTAGCAGCTCCTGATGCCAGAGAAATAAGAGATGGAACTTTAGTTCCTAATACCCCAGAAAAAATGACTCGAAGAACAACAGTGCTTGATGTTGAACTGGCTTTACCCCTTCCTGGAGAAAGGGCCATATGCTTTTTACACTGTGTGCAAGTGGAAAGGGTACGTCGCTGAAGGGGTTTAGAGGAACTCTTCCAAACTGGATTTCTGTGCCATCAGTTTCCACTTAACTGAGACAAGAAATGCGGTTCGGGGTTGAGCCAAACAAACAAAGAAAGTAAACAGATAATTTTAACAGGGCTCTACACATAACAGGAGAGACGACTCCAGTCTCCTCTCTCCTTAGGCCAGCCATTATCTGCCTAGCTCACTTTCCTCCCCCTCCCATTGCAGATAGCTTGGCTTCTGCCAGCAGCACTCAATCTTGGGAGAGAGGGGAGGGTCATTATCAGTGGTAGCTATGGTCCCCTGACCAAGATTCCCCACTGAGGGTTTGAAATGAGAGACAGCTAGGAGGCGAGATAGCAGCCAGAGGAAGAAGCAAATATTTCTTTCCTTCTGACCTCCTGCCTCCTCCAACCCCCCACACAGCAACCTTCTTGGCCCACTTACACAACCCAGAAATCCCCTCTCCGAACTCTCAACCCAGCACTTAGCATCTCAGGACCAACCCACCCAAAGCGCTGTTTCTCCATGTGACCCCACCACCATCCCACAATCCTTTATAATCATAGCAAGAAAGTGTGCCTGGGCTTGGGACAATGGGAGAATAAATGTTTGGGACCCTGATGTATGGCTGTGTGCTTACAAATTAAGGACAGGTCACTTCTGGTGATTGGCAAGCTGTGCCCATCCATAATTTATGGGAACAGGAGTAGTCTGTGAAACACCAAGGATCCTATACAATAACCAAGATGTAGAGGAATACTGGACATGGACCCTGAGGTCTCCTTACAAATCATTAGTGTGACCAGATGCCTCAGAGACTGTGACTGTACTAGCTCAACAACTTGCCACATCCTACCACTTCATAGACGCCTCTGAGAAGCTGCCCCAATCACCTCGCTGTTCTAAGGGACAAATCGTTGCCTTGGAGCCTCCGCGGCCTGGCAGCCAGACACCCCTCCGCGGCCTGGCTGTGCTCAGCATACACAGATGCTTACGCAGATGCTGAAGGCAACAGGGCCCTGCCTGGGGGTGGCTCTCTAGTGCTTGTGTGGCAGGGCCCTGAGAACGGGCCCCTGAGTACTGCTGACTGACATTCAGACCCCAGAGCTGGAGGTGCACACCCAGTACTCTCTCATAGTACCAGGACGGAGGGGGGATGCCTCTCATCTGATTGGCAGTCAGAGGATGACATAAAGGTAACCTACACAGCAGGGGAAAAACTGGGGCTTGTCCCTTTTCTTGATGCTTTATGATGAGTACACAAGGGCTGGAAAGGGGCATGGGTGGTGGTGGTTGTTTTTTAAGAAACATACTGGAGGGAGGAGTTTCTGGTGTGTGTTTGTTTTTTATTTTTTAACACTAGCAATGCAGGTCTTACGTACCCTGGGAGATTCTATGATTGTGGAACTGCTGAAATGGCATCACAGAAGCTAAGAGTGAAAGTTGACCACTTGACAGGGGAAAGGATTTTTAACAGGCTGTTTACAGCTCATGGTTTGTTTTCTAATGCCTATTTAACTCCTATCACAGGGAAGACCAGAGTTGGTGATCTTGAAATCAAGGGGATATTTTGCTAAAACCCAATGACGTTAGAAATGAGGCATGAACCACGACATTCACGTCTAGCTTTTCAGCCTTCCTCCCTAACTTTCAGGGAGTTAAGATCTGGGAGTTTGGAGTCATGCCCTGGTTTAGCTCCGTGGAGTCATTTGGGCCTACATCTTTAGGGGGATCAGTCTCCCCTGAGCAGAATAAATCATGGAGGTTGGTACAAATTCTGGTCTGTGGGTGTCACTAACCTGTTATATGACCGGATCTGATGCGTATTGGAATAAATGGAAAGATTCCCAGTGACTGCAATGGACTTTGGATCAGAGCAGCAGTGCGTAGTGGCACTCTCCCCCATGTCAAGACTTGAGCTTGGGTTTAATAGAGAGATCTTCCTTCTGCCACCTTTAGTCTTAACAAATAATTGAAAAAGGAAAAATCTGTCCAAAAGGAGTCGACTGCAGCAGAGAGAGCTCTGTCTGAGTCTCCTCTCTACAATGCACTCCCTTTTGGGAGGATGGCAGGGCATGTGTGAGGGTTTAAGTGAAGGTATTTTCGATGGTTTGTTCCTATAGCTGAGTGTCTAGGGTTAGTGTAACGTGCTACTGGGGATACACAGAGCTTTGAGCCACTCTGTTAGCCCTCTACGTCAGCAAGAGTGAGTTTTGCTGGTGATTACTCTGCGTGTCAGTTTTCTGCCACACCAGCCCTGTCTTTCTCAGCAGCGAACTCCTCAAGGCTCTCCCAACCCAAACCTCACCTAGCGGGTAACAGTCAGTGAACTTCAGCCCTGAGCTTCTTTGAGATGTTTCTCTGCAATGCACAGTCCCTGCCATGGTGCATTCACAGAAGATATTAAGTTTGCTGCTCTGTTAAAGAGTCAGTGCATCACAGCTTATTGATTTAACTGGGGTAAATACACCCTTCCTTTCAAACACAGCACTGACTAGGTTTATAGTAAAACAAGCTTATTAACAAAAGAGCCTCGATTTAAGTGATACCAAGAGATAAAGGTAGAGATAGTTACAGGCAAAGAAAAATGAAAATGCATCAAGAAGTCTGAAATTTAGGCCATGTCTCCACTACAGACTTATATTAACTACCAGTGATGGCTCCAGGCACC
Source organism: Mauremys reevesii (assembly GCF_016161935.1). NCBI lineage: Eukaryota > Metazoa > Chordata > Testudines > Geoemydidae > Mauremys > Mauremys reevesii. The sequence goes on from NC_052633.1 coordinate 21,618,421, forward strand.
AGCGCTCCAAGCGAGGGCGGCAGTCAGGCTGCCTTCGGCAGCATGCCTGTGGGAGGTCCACCGGTTGCACAGATTCGGCGGCAATTGGGCAGCGGGTATGCTGAAGCCGAGGGACTGGGACCGGTGGACCTCCCACAGGCAAGCTGCCGAATCTGCGGGCCCGGGGACCTCCTGCAAGCGCGCCGCCGAAGGCGGCCTGCCTGCTGTGCTTGGGGCGGCAAAAAAGCTAGAGCCACCCCTGATAACTATATTAATCAGGGTTGTGAAAAATCCACACCCCCTGAGCGATGTAATTAAACTGACCTACCTGCCACTGTTGACAGCGCTATGTCAATAGCTACCCCATCTTGTGGAGCTGGATTAACTACTCCGACAGAAGAAGCTCTCCTCTAGGTGTAGTAGCATCTTCACTAACGCTGTAGCGATATTTGTGTATCTTGGTAGATCAAGGGCTGGTCTTCAGTCTTTGTTCAAGATGCCTTATTTTTTACCCACAGTCTCCTTTCCAGGTTTTTACTCGCTGGCCTGGCCAGGGCCTATCACAGAGATCAAATCGCTTGGTTTATTTGTCTCCTAGGTGAAGAATAAAGATGAATCTCTTTGTTCTTTATATTCTCCAAGGGATGTCTTTGTCTTACAAGTCAGGAAGGTTTGTTGGGGATTCAGTCTCCTGTGCCTCTCTGAGGTGCAGGACTCATGTTAATTTTCTTTCTCTGGGGTTCAGGAACAGGATAACCCTTGCTGGTTTAGCTTGATAGCTTAGTTTACTGCTAATATGGAAATTGAGGTAAACCTACATTCCTTTGTCTAGGACTCACCAGTTTATTTCTTGTACCTAGGCTAAGCTGTCTTGTCTTAAACATCTTCCAGTAATATCACAAAGCGGGAATTCACAGCTTCACATAAAAGGTTGACACATTCATTTTACAATGACATTAATAACCAGTGTGGTGGTAGCTTTCATATGGTAACTCACAAGGCATATTTTGTACAAATGTTATTGCAGTAGTGTGTAGGGTGTGCCTGCAGGGGCGCCTGGAGTCACAGTGAGGAATGCCCAGGGTTGAGACAAAGGGTTGGTAAGTCGTCAGACCTTACCAGCTTCTGAAAATAAGTTTTCTTAAAGTGCATATTAGCGAGAGGATTCTGACGTGCTGTTGGAAGGCTGGGCCTGTGATCAAAGCAATTCTCTCTAGTGAAATAGATGTAACTAGGATACAGGTTAGAAGAGCACTGAGGTTCTAGTGTCAAAGAAGTAGAATCTAATTAGTGTTTGATCCTAGATCCCTTGCACAGAAAACACTGAAGTAATTACACTTAATGCAGTATTCAAACCTTAGTTGTGTCTCTGGTACCTATTCATCACATGAAATGATACTCAGCCCAGAACTGAATCAATAAAAATCAGAGGATATGAAATGGAAAATAAGAAGCAGAAAACACGACTGTCTACCAAATGACTTGGCTGTAAAAACTGGGGCGAACGTGTTGAGGTTTAAAATTATCAAAGCTTTCTTTGCAATATTTGCAGCACTTTGTCAGCCACAAATATGCCTCCCCACATAAGACAGTAACTGCGTTTCTTTGTGGCGATATCATTAAATGCAGCAGAAGGGAGGGTGTTGCCAAAAGAATATCAAAGCATTGAACACAAACTAGTGTTTTCTTTTTAATTCAGGAGGTTCCTTTTGGTTTTTTTTTTTTTTAAAGGTTAGAATCTACTCTACACATCCACACTAAAACTAAGTTATTGAGCCTTTTCTTTCCATTAAATTTGGTCTGTTTTCTCATTCTTCTCACTCCCTCCTGCAAAATGTGTATATGGGGCCGTTGGGAAGGCCGCGGGAAGGCCTGGGTTGGAATGTTTTAAAACATACTGCTGGCACCCAGCATTCTATCTCCATTTTGTCTGACCATGTTGGCTGAGTCTGTTTCTCAAAGTCTGGCAGTGGCTGGACCATGGATGGGAGCTAGCTCAGGGAAGAGAGCACTGGGGTGATGATGACAGGTTGAGGAAAACAACCAGAGGACATGGCAAAGACTACCACCATTGTATCTCTGTTCGGGGTAGCAAGTATAAAATGATGAGTGGGACTGGAGAAAGGGGGTGAGGTTTCAGATGGGACCTAGTTTGGTTTGACACCTGGTGTTCAAGAATGCAAGCTTGTGGCTGGACTGCTAGATACAAACACATGTAACACTGTGTACTCTCAGCATTTAACTCTGGCCTTTGTGGATGATCAACAAGATCTTTCCTACAACACTGCCTGCCTCCTGTATCGCTAATTGAAACAAAAGAGGAAATTCTGGTAGAAATGCCTGCGTCCTTTCTACACTAGTGGTCCCACCATTGGACTGCACTATGGGAGGAGACTTCCCCAACAATTCTCCTTTACACAGTGCTCCTGACCATGGTTCTGTGTATTCATGGCCTGTCTGCCTCCCAGGTACTTGTGACGGGTTGGGTCACAGAAACCCCCTTGGGACTGTCACCTGACGTGCTGAGATTACCTCTGAGCCCGTTTTCCCGGCCAGCTTGGGACTCCAGTATCCTACCTTGTTGAGCCAGACCCGCTAGCCTGCTACAACACAGACCCGGGTCTGAACCACATCCCCCCAAAGCTGCAAACTTAACAGAAAACAGCTTAAGAAGTGCTCCTGTCTCCAGCACCCAGAGACCCAGCTCCCAATGGGATCCAACCCCAAATAAATCAGTTTTACTCTGTATAAAGCTTATACAGGGTAAACTCATAAATTGTCTGCCCTCTATAACACTGATAGAGAGAGATGCACAGCTGTTTGCTCCCCCAGGTATTAATCACTAACTCTGGGTTCAATAATAAGCAAAAGTGATTTTATTAAATATAAAAAGTACGATTTTAAGTGGTTCCAAGTAATAACAGACAGAACAAAGTAAGTTACCAAGCAAAATAAAACAAAAGCATGCAAGTCTAAGCTTAATACACTAAGAAACTGATTACAGATAAATTTCACACTCAGAGATGTTCCAATAAGCTTCTTTCGACTCCTTTCTAGTCTGGGCCCAATCCTTTCCCCTGGTACCATCCTTGTTCCAGCTCAGATGGCAGATAGGGGATTTCTTATGACTGCAGCCCCTTTGTTCTGTTCCACCCCCTTATATAGCTTTGGCACAAGGTGGGAATCTTTTGTCTCTCTGGGTCCCCACCCCTCCTTCTAAATGGAAAAGCCCCAGGTTTAAGATGGATTCCAGGACCAGGTGACATGGTCACATGTCCTGTGAGACCCCCCCAAGCCTCCATTCTTCCTGGCCTGACTCATAGGAAGCTTGCAAGTAAACAGAGCCATTTACAACCAATTGTCCTAGTTGATGGGAGCCATCGAGATTCCAAACCACCATTAATGGCCCACACTTTGCATAATTACAATAGGTCCTCAGAGTTATATTTCATATTTCTAGTTTCAGCTACAAGAGTGGTACATTTATACAAAGAGGATGACCACATTCAGTAGATTATAAGCTTTGTAATACCTTACAAGAGACCTTTTGCATGAAGCATGTTCCAGTTACATTATATTCACACTTATTACCATATTTTCATAAAATCATATGGAGAGCAACGTCATAGAACTATCTATAGCACCTGAGCTATGTAGGTATTTCCTATGCAAAAAGCCTTTCAAGGAGTCCAATAAAGTACCAAGATTCTGCCTCTACCTTATCTCCAGGATCCAGGCTACCATTCACTGGCATGTTTGAACCTCTTTCCTCCTTTACCTTATTAATGCTAAAAAATGTGGCTGCTTTACATATACGCATGAATAGTTCCAACCCAATTGTACAGTGAGCGAGCTCACTGTCGGATAACCGCTTGGGCTGGTCGTTTTACTTTTTTTTTTTTTTTAAGTGGTAGTGGTGTTGGCAACTCTCATCTGGAATATTTTAGGGGCGGATTAATCACTTCCCAGTTGTGCTGAACCTGAAACAAGACTTTCTGACTGAAAGGCACATAACTTAATTTTTCTGTGGCTGGATATTAAAACCACCAAAGAATCATGCCATCCAGTGAGGATGTTTTAATTTGGTTTAAAGCGGTTAAGTTTGGCACGCGTTCCTGAGGTGGTGGGAACATTTATATAAAAATAATACACATGGCCAGCCATTTTTTTTCCTAAATCCCTGTTGCAGTGAGTGTGTTTTCATTTTGAATAAGTATTGACTCCCTCTCAATGTCTATTTTGATCTGAGAAAAGTGAAAGTCAGGCAGTGACCGTCCTAGGCCTGTGTTTGACATCATGGTTGCTTGCAAGGGAAACTCTTGATGTCACAAATTCAATAATAGGATAAAAGAGATGTTAAATGACTAGAGAAGATACAGGTGGAAAAGATAGTCTCCTTCTCAATGAAGGATGTTGTCTCTGGAATTGAATTGGGAAAACTGTTCTTATTAAGAACTAAATTAAACTACACACACAAATAAAGGAAAGCTGAAGTCTTCTGGTTGAGTCTAGGGCTGCACCCATGTAACTCTCCCCACAGTAAGCTGAGGAAGAATAAAAAATAGAATCATTACATCATTGGAACAACGTGGCACTGGGGGATAACTGATCCCGAGGCCACGGTGACTGCTGAGAGGTGGGGGGTGATTTATCCTTTTATACTTATCATGCACACCACAGTCTTTCCACAGACTTCCAAGAGGGTGAATTGATCATTGTCAAAAGGCTAAGAAGCTTCTGAGTAGAGCTGGTTGATAATTCCCTGTCAGCAGTTGTGGGGGTAGGGCAGGGTTTTCCAACAAAAAATGACTTTTTTTTTTAACCTAAAATTTCAGATTCAGTTAAATTTGTTTTTTGGTGGAAAAAGTTTGGTCATTAATTTTTGTTCTCATCCAAAAAGTGTACTTTTAACCTAAAACCAAACATTTTTCATTCAGGTTTTCATTTTAAAAAAAAAGTAAAATATCAGTCAAAATCATGAAAAATATTTACCATTTTCTGACTTGCTCTACTTCTAACTTGTGCACTGAAGAAGCAAATCTTTGTTTCAGCACAAATATTCTCAATAGTTGTGTGATAAGGGAAATAACACAAAAGTAAATAGTTTTGAGAGTTTGAAAGGCCACCTCTTCACAGGAGTGAAAGTAACTTAAAGGATTTACCGGTATGCTGGAGTCCTGGGCAGGGTGTGTGGCCTCAGTCAGAAAAGGTGTGGCCTAAGTCAGAAGAGGCAGGACCTTTACATACCAGGCCCTTTAAATCAAGATTTAAAGGCCCAGGGGCTGCGGCTGGGAGCCCTGGGGCCTTTAAATCACCTCCAGAGCTACCACCTGCAGAGGCAGCTGAGAGCCCCGGGATTCAGGGGTGATTTAAAGGGCCCCGGGCTCCGGCTGCCACTACCACAGCGGAGCTCCGGGCCCTTTAAATCACCGACAGAGCCCTGCTGCCGCTACCCTGGGGCACTGGCAGCCGGGCTTGGGCGGTGATTTAAAGGGCCTGGGGCTCTGGCTGCTGCAGGGAGCCCCGGGCCCTTTAAATCGCCAGCCTGGGGAAGCTGGTCCAGTCCGGCACAGTGTACTGGCTCTTGCCGGTACCGGACCGTACCGGCTTACTTTCACCTCTGCCTCTTCACAAAAGTGCATCTTTAAACTCCGAATTTAAAAATGACTCCAATGAACACTTTCACATAACTCATCTGCTTCTATAAAACCCCAGTAACTCAATTTCTGTTTCGTAGAAAAATTGCTGACATCTGTTTTTAAGCATTAGTATCTTTAACAATGTAGGATTCTGACTCAACATTGGTGTCATGTTAAAGGATTTGTGCTGAGCTTATAGTGTAGTTTCAAGTGGTTGCACAAGTATTGGCATTTAACCCCGGCATTTTCCAGACGGCCAGCCAAATATGTGCTTAGAGGGATAACTGGTTGTAGTCATATAAATGGCTCTCTCTCTCTATCCTTCTGTTGTGGCTGGTTGCCTTCTATTACTGACTACTCCGTTAGAAATGTTCACGTTGACATATCATTTTAAAATTGAATATTTGAAATAATTTGCTTCCCTGTCTTATCCTGTGCTGGAATCCAGATGCCAGAACTTGGTGGGGCTCATTTTTATTCCCACAAGAGGAATCAAGTGACTAGTGATTTTGTGTGCCTCGTGTTTTAAAGACCTAACTCAAAATACCTTAAAAGGGGCTGGTTGTTTTTTTTATTTTTTTGGAAAGCTCTGAAAATAAGGCTCCTTTATGGCATCTCGAGCTGGAGACCCAAAAATTGAAGCACCCCACAAATCACTAGTGACTTCCAAAAATTTAGGTCTAGAGATATTTCTTGGTCTAGGAAGGCTCGGTTTTGACATAGTTAATGGTGACTCTGGAACCTCAGGCCTCTTAAATAAAGGTCTGGCCGCGCCCGAGGTAGGCTTTCCAAGCACGAAAGGCCCCATCCTTGCTCTGGAGAGCTCACAGCTGAAAGAGAGACAAGTGAACAGTCAACAGGTACGGGGGAGGGGAGCAACAAGCACACAGTTGCGTTATGAAATGTCCCACTTGTATACCAGTTACTCCTCAAGTATCAGCGTCAGTTAACCAACACGTACCTAACTGATATCACAGCAGCAATCCCTCTCTGGGAAAGGTTAGGGGCCTGGTACACAAGCTCATACTCAAAACTATGTAAAGTGTCAAGCAAAATTCTGGACACCCTCCCCCCCGTTGCCCAAATCCTGCTTTTTCAAGGACGAGAACAGCTTCCAACAATCCAACCCAATTTATGCTTCACGAGATCCTAAAATGAGATCCTCTTGTCTCTCTCCCAGGACATGACACTGGATTGTTCTCTACAGTGTTTTCTCAAGGAGTCTGTTCAGGCTGGTTTTAAGTGACTCAGTCATGGGGCTTACTCCATGGCCCCTGGGGGATATTCCACAGTCTAATAATATTCATGAGTATGAATATTTTCTGATATCCAGCTTAAATTCTACTCTGTACATTTTTTTTATCCTATTAAGCCTAATTACAGTTTGCCCTCTTGGATGCCCCCCACACAGTTCCTCTCCCATTTCCTTTAATGGTCAAGATCTACAGGAAAGAAAACCCAATGTTACATCCATAGAAACGATGATGAAGGGTTGTTTGTGCCTTGTTTAGAAAATGATGAGGCTTTTAAGGCTTGGCCAAACATCAGCAGCACATTTGAGCAGGAGCTGGGACTTGAGATTACTGACTGGAATACATAAACTCTACAAAGATTGCTACCTAGAAAGCTTACAGAGACATTGTCAGACTCTAGAACACCACGTGTGCACCTTTATTTTCTGGGGCTGCATGATCAGTAGAGATAGGTCCAACCCCAAACGCTAGATATGAAAGAATGTGTCCTTTGGGGGGGTTCAAAAGTCTGTATGTGCTTGGGTCCATGAATCTATACTGAATACATTTAAAGCGCTAAAAGGATTTACAGTCCTGTGTGCATAGTTATAACTGTCATCCTCTGCCTCCTAGAGGTGACGTGGCAGCACTAAAAAGGACACAGAAGGGCTACCGTGATGCAAGACTGTTAAAACTTGGAAACTCCCTTCACTACACCCACAGCTTTGTCACTTAGCCCCAGAAGGATGCTGCGGAGATGGGCTGGTGCTGAAGTGGGGTCGTGGGCCCTGCACTGGCTCTCTGCACAGGGATTCATTTCACCATCATGGAAGGCTGTGCTGTCAGTTCTGCCTGTTGCCATAGAACCACCCAGCATAGACTAGCCCAGGCACGGCCCTACCGACCCCCTCTGAGACACCCCTCGTGGTGGGGAGGGGCAAGAAAGAGAGGGAAGAATGATGCTGAGAGGGGCCACCTGCATTGGGGGATGAGATGAACTAAAAGACTTTTAGCTGCAAATACCTCTGGGTATCTCCTGCTACCGTTCATGATGTGATCCATGCTTAACACAGCTCAGGGAGTGGATTTATTGTTAGGGACCCTGTCTAGCTGGAGAAACCCAGAATCCTGAACTTGGGTCTTGGCAGCTCAGTGAAGGAGGAGCTGATTTTTCCAGTGTTTTCGTTTAAAAATGTATTTGTAAATGTTAAGATTATATTCCTGTATTCTGCTAAGTTGAGAATTAGTTAACCCTTCATAAAGTATGGTGTATTAAAGACTCTCTGGCTCAGATGCTCAACTGGTGTATGTTGTTATAGCTCCATAACAATTTATTTTAGTAAGAATGGCCCCAACATGCTTAAAGCTAAGCACATGAGTAGGCCCATTGACTAAGTATTTAAAGTGAAGTATGTGCATTGAGTATGTACAGGATCAGGGCCTACTCCCAGTTTTCTGTCATTCTTAGGTTCCTGACTGGCCAAAGTAACCCTGATGTACCCTGATCCTCTTCTGATTTAAAGATGCATTTGAGGACAAAAACATGCTTTTGTCACAATCTTTTTTTTTTTCTGGCTGTTTTTTAGGTGGCTCTAATACTCCAACTGTACAGATTTCTTCACTCTGGGAATTTGCAGTATTTTTGTAAAAACTCAATAACATTTCTCTTACTACTTGGTGCATAACTAACGTAGCACTTGAATACCTCCATTTTCAGAACGATAGATTTAAGGTCCTGATTCTCTCCCCTCCTGCCACCCCATACAAGAGCCATGTGGGTAGATGCATGGATCCTCCCTAACTTCAGCTTTACTGTGGGTTCCCATGCCTCTGAAATCAAATGTCATCATTTGGGCACCCGAAATTGGAAGCCATCTGTGACTATTTTGGTCTTAACCTCTGGCTATTTCGGCTGCTGCTGAACTCTTAAAGGCGTATGCACCCAAATGTAATTTGTAAGCCTATAAACATTGTAGTGAATCCAATCAATGAATAAAAAAAAATCATAATGAACTTATTTTAGACCTAAAAATGAAATATTTTATATTTATGGGGATGTGTCTTACAGTTAGTGTCAAGTATGAATACCTAGATTCACTAAAACAAGAGGGTTGAATCTCAGCAGCAGCATTTCAGCCTTTCATCCTTCTGAGCAAGAGAACTTCAATCCAAGCCCATTTACTGTGTGTGGACCTTTAAGATGAGACCTTGAGACCGGAGGTTTTTTTCTAGTCTACAGCTGGGCACAATTTTTGGCCAAAACTTTTTTGGCTAAAAACACGGATTTGGTGACACTGCAACATTTTGTGAATTCATGTCAGTTTGGCAGAATTGTTCATTAAAAGCAAAACCAAAAAACTCCGGAAACAAATTAAAAAGCGTTGAGGTTTTTTTGGGTTGAAAAAGCTTCTCGTTTTGAAATTTCCTTCCAGTTATTTTTTTTCACCATGTTAAAACAATGCTTATTGAAACAAAGTTTTTTTTGTTTTGAACAAAGCATTGTTTGATTCCAAATGGAACTTTTTCCAACTTTTTGACATGCCAAAAAATTTACAAAAGACATTGTTTTCAGTTTCACCTGAAACTATTCTTAATTTTTTTTTTTCAGAATTGCCAGAGAACTGAAAAAACGTACCCAGGTTTTGTCCTGTCTCTTTGCATGGAGGCTCTGTCCCTGTTGCTTCTTGTAAGAGCATGTATTTACCCAAGTGCCCACGGACACATGTCCTTTGACATCAGGGGCCTGGTTTGCTACTGCTCCCTGAACAAGAAGTGACTGCTTTTCAATCATGTGATATGTGCATAATCTAGAAACTAGGATGTAATGCCATTTTTAATACTCTCATCACCATGATATCTGGGCACAAATATATAGAACTTTGTTAAAGTGCTTTGGAATGAAGAATGCAATAGACGAGCAAAGTTTTATTAGCACTATTTTTATAAGTACCATCTCATTGTTATTGTAGGTAGAATCCAAAGCCACAGAAGAGCATCATCCTATTCCTTAGAGAATCCTCTTCAGTTAATCATATTACAAAAGCAAACAGAACCAACTTTCACGAGGCTACCTGACCGGTGACTGATATGGTGACTGTGAAGAAGTGAGAAAACATCTGTCCTGTGCTTTGGCAGAAATACAGTCACTCGCCAAGTTCCTTGTGCCATGGGCCCTGAGGGAGATCAGTGTGGTCACCTCCCAAGTTTTCCAGCTCAGACACATCTGCTTTGAGAATGACAAATTAAAATATCTTAATTGAGCGGAGCCCGCTGCCGCCAGCCCACATGGCCTGCATGTGAGTTGTGGTATTCTCAGGGTTTCAGCACATTCCTCACAGGGCACAGGGATAGCACTGTTTTAGAACTGACACAAGGAGGAGTTTCAGACGCCTTCCCAGGCAGCCAAGAGACTGCAGGAAAAAGACAAACTTCTGTGGGTTTCTGGAAAGTTTTAAATTGCCCTTAGCGGTCCTCACAGTTTCCCAGTTGCAGTCTGGGAAGAATGGCAATGCGCTCCTAGCATCTAATGTGCCTCTGAGCTAATGGGTTGTGTTAGAGCCATTAGATGAATACAAGGGCTATGGAAAACACCAAAAAACTTGCATCAATTTCCCTGGTTGCAGGTTGTGCAGCCTCCTTCTGAAAATGCAGCCCACTGCGGCAAAACCAATTCAGTGATATTGAAAGGGCTGTAACGCCTCGAAAATGTCTCTTTCCATTGCAGGAAACATGCTTAGCATCACATTAAATGGTCCTGACAGCTTGCTGCAAGTTTTATGTAATTCACTGCCACATTGCAAAGCCCTCACTGGTGGCAGAGAATAGCTGCTTAGACACACTGTTGAATTCATTGCAGTTGATGCAAAGATTCTTTCAGAAGAAAAACATGCAAAGGCCTTCATCTTAAAATGGTTTTAGTTCCTTTATTCCCATAAAAAGAGATGTGCGCTCAATTAATCCCCCCCCCCCCGCCTCCTCCATCAAATCCTCTCGAAGTGCTCCGCTGTGAAGTTTTTAGGATGTTAAGAAGCTTGTGAGAAAGGGACGTGGGTTGCCAGGTCAGTGGAAACTTAAGCAGTCTGTGTCAAAACTCAACTTGTTTGACAGGTGAGACCAAAATATCTGCAGCTTGTGTAATGGAGCGTGGTGGGGTTTTTGGTGTTTTTTTTATTAGTACTGAGGTAATTTGTTGCCTATCATTATATAGCTCCTTGAGGTAGAGAGGCAACTAGTTTTCTGTTAATTAGAAAAGCTAGGGATTGTTGACTTCTGGTAATGGACAAAAAGTAATGAGAGTTCTAACAACCAGGTTACTGGGATAGAGGGACAGTATTCAGTGGACACAAATCAGTATGTACATCTTTAAATTGTAGTCATCACACTATTTCATGTGGGTGTGAGAGAGAGCAAGAGAGTTACTTTCACACTCTACTAGATGGAATTTTGGGCCTGCTCACGTGTTTACCATTTCCTTCTACTAGATTATCTAAACTGTAAACTCTTTGGGGGCAGGGACCTTATCTTCATACCTTCCTCTAAACCAGCGGCTCTCAACCTTTCCAGACTACTGTACCCCTTTCAGGAGTCTGATTTGTCTTGCGTAACCCCAAGTTAAAAACTTACACAATCAGACATAAAAATACAAAAGTGTCACAGCACACCGTGACTGACAAATTGCTTGCTTTCTCATTTTTACCATATAATCATAAAATAAATCAACTGGAATATAAATATTATACTTACATTTCAGTGTATAGTATATAGGCAATATAAACAAGTCATTATCTATGAACTTTTAGTTTGTAGTGACTTTGCTAGTGCTTTTTATGTAGCCTATTGTAAAACTAGGCAAATATCTAGATGAGTTGATGTACCCCCAGAGGACCTCTGAGTATCCCTAGGGGTACAGGTACCCTTAGTTGAGAACCACTGCTTCAAACTACCTAGCCCTCTGTTGGTGCTGAACAAATTCTGGTGATAATAATCATCCTTATCTAGTGGCGCTGTTCATTTAGATTGCCAGTCCTGAAGTGGCACTTTTAGGGGTTAATAATGTTGAATTCTATCTCCAACACTGCACATGTGGTTAAAAGGCAAGTTAAATGTGACTAACCATTTCCTACACTGACAAGGGAGTGCAGTAATAGCTTTTACTGGACCAACTTCTGTTGGTGAGCAAGACAAGCTTTCGAGTTGACACCGAGCTTGTCTCTCTCACTAACAGAAGTTGGTCCAATAAAAGATATTGCCTCACCTGCCATGTCTCTCTAATACCCTGGGACCAATACATTTTCTACAGTGACTGTTTTTACAGCTATCGGACCAGTTACGCATAGGAACCCATGAGTTACAGCACAGCAACTGGGGGCCGAATTCAGTCCGTTTGGCTTGACCTGTTCTACCTTGATTTATTTTAGATTTTATTTTAGAGTAGGTCTGCACTAGAATGGCTACAGCAGCACAGCTCTGGCATGTCAGCTGTGCCACTGTAGTGTAGATGATCCCTCCATCAATGCAGGAGTTTTTAAGCTAGGCTGATAGAAGAATTTTTTCTGTTGACCTAACTGCATCTACACTGGGGGTTTAGTTGACCTAACTACATCACACAGGGCACAATTTTCCCACCAGCCCTGAGTGATGTAGGTAGTTTGACCTAAGTTTTAGGTGTGTGGGACGTGACTTACCCCTGCGGCGCCTCCTGCTGGTCGTCCAGGGAATTAGCATTTCCAGCCTCCAGAGCACCCTCTGCAGGCTGGTGTCCTGCTTGCTGCTGGGCCTGAGTCCCTCCTGGATCCCAGTGCCCCTTTCAGGTCAGGTTCTGCCCCATGGAAGTATCCCCCCCAGATCTGGGTCTTTCCTCCCTGGGGAACCCCCACCCTCTATCCCCACCTCGCCTCAGACTATGGCTACTGCCAGTCTCGATCTAGCCCCCGTTCCCTGGGTCAGACTGCAGTGTAAGTGCCACTCATCACCGGCAAGGGGGATTTGAACCTGCTGCCTCGGACTACCCTTGGGCTGCCCCTCTGCAACCCCAGTACCCTTTCTGGCCTTTAACAAGGCCTGCAGCCTGGGGGGTTTCTAGGCCAGAGCTCCCCAGCTCCTCTGGACTCCCCCCAGCCCTGCCCCACAGTACCTTTCTTTGGTCTTTACCAAGGCCTGCAGCCTGGGGGGTTTCTAGGCTGGAGCTCCCCAGCTCCTCTGGCCTTCCCCCAGTCCTGCTCCAGTCTTGGTACCCTGCTTAGCTCCTAGCAGCCAGGCCCATCCCTTTCCACATCTAGAGAGAGAGAGAGATACTCTGTATGCTCCTGGCCCACTGCCCTCTTATAAGGGCCAGCTGGGCCCTGTTTGGGGTGTGGCTGCATCTGTGGCTGGTTCCCCAGTCAGCCGAGGCTTTCTTCACTGCTGCAGCCCTCTCCAGGGGTGCTTTTAATCCCCGCTCCTCAGGAGTGAGGCAGCCGCCCCACTACAGTGTGGAATAGACCTTAGAATCACAAGCAGAAAAATCAAAGTAGGATGTGTAGTTGCAGATATAGGCCCAATCCAGGAAAGCCCATAAGTATGTGCTAAATTTTAAACACAAACTTGAGTCCTGCCCTGAGCAAGCACTTAAGTGAGGGCTTAATTCTATAGCTATGCTTAAGTGCTTTACTGACTCAGGGCCACAAGCCACAAACACTATCATGGAATTGTTTGTAATCCTAGCCATGGCACAAAGGCTCAAATTATTACAGAGGGATCAAGATGTCAGGGAAAATTGGGCAGAACATCCAAACCAGGGTATGTTTGGCCCCCTGGGTAACTGGAAATTAAGAAATCAAATTATACTATACTGGTTGTCCTTCTGCTATTGTCCTTCTGCTAATTTTTCCATGACCATATCCCATACTTGGCAGGACTGATTTCCCAAGTGGGACTAGAGTGCTGTCCATGCCATTAGGCAGTAGGTCTAGTGACAATTGAGAGTGGATCTGCTTTTCTTCATGGGTGAAATTTCCCCATGCCATGCAGTAGATATTATGAAATGGCTTTGGTCTGTCTAGTTTGTTTGTTTGTTATTGAGGTGGGATGTTTATTGTAAAATGATGTGATGCTTTCCTGGGGTACCTAGGACTGAGAGTAACCTTGTTACCCTCCACCTCCCTGCCTCCAGATAGAGAGAGAGTTGCTTGTGCTTAACTGCGTGTCAGCTCCCTGACACCACCAGGGCAATGCTAACCCTCACTATGCTTTGCAGGTTAACAATAGGTGCAACCCAGTCCCTGAGCCTCTTTGAGGTGTTCACTGTGATATCCTGCCCCGTCACTGGCTTCTCACAGAAATACCAGGTTTGCTATCACCAAGGGGACAGGGTACACACCAGCTTGTTTGAACTGATCCTCAGTTGAATCATCATAGCACTGAGATAGCTTTATAGTGAAAACAATAGTTTATTCTCAAAGATTAAGATTTAAGTGATAGTCAGTAAGGTTAATGATGGAAACAGGTTACATATAAAACAAAACCAATACACACTTTCTAGAGATTAAACTTAACTCTAACAGGCTAACTACCTCACTAAACACAGTCTAATCTCACTCAAAATCGTCTTGTACTGTTTTGGGATCTTGTTTTCATGAATGTAATTGTACTGCTCAATTAATTCCTCAGGGGCAGGATAAAGAGGTGTCCTTTTGCCTTCTTGTGATATCCCCCAAATCTCATTGTTGGTCTCCAGAGTCAGGAGGACCCTCTGGGATTTACTCCCTGGAGTGCTGACTTCATAAACAAACGGGGCTCACAGTGTGTTGACTAACAATGCTTAATTTATATATGAACTGAGGCAGACAGGTAAATAGACATCCTTTGTCTGGCAGAAACCTGTTTGTCAACATTGCCTGGATTCAGACTTAGGAACATATTTTCACCACATATATTTCACAGCAATATTAATGATCCACCAGGAGCTCTTTAATGACCAGAAAATCAAAAAGGAATCATACAAAAAGTGGAAACTTGGACAGATTGCTAAGGAGGAGTACAAAGGGATAACACAAGCATGTAGGAACAAAATCAGAAAGGCTAAGGCATAAAATGAGTTACACCTAGCAAGGGATATAAAAGGCAATAAGAAGTTCCTTTAAATACATTAGGAGCAAGAGAAAGACAAAGGAAAGTGTTGATCCTCTACTTAGTGGAGGAATGCTAATAACTGATGACATGAAGAAAGCTGAGGAGAGCCTATTTTGCATCAGACATTACTAAAAAGGCTAATGGCGACCAGATACTCAACACAATTAATATTAGTGACAAGGGTGAAGGAATGCAGGCCAAAATAGGGAAAGAATAGGTTAAAGAATATTTAGATATTAGATGTATTCAAGCGGGCAGGCCTGGTGAAATTCATCCTAGGGTACTTAAGGCTCTAGCTGAAACAATCTTGGAACTACTAGCAATGATCTTTGAGAACTCTCGGAGGATGGAGTAGGTCCCAGAAGACTGGAGAAGGGCAAGGATAGTACCTTCTTTAAAAAGGGGGACCAAGAGGAGCCAGGGAGTTATAGACCCATTAGCCTAACTGTGATACCTGGAAAGATGCTGGAACAAATTATTAAATAATCAATTTGTAAGCCCCTGGAGCATAATATGGTTGTAAGTAAGGATACGATTTAGTCATGGATGCTGTGACTTTAACGAACCTCCCTGACTTCTTTTGGCTTCAGCTCCCCGTGGCAGTGGCTCCAGCGGGGGCTGGAGCAGTCATCTCTCCCCCCCATTTTTTTTAGTAAAAGTCAGGGACGTGTTGCGGGCTTCTGTGAATTTTAGTTTATTGCCCATAACCTGTCCATGATTTTTACTATAACTAACCATGACAAAAATCTTAACCTTAGTTATAAGGAATATCCAGCATGGATTTGTCAAGAACAAATCATGCCAACCAGCCTAATTTCCTTCTTTGACAGGGTTACTGGCCTAGTGGATTAGGGGGAAGCAGTAGATGTGAGATATCTTGAGTTGAGTAAGTCTTTTGACACAATCCCACATGACATTCTCCCTAAGCAAACTAGGGAAATGTGGTGTAGATTAAATTACTATAAAGTAGGTGCACAACTGATTTAATGACTATACTCAAAAAGTAATTATCAATGGTTCACTGTAAAACTGGGAGGGTGTTTCTAGTGGGGTCCCACAGAGGTCCATCCTGGGTCCAGTATTAGTCAATATTTTCATTAAATGACTTGGATAATGGAGTGGGGCATATGCATATAAAATGTGCAGATCACACCAAACTGGGAGAGGTTGCAATCACTTAAGAGGACAGGATTAGAATTTCAAATGACCTTAACAAGATGAAATTTGATGAAGACAACTGCAAAGTACTTCACTTAGGAAGGAAAAAATCAAATGCCCAGCTACAAATGGGGAATAATGGGCTAGGTGGTAGTACTGCTGAAAAGGATCTGGGGATTTTAGGGGATCACAAATTGAGTATGAGCCAACAATATGTTGCAGCTTCAAAAAAGGCTAATACCGTTCTGGGGTTACTAACAGGAGTGTTGTACGTAAGACATGGGCGGGTAACTTTTCTGCTCTATTTGGCACTGGTAAGGCCTTAGCTGTAGTAATGTGTCCCATTCTGGGCACCACACTTTAGGAAAGATATGGTCAAACTGGAGAGAATCCAGAGGAGAACAACAAAAGTGATAAAAGGTTTAGAAAATCTGACCTGTGAGGAAAGGTTAGAAAAACTGGGCTGTTCAGTCTTGACAAAAGGAGACTGAGTGGGAGCCTGATAACAGTCTTCAAACACATTAAGGGCTGTTTATAAAGAGGCTGGTGATCAATTGTTCTCCATATCCACTGAAGGTAGGACAAGAAGTAATGGGCTTAATCTGCAGAAATGGAAATTAGGGAAAACTTTCTCACTAGAAGGGTAGTTAAGCTCTGGAATAGGCTTTCAAGGGAAGTTGTGGAATCCCCTTCACTAGAGGTTTTTAAGAACAGGTTGGACAAACACCTGTTAAGGATGGTCTAGGTTTACTTGGTCCTGCCTCAGCGCAGGGAGCTAGACATGATCACTTCTTAACAGCCCTTCCAGCCCTACATTTCTATGATTCTATGATCAATGTGATCCTGGCTTTCATTTAAGATCTTACATGACCTCGTTTATGGATAAATAGCATGAGAGCAGTACGCTAGCTGTAGCGAGTTTGTCAGGCGTGTCAGGAATTACTGTTACAGAACAGTGAACCCCTCGCTAGCTGCCACTGGGGCTGCTTAGGGTCACAAATGTAAGGGATGAGCTGTTGTAGCACATGAACAATGACAATTGCTAGCACTGCCTATTCATCACACTGCAGAGCTGCCACAGTGATTCCAGCTACTTGTTATCCCCAGGGAAGGGTGCTCTGGGAGAAAGAAACTAGTGGCGATTGTTCAACTGCCTGCTTTAATTGTTTCAAATGCAGCTGTGTTTAAATAGGTCCATTAGAATGGCTGTGCTGTTGTTCTGTACTCCGGGGGACTCTCCTCCCACCCCAATGGAGAGTCTGCTGGGGGTGAGGCACTTACATATGAGATGTGAGCAGGCCCGTGCACCCCTTCCCCTTTCCAATAATCTGTTAGCAGCGGCGTCAATTCAGATATTTCTGAGGGTGTGGGGGAGAGGGATCCCCTTCCAGTCCCCGCTCGTTCCCTCCCCCAAAGTTCTTCCTCTGCCAGAGAACCCTAACCCTAGGGCAGGGAGTCCTACCAAAAGGATCTCTAACCCTAGCTCCAAGTATCCTACCCATAGAAACCCTAACCTGAGGTTGTGGAGCTCCACCCATAGGAACCTTAACTCTAGGAAAGGGAGCCCTACCCATAGGATCCCTAGCCATGGGGTGGGGAGCCTACCTTTATGAACTGTGGCAAAGTCCCGTCTCAGTCTCCCCAGCCTCTGCTGTTTTTAGCTCTGGTGAGACTGGCTAGGGTAATGCAGTCCCCCTTAGGACTCAGGTGTGTCTGTCCTGTCTTCCAGTCTTAATTAAAGTATTTTTTTTTCTGTCTTGAGGAGAGTCCTGCTGCTCTGCCCCTGGGAAGGCTGCTGCTCAATACTCCTGGTAGCCAGGCAGGAAAAAGTTTTAAAGCAGCTCAGCAGCTCCAAGTGTAACCAGCTCCACCCTATTACCCTCAGGTAGCTCCCCTCAGCTGATTCTTGCCTTGCTAGCAGCTTTCTCAGCTGCTGAACCTGCCTGACCTGTGGTTGCTTGTTGTTGAGGAGGAGGGAGGGCCCTTAAACCTCTGGGACTCCTCTCCTCCCCCCTCTGGTCTCTGTCCTGAGTTTATCACACATCCCCTGCTCAACACTACAGGGTTGGGGGCTTTGTCCGGCAAAACAGTGTACCCTTGAAAGGCCCATGCCGTGGGCGAAGTGGGGATGAACCGCCTGTAGTACCCCCCACCCCCCCCAGAATCTCTCTGACCTGTTTTTTCGACAGGGTCGCCAATTCTGTATTGCCTCCTTCTTGTTTTTGTTGGGCTTTACCACACACCTCCCCACTATATATCCAAGGTATTTCAGCCCTCCCTTCCCTGTGTCAGGAGGACTTCCACCTTCCCCCCCAAGTCGTCTCATCCGGACTATGTATATATGACGTCATCAAGAGATAGGCAGCTGCAACCTGCCATGTGGGCGTAACAGTTTGTCAATTTGCAACAAACCCTAGTCAGTCAAGGGTGGACAAAAAAATCGGCTTTCCCCAGTCGGTCAATTAGCGTCATGCAAACCCCATACTGCCCATCCGGGAGGGTACTAGGACCACTGGGCTTGACCATTTGGCTATGAGACTCTCAATGACCCCTAGCTTCAACATTTTCCTGACTTCTGACTTGATCTAATCATGTGGATCACCTCCGCTCGTTGGTCAGAGGTCAATTCGGGGGATATTCCTGGGGCCAGGCAGGTTGCTCTCGGGAGGTGACCCTATAGTGACCACCACGCTTCTCTGTCTTTGCAAGGTTTCAACAGGTTCACATGATCCGAGCAGAGCTCTCTGCTGTGGGTACGAGTACCATCACCCGATCTCCCACCTGCCCTTGTGCTCTCTCCATGTGACACAAAGGGTTCCCTGATCTGTCAGGATCTCTTTGGGTATTCGGCCCCGGGCTGATCTTCTAATGGCCCTACTAGGTCCTGCATATAGGCCAAAAAAAAAAAAAAAAGAAGAATCGGTCCAGGGGTTTTATCCCCCCTAGTCCCCGAACAAATGGCTGTGAGTGAGCTCTCCCTCCATCCCTCTGATGTTTCTGTGGTACTAGGAGCTGTTCCACGACTTGCTCTTGGATACGGACAACACGGTACAATTCACCCACTACTACTACTTGCGAATGTTCTGGTATACTGGGATCATTGGCCTGATCTGTCAAAAATCTCTAGTGAAGTTCCAAGTTGCCCAAACTTGGTTTTCCAGGGGAGAAATAAGTCCTGGGCAAATTCTTGGAAGGCTGGGGGTTGCTAACTATTGAGGACTGCCAACCTGGGGAAGTCTCTCCCCTGAGAGACTGGGTAGGGGGTTTGGGGACCACCCCGCCATCACCTAGGCCATGTGCTCAGCAAGAAGCTACCAGGGTGCAGATGGGAAGATGACAGTGGATGGACTGGCTATAATGCAGTCCCCCTAGGGACTCAGGGAAGTCTGTCCTGCCTGGGAAGGCTTTGCTTCAATACTCCTGGTAGCCAGGCTCCTTCTCTCTTCAGCTGATTCTAATTTGCTACCTGGGTAACGCTTTCTCAGCTGAACCTGCTTGACCTGTGGTTGCTTCAGTTGATAAGGAGGAGGGCCTTTTAACCCTCTGGGACTGACTCCTCCCCCCCCTCTGGCAACTGTCTGTCCTGAGTTTATCACAGAACCCTAACCCTAGGTTACCCACACCAGGCATGAGCTGGTGACTCCAGAAGTCGAGTTCTCCGCGGACTCCCCTGTGCTCCCCCATAGAGAATAGACTCCCTGTGCGCCACGTCACAATGCTGTTTGGCCCAGCCGCGTCTCTATCTGGGCAGAGGGGCAGCTGGTGTCTGAACAATTGTGTCTGAACAACTGTGCTCCAGGTCACAATGCCACACGCTGACATTTGGCCCAGCTACTCCTCTGTCTGTATGGAAAGCTGGTCAGGTCATGGCAGTGGCATTGCAACTGACTGCAGCAGCCATCCTGACTCAATAGAGGGCCAATGTTTAAAAGCTGTTGGGGGGTGGCTGTTGGTGCCACTGCTAAGAGAGCTTGAGGCACTGCTAGGCAGGGCCGGCTTTATGAAGGGCGGGGCCTGATTTGAATACCCGGCGGCGGTCCGGGGCTTTAGCGGCAGTTCGGCGGCGGGGGGTCCACTCCAGGTCTTCCGCAGCACTGAAGGACCCCCCGCTGCCGAAATGCTGCCGAAGCCCCGGAGTGGACCCCCCCTCCGCCGCCGAAATGCCGCCGAAGACCTGGAGCGGGACCCCCTCGCCCCTGCCACCGGGTGAGTAAAAATAATAGTAATAAAAAAAATTTTAAAAGACGCCTAAGTCACGGGGCCCTCTTAGGCGCAGGCACGGGGCCCGATTCCGGGGAATCGGGGGAATCGGCTTAAAGCCGGCCCTGCAGCTAGGGCTGTGTTGATGGGGTGGGAGGGGAGCTGCAGGGGACTGCGACATGAGGACCCCATCGACTTGACCTTCAATGGATCAGCCAAGATCCATGCAACCTTGGGGCTGAACCCCACGCCATTCCAGAGAGAGGCCAATCCTGCCGCTCCTCAGAACAGTCTGATGGAATGTCTACAGTGGAGCATTCTGAGTGACCCGGGCCTACTCTGGTTTTCAGCCCAAGGGAGCAGGCTGTGACTACCCATTTCAACATTCAAAAATGCAGCTTCAGCCATAGTCATGCCAGAAAATCCACACATTTATATAACCATTTCCACTGGTCTGAATAATAACTAGAAGAAAAAGTGCTCACTTAAGTGCTAGGACAGTTGCAAACAGATAGAGCTAGCAAAAAAAAATTGTCTGAAACTTTTTCCAGCACAAAATGCAGATTTGGTAACACCAAAATGTATTGCAGATTTGTGTTGATTTTTGCCAAATTGTTTCAGTTATAAACACCTCCCCCTCCCAAAGAATCAGAAAAAAATGAAATGTTTCTATGCTTTGCTTTGAAATGACTGTTTAAACATTTTCCTTAATTTTATTTAAATTTTGCTTTAAATTGTTAAAATGTAAACAAAATAGTTTGTTCGACCCCAGATTTTTTTTTTTACTTTTTTGATTTGCTGAAAACTTAGAAATTTTCATTTTTGTTTCAACCCAAAATTTACAAAATATATTTTTGAATCACCAGCAACCCAAGAAATCCATTTTTCACACAGTTTACCAGAGGGGAAAGATAGGTCTCCTGAGTCCCAGTTCAGTGCCTTTCCAATGAGACAGTGTTTGGTTCTTGGATCTACTGCAGAATTCCTGTGGGATCTTGGGTAAATCATTTAACCTCTTCGTTCCCCCTCTGTAAACAGGGATAACGATAATTCCTTTGTCTGTCTTACTCCTTCAGATTGTAAACTCTCTAAGGGCTGGTCTTCACTATGGGGAGATTGACACTGCTGCAATCGATGCAACAGGGATTGATTTAGCAGGTCTAGTGAAGACCCGCTAAATAGATGGCAGAGTGCTCTCCAGTCGACCTCGGTACTCCAGCTCTCTGAGACAAGTTAGGGAAGTTAACCGGAGAGAATCTCCCATCGACGCAGTGCAGTGAAGACACCGCGGTAAATAGACCTAAACTGCGTCAACTCCAGCTACGTTATTCACATAACTGGAGTAGCGTAACAGGTTGACTTACCCCAGTAGTGAAGACAAGCCCTAAGACAAGGACTCTGACTTCCTGTATTTATGTAGAGTCCAGAAGGGTGAGATATTGACCTCTGCTGGACCACCTAGGTATCACATAATAGAAGTAATAAATAATAGGCTAATTATATTCCACAGGTATCATTAACATACCAAAAATATCAAGTTAGACTACAAACTCAGAGCTTTTTCAAGTTGACTCATAAGTAGTTACAATTTACCAGGAGGTGTATTGTTACAGAACTGGCAGGAGGGAGAGAATGAGAATCCAGAACTGACCAATCTGAATGGGAAAGCATAGGTATGTCTATCAAAAACAAAACAAAACCCCCAACCCCTGTGGGAGGATAAAGGGGCTGCTGTTCAACTTCTCTCCAGAGCATGTGTGCTACTGAATTTAAGGGCACAATGAAGAAAGTTACTGCTGAGACATGGACTGGCTTCCTTTCATGTTTTAGGTGGCAAAGATGGCAATCGTTTGAGTGCCACTGAACGGCTTTTTGAATGAATACAAAGGAGCAGACGGTTCCACTTATTTCTGAAATTGGATGCAATCATATCTGTGAATCACACAGCAGCAAATCACAGTAATCTGCATTAGAATACATTATTCTGCTGCACTACCTAACTCCAGCATACCACCGCAGCAGAAACACTCCTCGCTGACCTGGAGTGTATTTGCCTATGGCTTAGAGCTGTACTGAAGCAATAAGCTACAAAAAGAAATGCTTTCTGCAGCAAAAAAAGAGCAAATTACAACAGGAGTCAGTCTCAACTAATGCAAGACAAGCATCTTCTTGTTCACAGTTTGCATAATTAGATATGAATAGGGTTTTTTATTGTTCTAAAACTACTCTGCCTTTGTTTAAATCAGCTATTTCATTAACAGCATGACTTTTATACAAGCATTAGTGAGGTAGATAGGGCAGATAAGGTATCTTTTAGTTAACACTCACAAATAAAATTCAGTTTTCCTCCACCAGAGCACCCCAGGAACCGCTGCTCCTATTCCCAAACTCCTGAAGCACTGTGGAGGTAACCACTGCTGGCTTGGGTGCTCTCACAACTGCTGCCTGACCAAAGATAGTGGTGTGCGTAGGGTGAGAGGTGCCACAAGACAACCAAACCTGCTCCCCTTCTCCTATCTCCATCCCACTTTCCAAGGCCTTTGCTGTTATAAAAACAGGAAGAGCAAAAATCACCATAATCACCTGACTGAGAGGGGTCCTGGTAAAGATGCAGACGGTGGCACTGAAAGCAGAGTCTTTCAATGCTAAGCTCTTGAGGCCAAGGGATATCTTTGTTCCATGTTTGTACAGCACCTAGCACATTTGGACCGACATCTCTAGGTGCTACCACAATACAAATAAATAGTGACACAGCCTTGAAACTAATCACTAATAACATTTCCATGAAACTAACATTTTTAACACACACTGATTTTGTTTTTTGCGGGATATAGGTTGATTTTATGGCTGACTTATTTTCCTGTTCTGAAGAACATATTTGATAATGTCGCAGAGAAATCTCTAGGATAACTATTGGAATTTACATAGAAAAGAAAATCACTCTGAAAATGTGTATGCAGCACATAATCATAAGGCAGGCATCAAGGGTCTACAGCAAGTAAAAATAGATTGGTTAGGGTGCAGTTTCCATTGCATTGCATTTCAAGGGTTTGTTTGCACACATTGGCATTGGTTTAGTTGACCCCCGGTGTGGACACTCTATTTTTGGTTTGAGTGGCTTCATTTCAGTTTAGCTTAAACCTATTACTAAACTGAAACAAAGCCTGGTTTAAACCAAAAGAACCAGAGTAACTGTGTGTGTGTAGACAAGCCGCAGATCAGATCATGCTTTCAGTCCAAGCTATTAAATAGTATTATATGCAATTATTATACAACATTCATGATATGGTCGCACCAAAATGTCTCAACCAGGTTAGAACTGCATTGTGCTAGGCACAATCTAAATCCATAGTAAATGACAGACCCTGTCTCAAAGAACTTACAATCTACAAGGGGGGTTACAGTCTAGAATAAGCAGATATAGACAGTGTCTTTCATCCCAAAATGCTGTACAGATTAGATACACCACACAGCTGTTTAGGGCAGAAAGAGCGCATGAGCTGCAGGAGGAATTAAGGAAGGCAGCATGTAACTAGCCAGCTAGAACTTGGCCAGGCCATCCGCAGGAATACTGGAGTTGGTTAAAACTCAGAATTTTCATTCCTTGGGAAATTCCAACCCTTTCTCACAAATTGGGATGAAGAATCTAAATTTTGAAATTCTCCACAAAACAAAACTTATGAAAATATTTGTTTGGGCGATCTATATAATGTATTGTATTTATATGTAATCTGTCTGTATTCCATATTTACATAGTAAAAAAGTTGAAATGATAAAGACAAAATAAAGCCTGTTGAGTCTATTGAAACAAAATGTTCCAATAATATTTCATTGAAAATTTGGACGAAATGGAGCCATTCCCACAAGACGTCTTGATGTCATTGCATCAGCATTTTCCTGTGGAAAACTGTTCAGTCAGGAACATTTCCACCAGCTCTAGTTAACAACTTATTCTGTGGCAAGAGGCGATGTATCATGGAATGTTTCATAACCTTTCTTTATATTACAGTAGCACCCAGAAGCCTGGATCAAGTTTGGGGCCTCATTGTGCTAGAGTCAAGGCATTGTGAAACACAGAAATAACACGTGGCCCTTGTTCTCGGTTTTTTAATTTCCGCTGAAAGACAGCACTCCCAAGAGCAGCCTGCTGGGGCATTACTTTAATATTGATCCAGAGAGCCAGTGACTCTCCAATACCCATGTTTGCCTCCAAAGGGAAATGGAAAAACCTGTCCATCAGCTAGGGTGACCAGATGTCCCGATTTTATAGGGACAGTCCTTATATTTGGGACATTGTCTTATATAGGTGCCTATTAACCCCCACCCCATGGCCCGATTTTTTTCACACTTGCTGTCTGGTCACCTCACCATCAGCTGATGTCACCTTTCTCTTTCCATCCCCTCTACCCCAAACACACACAGGGCTCTCTCCCTCCTGTGTGAAAAGAAAATGGGAGTGAGTGTGGAGGAAGGAAGGCATTTAGGAATTGGCTTATGTGTTAATCACTTTTTATATGGGGGAAGAATGAGTGCAATAAAAAATCTGTTCTTGAGATCATTGGTGCCTCAGTGTTTGAGATGAGAGACCCTTAAAATTAAGATTTTTGCCTCTTTTCCCCGCTCGTTCAGAATGGCTATAATCCATTTAGTTTATATGAAATCCAGGAGTTCTAAATCTATGGACTCTTGACCAGACATGATCCCAGTGAATGTCAATGCATGCTTAGGGGAATTATCATTCATCAGTGTGGTGTGTATGCACAACCATTCTGTATATGACAGCAAGCTTACAAAAAGCCCAAAATATAGAATATTCCTCTTTACCTCTGGACACTATTTCCAAAAATCAATTTACTGAACAACTTACTGTTAGGTTAACTGTTCTCTTTGGGTTTATTGGAAGCTAGTTAAAGCAATGGACTCACATTATAGATTAATGACATGGAAACAATTTTTGTGATGCTATAGTACAAACGATTCTGTTTAATAATAGTGAAAGCCATCTGCTGTGGTATGCTTTGCTGGTAGTAGCAATAGTGGAAGCTGTACTGTAGGTAGGGACATATATTTTACCATGTGGTGTCCAAATTTGCAGATTTGTGTCCTATTTTGTCTGAACGGGGTTACTCATCTCTAATTGTCAAGTTTTTGAAATGAGAGCGTTTCATATCTAGCTAACATATGTCTAGTTAACACAAATGGATAAGATGTCTGTCTGTCAGGTTGTATGCCTAACTTGTTTTCCAAACACAGTCCTTACTGATCTTGGGAACGGGGGTTGAAACTGTGATTCCCTCCATTCCCTATAACCATCCTTCTACTACTGCTTGAATTAAAGGAGCATTTCTATAGCAGGGAGCTGTGCCAGGTTTCTTATTCTCTCTGGGCCACCTGCAAGGGGATAATATCATTCACTCTTGCACACCCAGCCAGTCTATTTCCTTGGATAGGTTATTGAAAGCAACAAGGACAAAACAAGATCTCCACTCTCAGTGCTTTGTTTCAGATTCAAGCACAAATCAAAGCACATGGATGTAAAATGTAGTAGGAGGTGTATAACTTTAGAGACCCTTGTCCAGTTGTGTTAATTAGACGTATGTGAGCTAGATATGAAATGCTCTCATTTTAAAAACTTGACAATTAGAGATGGGTAACCCCATTCAGACAAAATGGGAAAAAAATCTGCAAATTTGGACACCACATGGCAAAAATATATGTCCTACCTACAGTACAGCTTCCACGATTGCTACCCCCAGCAAAACAGTGCTAGTTAGGAATTATGGGTCCCATTTTTGACAGCGTAAATAAGGGAAGAAAAAGAGATGGGGCGGGGGTGAGAAGTGCATGTACTAGAACATCATCAAGGAGGTGAAATGAAGTTCCTTCAGAGAGACAGACTTATCTGGCCCATGAGAGAAATGTACACATCCTAGGAGGGATTTTGAGGACATTCAGCAATTCTCTGACTATAAGAGAAGCTGTGATAATGGGATGCTTGCTGAGCATCAGAAATTCGACTGTAATTCTTCAGTCAAGTCAGGGGCGGCTCTAGAAATCACGCTGCCCCAAGCAGCGCGGTGCGCTGCGCCGCCCTTCCCCGGTCCTGCGGCGGGTCCCTTCTTCCCGCGGCTCCGGTTGAGCTCCCGCTGCGGCAGGTCGACCGGAGCCCGGGACGAGTGGACCTGCCGCAGGCATGACTGCGGGAGGTCCAGCCGAGCCGCGGGACGAGCGCCCCCTCCGCAGTCATGCCTGCGGCAGGTCCACTCGTCCCGGGCTCCGGTCGACCTGCCGCAGCCATGATGGCGGCAGGTCCGCCGGCCCAGCCTCCCGCCCTCCCCGGCGGCAGGGGACGCCCCCTACATTTTGCCGCCCTAGGCACCAGCTTGTTTTGCTGGTGCCTAGAGCCGCCCCTGAGTCAAGTGCGGTCTTATTGTTTCTAAATTGCTGACTGGGGCAACTGACAGGTCACAGCCTCACTATTGTGACTTTCTTCTAATTTTCACATGCATTTTTAGTCTGCTTTAGGATGGCTTGGCTTTAAGCTAATAGTGATGACATGTAGCTCCAAAGGCTCATCCATTAAGGTTTGCTTAAGTTGTGGCAATACGGACTCAAAGGGGAAGACCAGGAAGGTAATTCCAAACCTGTCAGAGTTACTGGGCTTTAGCGCAGAACTTCCCTTCAGGTTAATGGTAGCTGTGTGGCAGAAGACCACTTACCCCTTGAAAATGTGAAGCATAATGCCCATTGTAAAGCTGATGATGGGTAGATGATGGTTTTCCCTGTAGCTGTCCATTTGTAGTTTGATGTTTCTTAGGGTTTCTCTGCCCTGGGATGTTTGCATTGGTGTATCTGCATCAGTGCAGATGCCTGCAGAAGTCACACCATGCCATTGCAAGTTGCTTTCCCAACCTGTGCAGTGCATCTACAGTAAGCATTTGCCCTGGTCCAGCACCAGCCCGGTTACATGGCTGCAGCTACTGCAGTGTCTAAACCACCAATGCAGAGAAGCCTTTAGTCAGGCAGGAATGTGTAAACTTTTCTTCCTGACTCTCTAAGTATTTTTGTGTGACAGAAAAGCAGCTATTTTATCTGTTTAACTACATGATGCAAAAGCCTGTTGCCAAGAGCATCTTTTGTCTCCTCAGCCTAAGAATGCGTTAATTGAATACTAAACAATGTCTGTCACAAGGGAGATATCTGTCTGAGGGATTTCTGCCATCTAATCATGGCAAGCGCTGAAAAGTAATAACTTATAAGGAGCAGAACCCAAATGCAAGTCCCTGCTGTGGCTATTCTTCCAGACAGAATTGGCTATAACCTCTGGAAGAGATCAGGACTGGGAGCATCAGTTCATTATTGTGGTCGCTGTTGTAACCCGAGAAGTCCGAGTTGGCTTCCTTGGTTTAAGCAATTAACTTACAATGCAAAAATGGTCACGCTTTGCTGGTAAGGAACTAAATTCTATATATTTTTCCCATTGGGGAAAGAAACATTTTGTTTGTCCAGAGGTGATTTCTTGAAACATCTTGAGACTCTCTCCTCTCCCAGAGAAAGCCAAGTAGTTTTGTAAGATTAATTTTTTCAAAGCAACTAGTGATTTTGGATGCCCAACTTGAGGCTTCTTAAAAGGTCCTGATTTTTGGATGTTGGGTGCCTAACACTTTCTGAAAACCAGACGCCTTTAAGATGTGCCAGGTTGGACACCAAAAATCACCAGTCATTTCTGAAAAATCTCGGCACCCATGTTTATCTTCTCTAATTGAAAGCTCATGACAGATCAAGACAGCTGTTGATCCAATTCCTCCTTCTTTTCAAGCACCGACATCTCCAGTTGTAGAGGTGTAGTCAGAATTAGTTTTATAGCAGGGGAAGAAGGGGTAAAAAGAAATCCAGGCTAGAGCTGATCTGTGGCCAAAGGTGACTTTAACCTACAGTACAATATGTTGGGTGCTCTTTTCTCCTTCCCAGAAAGGGCAGATTGAAATTTGCAATTAAACTTCTGATTTTCTGGTGCAAACCTTCTGGGCCAAACTAATCCCTGGTGTAACTCAGTTGACTTCAGTGTTAACTTCCAGTCTGCTCTCTACAGAAACATGAGTGAAATCCACTAAGCATGCTAACAGGTGCCCAGGATGGCTCTGTTATAACCACTGCTGGAATTTCACTAGCATAGCAGTGGGAAAGATCAAGTGTGCACAGCTAGGCCCAGGGATCCGTCAGGAGATACAGAGTAAAATACTTAACTCACTGGGCTTTGCCTGTACTCATTAGGAAATTCTTGCTAAAATTATCTGTGGCTACTGCCACCCCCATTTCACCTTGGTATCAGTGGGCGTGCTAGTGAAGGCAAAGCACTGGTGGCTGCCAATGTTTTAAGCACTCTGTCATGTAGGCTTGCCTTGATTAAGGTTAGAAGACAAGGACCTTAAAATGCTAGCACCTGCCTGGAGCCCAGACTACCCTGGCACTGCTACCGCTGGCAGTGGAAGCATCAGTAGGCAATCTGGACAAAAATATCTTAGCATATGCTCTCCTTATTGTAGGCAGACCTTTTGATTTCCTGGGTCCACTCTGAAGAATTGTGGTATATCACTGCGACGTGATATACCAAGCCCTTTATACCCATGGATAGTGCTCTGAATTTCAAGAGTAAAATAGTATCTCACTCACAGCTGCTGCTAAAGTAAGGGATGAGTGAAGTCCCCCTCTTGTACTAGATCCTGTGACGAAAGCTGAAGCCACAGTATAAGTTCTCTACAAACAAAACTCAAGAAGAATCGTGCATGTTCTACTGAAAACGGAGTGGGATCATTAGACACTGCTCTATTTCACATATGCATTGGAAGGGTTTTTGTATAAAATTATACAACTTTATCATACAAAACACCCGCTGGAAACAACTTCCATTAGTACTGCTGTACTATTGCTAGGACAGTCATATCAAGGGATGGGCAAACTCGTTTGGCTTAAATTCAAACACACTCAGACAGCATTGGTTTGAACATTCGACTTGTACTCGAGTCTTGATTTCATTGAAGACACTGGTGGGGGACGGGTAGGGTGGGCAGAGAGTGGAAAATAGTCGAATAAAAGCAAAGACTATAGGAAGACCAGAGTGGGGAAAAATGCCAGTGTGAAAGGAGAGAGTAAAATGGAGTAGAGAAGGGACAGAGTGGGGCAAATAGTGTGCGAAAAAGAAGCAGAGATGGCGAGATTTTCTACTGGATATTAACTGTAGGTAGAGGATAAAGGGTACCCACAAGGTCAATTTAGCTTTGAAGGTGGTTCTAGTCTAGCACAGACTTTTATTTTGCTATTAAAAGGCACAGTTTGAAGAGCAATCCATTTTTTGCACCCAAAATGCCCCAAATTACAGGAAAAGAATCCTATTCTAGTTAATCTGGCAAGCCCCAAAATAGTTTGAATGCTCCACAAAACCTCAAACGCCAAGAGGTTCACCTGTCTCTAAGTTTAACTTCTGGTTTCCCGAGAGGCTGATTCCTGGAGCTGATTATTGTATCAGGCAAAGTATAGGGCAGGCTTTCTCTGTACAGGAATATACATTTTTGATTGTTCATTTAACCTTTAGCTGAAGACTAACCTCTACTTGTTGAATTTATTTTTTCTTTTAATTTTTTTAATTTTTGGAGACAGGCTTCATTGTCTCTATCAAATAATTAGCTTGCATAGGGCCACAGTCTATATCCCAGACGCCTGTATGAGCCTTCATGTTCAGTGCAGGGGAAGATGGAACGCAGTTTTGTCCTGCCTTATTTTAACCCCGTCCCGTTGTTACCGCATGAAAACCCCCATAAGACACTCTGCAGTACCCCATGAGGGCTGACCAGCATGGAGGGACTGGGATAGTGGATCAATGATTCTGCAGATCCACTGGCTATTTTTCCCCTGAGGATGGAGAGACAAGTCTACTGTATCCTTCATTATAGGGCTCCAAGATTAATGACAGTCTAGTAATTAGGGCACTAGCTGGGACGTGGAAGGCCCAGGTTTCATTTCCTGCTCCACTCCTGACTTCCTGTGTTACCTTGGACAAGTCACTGTGGGCTTGTCTGCACTTCAGAACCTTGGCTGGTAAGGGTATGCCAGCAGAGCCCTCTACTAGAGATGCAGTGTACACAACAGGAGTTCTCCTGCTGGCCTAGCCAAACCACCTTGCCGCACAACACTGCTATACCGACAGAAGCATTCTGACAATGGCGGCTGGGAGGTGAGGGTTTTGGGTTTTTTTCCACACTGCTAGCCCAGGTAGCTGTGCTGGCAAACCTTTGTAGTGTAGACTGAGTCGAGTCTGTCTGTCTGCCTCAGCCCTCCATTCTACAGATAATAACAAAGCGTAGCAATTCCCTATCTTACCGAGGTGTTTTGAGGATAGACCCATTAAAGATAGTGAGGTGCCTGGATACTATGGTAATAGAGGCCAGTTAAATGCCTTGGATGGCTTATAGGCAGGAGCCACTGCAGGGCAACTGTGAGAGGATTCCTCCTCCCCAAGCTTTTTGCAAACTCTCAGGCTGTGCACTGATATGTTTGGCTCTATAGAAATATACATTTCTTTCAATCAAGGCTACTCCAAGCATAGTGACTACAGAGGAGGGCAGCATAAAATTATTTTTAATACAATTAGAGGTAATTCAATTTCCATGTAGAGATGTTGGCGATCAGCAATTAATTACAATCAAAACCATTAATCCATTCTGTTGACCACAAAACTACCATCTATCCCAATGGCTCCAAGATACAGCAAACCTTTGGAGCCAGTTCAGTAATACAAGTAGAGAAAAAATTGACCAAACTGAACATCTAATAAGACAGTTCAAGCACCACCCAATGGTCTCTAGAAAATTAGAATTCCAGAATAATTGAATTCCAAGTAATTTCATCCATTTGTGTGGGCTTCTGTGAAGTGGAAGGTGGACAAGAGTTTTTATTTCATTCTGGCTCATCTAAAGAAATCCTAGACTTTTCCCTAGTGATCTGATTACTGTAAGTTTTCAATATGACATTTTATAAACTGTATGTAGGGACTGCCCGCTATTGTTGCTCTTCGTATAACCTAATGGAAATTCTCAGCACAAGTCAGCAACTTGGTTTTACCACCATTCTAGGGACACATTTTCCACACTCAATAAATGTGTCTCGTTTCCTAAATGCCTGAGGATTATATACTGAAACTTTCCACTTCGTGCATCTAGTCATGGAAGCTGGAGATTTCAATCAGTGCTAGTTTGCAAAGCTGCCTTACACCAATTAAACCATTTGCGGTATGGAAATAAGTTCCTGTATCTTCTACTGCCAGCTACAATGTTGGTTAAAAGGTTGGACAGCATAATCCACAACATTTCCAAAAGGGGGACGTATCACATATTCCAGCATGGCTTCTTCTCTGGATATTTGTAAAGTTACCGACAACTCACATCTGTCTATGCACGGCTTCCTATGTAATACGTTAAGAGTGCAATAATGGCTGATGAATTGAGAGGGAGCAAAGGAGGCAGCAGTGCTGAGCTAAGAACGGAATGATGTGCCCTTACTATGATAAACTGATTCCATTCCATTAAATCACAAAGCTGTCTCCACTCTCTTCATCCCATCTGAGCGGCTGAAGAAAAATCCAATCGCTCACTGCAGCTGTCAGGAAATGATACTAATTAGTTTAATTTGCAATAACACAAGCACTTAACTCTCCAAATAATTTAAGTTAGTAAGTCAGTTTTTATATTATGACAATGACATGTTTAAGAGTCTCTGGAGCACTGATTTCTTTAACATCTGACACTACTAGAGCACATCAAAAAGTGTTTGTCCTCTATTATTCTAGTACCTGATTTTGAAGGAAATTTGTTGATGAGAAACCATGGTAGTTTCACTTATGAGAATAAAAACTGGCTCATGGCTTGTAATATTTTGCAAGCTAGTGTTGAGGAAAAAAATCATATTTAAAATAAAAAAATCCTCCCTATGTGACACACAGCCCCTGAGATTGTTCAGACTGACCACGTGAAATCTGAATTTTCTTTTCAACATTTGTGCTCTTTGCTTAATTTTTGCATTTAACTGGGGAGAGAGGCTAGATCCGTCAGTTTTCATAGTGTTCCTCACTGGTTTCACTTTCTGGCTCTCATAACTAGAATGATGCTGCTATATGTAGGTTTCCAGTGCTGGTTTCAGGCTGTGTGGAAAACAGGTGCTTTAGCTCATGCATATGAGCTCCCACTACTTCTCAGTGGGTGTCTGTTGATCCTGGGAACCTGCTCTTTCTCACGCAGAGTCTGGGGGAGCTTTTCTACATGGGGCCAGTGGTAACCCATGAAGAGGGACCTGTGTGTGTGTATGAGAGAGAGAAATTAATTGAAACCTCTTCAAAATAGTTAATATTGGTTGTGGATGTTGCAGAGTCCGAGCTGCCTCTTCTGCTTGTCCCTGAGTACTTGTTTGCATGTGGAGTCT
The DNA here is from genome assembly GCF_016161935.1 of Mauremys reevesii. Lineage (NCBI taxonomy): Eukaryota > Metazoa > Chordata > Testudines > Geoemydidae > Mauremys > Mauremys reevesii. The sequence goes on from NC_052633.1 coordinate 21,651,209, forward strand.
ATGGTGCCGTCATACAGCTCTATTTTGGAGCTCATTTGCATGGGCATTTAGGCACCAGTTACCCATGTTGCACCTTTGCATGCTGTGACGGAGCGATTCTGGCGGGACCCAACTGAGAGTGCCAAATCAGGACCAATTGCTTAAACAGGGCAGTCACAGCCCTAGGCTGGGGTTTTTCCACCTCTAAGGCAAACCAAACCAGCCAGACAAAAAGGACTTTGGTCTCACCCCACTGGCTAACCACAAGTCACACAAGCAATTTCCTTAGACACTCCAGTCTCCCAGCATCACCACCAGTGCACTCGTCCTGGGGATGAATGGTTATGAAAACCAACACCCCAATAAAAGAAAAAGGTTCTCTCGATCCCAAAGGACCAAGCCCCAGACCCAGGTCAATATACACATCAGATCTTACCCACAAATCACGCTGTTGCCAATCCTTTAGAATCTAAAATCTAAAGGTTTATTTACAAAGGGAAAAAGGTAGAAATGAGAGGTAGAATTGGTTAAATGGAATCAATTACATACAGTAATGGCAAAGTTCTTAGTTCAGGCTTGCAGCAGTGCTGGAGTAAACTGCAGGTTCAAATCAAGTCTCTGGAACATCCCCCGCTGGGATGGGTCGTTCAGTCCTTTGTGCAGAGCTTCAGTTTGTAGCAAAGTCCCTCCAGAGGTCAGAAGCAGGATTGAAGACAAGATGGAGATGAAGCATCAGCCTTATATAGGCTTTTCCAGGTGTAAGAATCTCTTTGTTCTCACTGTGGAAAATCACAGCAAAATGGAGTCTGCAGTCACATGGACAAGTCTCTGCATACCTTGCTGAGTCACAAGGCGTGTCTGCCTTCTCTCCATGGGTCAGTTGTGTAGCTGATGGTCCTTAATGGGCCATCAAACAGGCTAGGCAGAGCTAACACCAGCTTGTCTGGGAGGCTTCCCCCAGAAGCACAGCACAAACTTGAAATACAGACAGTACAGAGCCAACATTCATAACTTCAACTAAAAATGATACAGACATACAGACAGCATAATTATAACCATCAACCCATAATCTGGTCTTAGACACCTTAGATGATCCCCTTTATCTAAGATTTGGTGCCACTGCAGGACCTTGGTTGCAACCCATGTTCTATATGGTCCCAATTTATATCAATAACGTCACACATGCCTATTTGCAATGCTCACCTAAATGCCGAATTTGCTTGTGCAGTTGATCACCCCTTTCTGATAGGTTGACTCTGTCATAGGTAACCCAACAATGCACAGCAGTTTGGAGGTGAATCATGTGGCTAAACACCCAGGCAATGTTCTCTTCTCACTAAGTTTCCAACTTGGAAAAAAATCACAGTTTGGGAACTCGGATGTAATGATGTACCTCTGCACTCATCATCTGTTGTTTTAGGGGATTGGAGCATAAGATCACAGAGACCCTATAGAAATAGGCAAAGTATTGTGGACTTCTCAGCAGGCTGCACTCTGCAGTTCTTTGTTGCGGCAGGCAGGGAATTCTGTAATAGTGTGACTTACTTCGCACAATGGAGAATTGGTAACGGATTAGACATGAAGATGAATAATACCATCAGCATGGCAGCCCTGGTGTGTGTAATTTGGATATGAGATCTCACATTTTCATTTCTCAATATGCTACAGAGAGTGTAGTACTACAGTGCAGTTATGCCTCATTGGCATTGAGGTATGGTCTGCTGGGTGGGGACAGTTGAGGTTTTTGGACTTGGGAGAAGTCGGAGACAGTTTAAGTGTGTGGGATAAGCACTTTAGCTGGATGTATCTGATAAAATCTGCAACAATTAAATGTAGCATTAACCGGTCATCTTTAGGCTTCAGGGTGAACAATCCATGAACATGAATGGAACAATTGTTTAAAGCTGTTTGCAGGCTCAAAGGCACTACTGTATCAGCTGACACACCATTCATGGTCCCAAGGTTGTTGTTTTTGGGGGGTGGGAGTTGGGAGGGGAACCTTTTGGGCAATAAACAACTTTTGAAGAAAATCTTAAATTCTGGAATGGAATTTTGCACCAAGAGGGACGGGGTGGAGTTTGCAGCTATTTCCATGAGGGCTGCAGAACTGTAAAATACACTGGCCCCTAGAAATAGACACAATAAGCAGGTTTATAACAACATTTACCCTTTACTCTGAACGTGCTGGCTCTTACTGGTTTCTGTCAGACTGCTAAAGTATATTTAAAAGCCCTGCTGTGTCTGCCACTGGTTTATTGTACAAGTGAAGAGAGTTAATCACAATCTTTTCAGGATCTCTGCCCCTTTTTAATACATTGTTTAGAGACACGCTTTTCCCAGTTTTCTTGTCCACACTTACAGTGCAGTGAGTATCTGGAAAACCCAAGTGCCAGCAACAGGGGTAATAATTTTGAAAAACATATTGCTATAATAAATAAGAAAAAAAATTCCCTATGACCAGAAAAGAAAATAAAGGGGAAAAAAAAGTTAGTTTACTTTTAAAACCCCTAGAACTCTTCTTTTGTTCTAGTTTTTCCAAATGTCATAATTCAGTTTATCAACTGTCAATAACCAAATACATGTTTTTCTTTTCCCAAAAGCTGATTAAAGTTGTGGTCTCCGATAATTCATGGCATTCCATTGTATTTATTTCTGCTGGAATTTTCAGGCTGAACTACTGTAACTAATCTGCCACTAACTCTGTGCTTGCAAGAGCCCTGACCTCTCGAATCCCTCCTTTTTAGCAGAAAATTGGCATTGAAAATTTCAACACAATAAATGCTTTTAGTGTTTTCCTTTATCTTGAGCCAGAAATCCATATGTACCATCTAATTAAATTAGTTTGCCACCAGTATCAGGTTGGGTTATGGAGTTCTGAAGATGTAGCGATAGGAAAAGATGAACTATTCTTTGCAGTCGACTAGCAAGAAAGGGAAAGACCAAAACCACAATCCTTTTGACCTCCCTCTAAAAATGGGATTACACAGCTTGACTGAATGTATATACACACACACACACCCTGGTCAACATCCCTCTCAGATCTGGAAATGTTCCAATTTTTGACATCTAATTTAAGAAAATTCATAAAATGCTCTCGTGGCTGACAAAATCATCATGGACATTATCGTCCAAATCATGGCACTAGCCTTTTAGACCTACAGAAACCGAAGATAAATACCAGACGTCAGACTCTGTGAATATCTTTTGCAAGCTGGACATGTACAATTTCCTGTCTGGTCTCTGGTACCTTTTAAGACTATTGCTAATGACAAAGTCTTAGCTACTTAGTTTTGAGATATAAGATGGAGTCCTATGATGTGTCTGAACCAAGAGGCTCTGCACTAGGACAGTGCTTCATGATATCAACTTAAATTAGCACCTGGACTGGGCATTCTATACAGCTGGGGTGGATTTTTCTAGGCTCAGAATGAGACACATTGTTGAAAGTGCTTTGTGGTGCTGTAGCCACAGAGCTTTTCTGGTGGTGGTGAGCTATGATCCAACCCACAGAAGAAAAGACTGAGATAACCCAATAACTAGATGCTAATCCTCTGTAGGTGCATGGAATTGTATGATTGCTGCTGAGGAATGGAACTTTGCTCTGCATGTGAAAGGAGAACCCACAACTGAACCTGGGTGGGCAGGTGAGCACATCTAGCTCACTAGAGGGACTTCACTGGACAGGACCAAGAATGGTGATGTTCTGTTAAATCAGCGGTTACTGATTCTGTCCCAGACTGGAACATCCTTCCCATTTACTCGGAACCTCCTCCCGTTTAGCAATATGGGGAAGGCAGCTTGGTTTTAACCTGCTTACATCTCTTTGCAGCCTTTCAGCTGAGAAGCCCTGTACTAGATACATATAATACTGCCGTCAGTGCTTGGAAAATATGATCAACTGAACTTTTTGGTTTTAGATCCCACTAAAACACGCAGGACAACCTGACAGCAAACACAGACAAATTCTTATACTTACAAATTTCAAATAAACAAATAAAAAATCCCCTACAAGAACAGTTCAAAGTTGTTTCGATTATTGAATAGCATCACAAATATTTTTAAATGCGGAACTGACAAAATCAGTTACATAATCTAAAGGCATTAACTGTTAAGCAACTGCTATTATTAAAGGCAAAGTGTATAGTTTTTCTCTTAGTTAAATAACAAAATGAGAAGCAGAAAGATTTTTCTTTTTAAAATGAAGTCTACTATCTGAGGGCAGCAGCACGGTTATATTGAAATACACGGATATTAATTCTCTCTCTCTCTCTCTCTCTGCCTTTTGAATAGGTTGTTATCTTGGTGCTATTCTAATACCATCATGAAAAATATCTTCTCCTAAAGTGTATAATTACCCTCCCTCACTCTTCAATCTCCTCTGATTTGTGAGCTCATTTATTAATGAACAGATGAGCAGAAATTAAAAATAAAGGGCTCCTACCAATTTAGTACCCTGAACATAATGTACCTAAAATGATAGTTTGTTTGCCAGTGTCCATTATTTCCAGTTTGTCTATTTTCTATTATTACACAGAGTGTTATCCTGTTCTGTAGATGCTGACAGAGGAATATAGATGTTCGCCTATATAAGATGGGGCTTAGGAATAATGTGTATGTGGTGGCATTTGGATTCACCTAGATCTTGACTTCGTGTGTGTCTAATGAACAAAAACAAAATGCTGGTTTGCAATGTTGTAACTTGTGAATTCAAAATCTGGATCAGAATCTTGACCATCCCAAAGTTCCAGGTGTTCAGACTTGCCCCCATTACAGAGAGAGGTTTGAGCGCGATCTCTCATCTGAACACAGAGCAGGGTGTCTATCTTACAACCTCACCTTCATTCAGTTTCAGTCACCTCCTCTCCAAGTGGGCAGGGTTCGAAGAAGGGCAGCAGACGTGATTAGAGGTGTGATGGTGGGTAGGACAGGATTGCTTTGTATGGAAAGAAGAAGGGTTAAAGGAGGTAGGATATAGAGGTGTATAAAACAGTGAATGGTACAGACAAGCCAATCCAGTTTATCTTACTCCCAGAAACTCCCTCTGTCTTCTCATGGGATCTCACAGCAGTTGTGATCTAATGAGGTTCTTGAACCCACACCCTCCTGGTTTAAATGGGCAGGAGCTGGTATTCAGGGTGTCTTCAGTAAGGGGTCCTTGACTCTGAAGCCTGCTCCCTGCTTTAGTCAGTCTTACAGCGATCAGATGCCTTGACCTAAAAGACTTGTTATAAAATGCCTCTGGTTTCCCAGTCTCTCTCTGAGGCAGGCTGAATGTGTGGATTAAAAAGAGATCTTATATGTAATGGGCGGGGAGATTTTCTTCTTGTGGAGATTTGATCCAATTAACTTGTATGTATTTAGAAAAACGTACAAGCACCTGAAGGATAGTCAGGGGCCTTTTAAAAACTGAAATAAATAAATCAGACAAAATGGTGACAATCAAAAGGCAACAAATTAACAATGAGATAGTGAGTACCATCAACAGCAGAATGATGTTGACAAATGGGAGGGAAATCAGAGAAGAAACATTAAAACGGAGTAGCAGCTGAAAGGTTTGATTTTTATGAAAAAAATCTTTTTAAAAATCCTAAAGACCAGAGCCTTCACACCTATCCTAGCCATGGGGGGTGGGGCCAGTGGCCTTTGGGGAAGAACTCTCCATAGGTTCTCCATGTCATCCTACTGGGTGAGTGTGCTTCCCCGCCCAGTGGAAAAACGCACAAGGTCTGTCCACAAACTTGGAAGATCAAGGATCCATACAGAGGCCCTGGCCATCCACATTAGCTCTGGTCCACGACTACTCCCTGGCTCCCTGTTATAACTGCTCCAAGGCCCGATTTTTTTTCAAAAGTGATCTCTGATTCTGGAGTGGTCAATTTTTCCATGCTCAACAAGAGACACTTTGGACCAGTCAATGGGAGCTGTGGGTGCTCAGCACCTCTGAAAAGCAGAACAACTCAAAAGTAGCTTTCTCCTTTAATTCACTTGTCTGTAAGGGGATTATTACTATTCCAGCTTATCTAACAGGAGTGGTTGTGATAGTTAGATGGTTAATGTTGGTTAGAAGATAAATACATTTTAAAAAATCACCTGAGTGCACCTACAACTCCTTGTCTAGGGATCTAGCAGCCTCCAAGCTTAACTGAATAATTATCACTTGGAAAACATTTATTAAAGTTTGCAGCTGGGTGCAGATCCCAATACAAGTAGCCTCATCAGGATGCTCTGGGAAAGACTTAGCAGTTCTCAAACTTCATTTCACCACAACCCCTTCCTGACAATGCAAATTACTGCACAACCCCAGGAGCGGGGGACTGAAGCCTGAGCACACCCAAGCCCCGCTGCCCCAAGTGGAGGAGGTCAAAGCCTGAGCCCCACCGTCCTGGGTCGGGGGGCCAAACCTGAAGCCCCAGGGCTTTAGCCTTGGGCGGAGGACCTATAACCTGAGCCCCCCCACCCAGGGCTGAGGCCCTCTGGCTTCGGCATCAGCCCCAGGCCCCAGCAAGTCTAACGCCAGCTCTGGCAACCCCATTAAAACAGGGTCATGACCCGCTTTGGGGTCCCAACCCACAGTTTGAGAACTGCTACTAGAGAGACCCTCCTCACCACACACTGCTGCAAAATCGGTCATTTCAGTTTGTGGCCTATTCAGATGAAATATTTTGCTAATCTAATGACACCAGCAAGAGTTGTCAGTGGAGCTAGAACATGCAGTCTTCAGCGACAAAAGCACAGGCCTCTACCCCCGGTGCTGAAGCTAATGGCAGTACTCCATGTAAGTTTCTCCTCTGATGCACCTAGCTAGTGTGTTATAGACTCAACCTCTTCCACACAGTGATCCCATATTACAACAACAACAACAACAAACAGTTTTGGGAACACCACCTCCCACTAAATAGCCACACGGCTTTCTGGGAAATGCAACATTTCCCTAAGCTATTGGAGAAGGAGCATATAGTCTTCCCAGTTTATTGTATGTAAACATGAAAACCTGGGTATGTCACAGTATCAGCCCTGCTACTCTGCTGCAGGTAACTGGACAATATTTTTAATTGTATCCACTTCTTAACATTCTAAACTTAAAAACTTGCTACTGTTCAGTGCAATGTTTCAAACAGCTTTACTTACAATATAGCCTTCTCCAAGTTGCCCTGAGAAAGCACAGTACAGATGGGACAAGATTATGCTGTGACATTTTTTATGAGCAGTGGGAAAATCCCCTCAGGGCAATTGTTTGCTCTGCTACACTCAGCCGTTCAGGGCAAAGTCAACAGCAGCCTCTAAAGAATCTTTTGTTTTAGAGTACATCATTTCCATTGTCATGTAAAATGTCGAGTTGCATCACAGCCATCATGGAAGTATTTTCAATCAAAACAATTGTTCAGTGGGGTTGTTTTTTCCCCTGACCTACACCAAGTTTCATAACACTGAATCCAAAAAAAAAAAAAAAATGCAGATTATTTATGTGATTTCTTTATCCCGTTGCATAATATAAGAACAAGGGAACAATCAGTGGAGTTGAAAACACATTTGAAATGTAGAAAATAGCCTTAATGCAACTGGAATGAACTCAGGGAACTCACTGCTGCAGCACATTATAAAGCTTATTGGGTTTTTTTGTTTGTTTGTTTTAAATCTTACTAACTTTAAAAACCAGTTTTGTTGAACCAGTTTTCAAACTGGTGATCAATTGCAGGGCACTTTCCCCAGTGTAGATTGGCCTTGGGTGGCAAATGTTCTCCTCCTCTGGTTAGTAGAACTAGAACTTACAGCTGTTTACCTTTCACTTACTTGTCACAATTTTTTCTTTGTATGTTTGCTGATTGCCACTGGTGTTTAAAGAAAGGGCATGTTTCTTTCCAGCCCGTCTCATACTTCACTATGATCCTGCAGTGGAGACCTGCTCCTGAATATGACACCCCTTTCATTTCTTTGGTAACAGGTGTTGTAAATGCTGGATTATGATTTTATTGTAGAATTACATAGGGAGGATATGAGATACTGTAACTGAAGGCTTTGAGCTGTTAATAAAACACGTCACTTTAATAAGAGCAAAGGGGACATGCAAGAATCCTGGCCAGATACACTTCTTTTTGCATGAAAGCACTTCTCCTCCCAGCCCCCTCGACACCTTTGCCTCATTGTGAAATCTCTTGCACACATCATGCACACCCTAAGGTAAAACTGGGTCCTTAATTCATTGCATTTTGCCTCAATCTTGCATCTCCTGCAGAGCACAAGACCCTTACTTGAGGACCTGAAATGAAAAGCTGCGTGCACAACAGAGCATAAAGAGTTAGCCTTAATTCTGAATGTTGTTTGTGAGAGCCCATCCATTTTTGTTTTTTAATGTTCATTTAGTAGGAAAACAAGCTCTCTGGAATTATGGGAGTTGGGGTTAAAAATAAATGTTGTTTAATTGATGGGCTATTAAAGCCCCAATATTATACAGTGGTTCTGGAACTACAGGTGCTGGGGGCACTGCTGCACCCCCAGACTTGAAGTAGTGACAACAAACACCAAATACATGGTTTCCATCATCAGCACCCTCACTATAAAAATTGTTCCAGCATCCCTGATATTCTATGGGGTATGTTGGAATTAGGCCCAGACTCAGAGACCACATCCAGTCCAAGCAGCTGACTGAGTGGTTGAAATCCTAGTCCCACTGAAGTCAATGGCATTTTTGGGGCCAAGGTTTCACCTAGTATCTCCATGGTGGGCTTAGAGGGATGGAATTTTTCTTCCGAGGATGGAGCGCAATTATAGAGTTGTGCCATAAATACTGCTTCTGTCCAGTGGCTAAACATGTCTCATGTCCCCACCCCAGGGGACCAAAGGATTTACATAGTGACAGACCCCCTAGCCCATGCTACACACTACACAGGAGAGTAGATTCATGACCTATGCAGCCCCCAGAGATCCAGCACTCACTCCTCTGTGTAGCAGCATGACCTAATTCTGCTTCCAGGGATAGTTCAACAGCCCCTAAATCCCGGTGCTAACAACCCTTACAAACTCGTCCTGGAAAAAGATGAGTGTGTGCAGTGAATGGCTATTGTATCTATATTTAATGCCGTGCCTGTGAAATGGGCTGGTTTAAATGCCCTGGAAGATGAACTCCTCTCTGCCCACTGAACAGGTACAGCTGTGCAAGCACCCTTTCACTGCCCCGCCAGTGTGCCTTTATATGCTAGCATGCAGTAACTGCCTTCAGGGATATGCCCATCCCTCACGGCCCAGGCCCATTAAACCCTGGGCCTCTTTGCTGGGACTGGAGGTGGTGAATGTTAGTGTCATTGTTTCGGGTGCAAACACTTCCATTGGAACTGGACTGAGATTGCCAAACTCATCTCACACATAGGACATCACATTGTAACAGCTTTTGGGCCACTGGAAAACTAGGCTGGATTTGAATAGATCCCTTCGAGATGAAAGACTCTAACCGTGACCTGCTGTTGAATAAAGGGATAGAATGGTCATTGTTTTCTCTCTCCAATGTATACAAAGGTGTTCATCGACAACGCTATAATACCTAGGAGAATTTCAAAACACACACCCCCTTCACAGATAGAAAGTATTTGAGAGGTTTTTAAGGCCCCAGGCTTTGTGGGTCTCTGTCTCTACACAAATCCTTCCCACTTAGAAATGGCCCCACTGATTTTTGTTGCATGGCAAATTTCAACAGGAGCAAAAGGTTGTGTGAGCTCTAAAACCCAGATTTATAATTCAGTCAGGGACACTGCTATTCAGTATATCATCACTAGTGGGCAGAGGCCCCACTCTAGTTGAGATGAAAAGATAAATCCGTTTGTTTGTGCGTTATGCAGTTCCTGGAGTGAACAGGATAATGCCTGGTAATTAACTCTGATTCAGAAGTAATGTACTAGAAGACACAATATCATATCAAGTGAAATACAGGAATATGGCTATTGGGTTTTTTTATTGTGTCTATTAAATCTAAACCTTAGGCTAGATTTGTATTAATTTTACTCATCCCAATGATTATAACCACAACTGTGAATACCAGGATCTTAATTCTTGTTGACTTAATACAGTGTTTAAAAATAGCTCTTGCAAAACAAAAGGTAGCATTACCTTCCTCAGGATGTTTCTCCTAATTAACATTTTAAAGCTGATTATTCCCATTATGCTGTCCGCCCCCACCCCTCCAGTATATGTGATATATTGTAACTCTGAAGAATCCAAAGATGCTTCTCAAACTACGGGCTTCGATCTGTCATGATCCATCCATCTCTTTACCTATGAAGGAGTCTTCCTGCAGTCGCCAGCTTAGCCAGCTGTTGATCTGCTTTGCACTGCCGCCGTGGGGTAAAGAAGCTTTAGAGCAACAGAGGATCTGGCCCTAGAAGCCACAAGTCCTTGGTTCTCAGAGCACTGAGGCAACAACTCTTTCTCTGAAGAAGGGCATCTTCTCTATCCCACTCAGAAATAAGGGCACATAATTCCCACTAGAGGGAGTGGCGTGTGTGTGTGTGTGTGTGTGTGTGTGTGTGTGTGTGTGTGTGTGTGTGTGTGTGTGTGTGTGTGTGTGTGTGTGTGTGTGTGTGTGTGTGTGTGTGTGTGTGTGTGTGTGTGTGTGTGTGTACGGATGGGAGAACCAATGATGATAACAAAAAATTGTTAACAGAAGGCTGGAAAAGGCATCTGCTTCTATGACTTTCTAATTCTGATTATATCTGTACTCTAGAGGACATGGATGTCAATGGAATTTGCATGTAAGAACTGTGGGGTACCCGTATGGCTATAAAAAAGGGAATTCAGCTACTCTCTAAAATGAGTAGAATCGTTAAGAACAGTCATTTCCCAAAATTGTTCTTTCCAGCAGAGGGATTTTCTTCTCTTAGAACTTCTGTAAAAGCTGGATTTTCTTTCTCAGAAATACAAGTGCAAGCAAGCAAATTGTCCATCTGTGGCCATAATATTTCTTTAAAAGGCAGATGTGCTCATTTAGATACTGATAATACCATTAAAAAGTGGTCAACTGTCCTGAAGGCCTTGAGGGACAAAGCCTACAATCTGACTGTCCACTAAGTCATACGTAAAGGGATATGAAGGTTGGGTTATGTTTTCCAAGTAATTTTAACAGTGAATTAACTATTTCTATGTAACCTTGACATATTTGGCTTTTATGATTACCCCATGGTTCTTAAGTCATGTAACACTGCATTATTAGATGGGACAGCTTCTCATGGTGTATTCTTACATTTTTATTTGGGTCTTTCAGAATGTTGGGTGTTTCTTTTTTTAAAAAGCCAATAAACAACTTGTTGGGAAAGAGAATAAGATGTTACTTGTACAGACTTGGTATTTATAATTGCAGGATTTGGTTTGTATTATAACAATGAACATATTCTACCATTTGTAGCTTGGTATGCATTTGGGTCACTTTTTTTAAAGGACACTGTCAAGATTTTTACGGCTAAAATGGACCTACCCTACCATAACCATGATCCTGTCAGAAACGTTTCACCAGCAGCCATACTGGTATGTTCTTTCTTTCTTTTTCTTTCTTTCTGGGGGTGTCTTTTCAATATTCTGTGGCTTCACTAATGTAAAGGAATATTGTGAGAGACAAATTAGTACACATCTTTGTGTAAGGATGTTTTTGGGACCACCAAGCAGGTCCACAGGTTACCTGATGAACCTAGCAAAGTAGACAACCACTGGTCACTATAACAGACAAAACTGCGGCTAACTCTGAGTTCAGAGCCAGGGATCAGGTTTATTTCAGCATAGATACAGAGTGCTATACCCCAGTGATCAGTTGAGGTATGACCGGCCAACGATCTGGCTAAGTATATACAGACAAGGCTGAACGCAAACAAAGGCAAAGACTTAAGTCTCCATAAACTCTTTTATACCCAAGATGACACCCTACTATCTATCAACACCCATCTTCTCGGTTGATTACATAATAATAATTAACAATATCTATGACCAAATGTAAGATTTCACATCACACACTAGGTTGTGTAACGTGTTTATCTACTTATTAGCAATAACTAAGCTGTCAGTCTTAATAACTGACAGGCATTTCAGGGACTTTCCGTGTTTAGCCTGATTATATTTGGTAGGGTCATAGTGACCTCTCATTGTTACTCCATCCTTGTTCTGTACCCAAGTATCAGGGATATTGCAAGAAGTGAAATAACAGGATACTCTCCAGTTTCAGTTGAGTGTAGCATTCTTCTCTTTCCGTTCAAGCCATTGTGTAGTGTGGTTGCTTAATGTTAAATAGCTGACATATTTCACTCAGGAAAGGGCTGAATTTTGGGGGCATTTGGAAAGATCCTTGTAAATAGAGTTATTAGAGTTGCAATGCTCTGAGACCATTTGAGATTAAAGTGTCTGTGTGAATATGTATTTATGAATAAATAATAATACATCTGCCATGCAGGTCTTGTTCCTGTGAGCTTTCGCCTCTGGAGTAGAAGAACATATACTGTAATGGCTGCAGTTTGCTGTCTCCCATTGACTTCAGTGGGGCTAGGATTTCACCCCACATTTTCAGTAAGACCATGAGGGTGTGTTAGTGAAAGGCAGAGTGAGGCTAGCTAGGTGTCTTGAGTCACTCCCCCTGTAGTCGTACAAGTTGTGTGTGTCACTATTCTGAATATTTTGAAGCTTATGTGCCCTCAGTACCTAAGGCTACATTTGGGGTTGATTTATAACCCATTCTGGGTGGGGCTGGGCGATATAGCAGTCCTTCCTTCTGAACAAGTCTATGTAACTCCAGTTTCAGGGTGTGCACACTGGATCTCACCTGTATGAAGGCCACACATTGACACTGGAGTGACTTGCAGAATACAAGGGTTACCCGCAGAATACAGTAATGCTCATTCTTCATTTTACTCCTTACACTTTTCTACAGACACTGGGACAGATTATTCCCTATGGCTGAGCAGGTGGAGCCAGCTACAGCTCCTGGTGCTGCTCCCCCTTGCCCCTAAACACTCCCTGTTCCAAAAGAAAAGAGGGGGCTGGAGGAGTGGGGAGAGGCCAGACAGCTGGTGCAGGACCTACTTCCCCCAGCTTCATATCAGGAATTTTCTGCTGGCAATTTGCATTCAGAACCTAGCTCACATTCTGGATTTGTCAGGAAATTCATGATCATTGTTCTCTAACTAAATCTCACATTCACTATTCTTGCTTGTGAGTTAAATAAGCCAATATATCATAGCTACTGAAATAGTTCCCTGATATCTTTGTTCCAATCCTGTTCCTGCTCATTCCTGTGGCTGCATTAACTGGCAGGTTCCTCATCTTTTGCCCACCATTGAGTTACGGTGACTGACACAAGTCTGTTGGGTGAGAACATCTGAACTTTCTCCACTAGCAGCCAAGTCTCGGCTGTGGTATCGCTGAGGCCAGGGGTCCTAGAGATTGAGGGGGAGGTGTGAGGTACGAGTGTGGTGAATGGTTCATGAATTTGTATGAAATTAGAAATTAAAGACACTTATGGTTTCACTTTCCTCGAGGTAAGGAGGCTTCCACTTTTCATATGAAACCATTTAAGCTGACATCGTTCTTTAAATACACAACCAACAAGAATCCAAAACAGTTTCAACAAATGAAGTTCTCACGAAGAATGCCAGCCTGCAGAAACTCCACAATAAGCCGAAGCCATGTTTTTTTAATCAGAAATACCCCAAACAGCATGCAATCGTCTTATTTTTGTACAATGCTTATTACTTGTACACTGTCAGTAAAACAAAACAAAAAAAATCCAAATTCCTGACAATCATTTTGAATAATTAACTATAGCCACCTGTTTAAACTGAAAGTCTCTACACCCTAAGGCAGCAGGATTTGCAAAAGAACAACACGCCATAAACAATAGAGCCTCTACGCAGTCAGGATGAAACTGCATAAGAGGGAACGCAGCAAATGATGTTTGTCCTGTTGCAGATAAATGATAATGGATGATTCCATCAGGACAGATATCTCATGCAGTCATCTCTAACATGGGTTGTTGGAGATGAAGTCTCATTTATTCCCTGCTTGGGTTGCCCTGGCATTGCAGAATTCTCCAAGTCCATCAGAGGATCAACACTTTGTAGGTCTTATTTCTTCCTCAACCAAAAGTTGCGTGGAGCTATCCTAAATCACTGGATATCAGTCTTGGCTCTTAACCTGTCCCCTAGGACAGGTTCTGGAATGTATTCACAACTGAACTGTATGCAGGTTACCATATACTCTGAGGAGCAAGGCTGAGTTTCTTCACTGGTTAGGCCCACACATTTTTCTGATTTTTTATTTGAGTCTGACCGGTATACAGTGACGATGGTAATTAATTTTCATTTCAACAACGTTATCTCCTTATTTGTGATTTCTGCAGCTTATGATCAGGAGGTGGGAAGAAATGCAACCAAGGTGAGAGAGATTTAACTGGCTGACAGTGTCTACCTGAAACCTATTCTTCCAACCCCATAGGTAGATATAAATTCAGTCCACAGAGAAAGGTTCTGTTGATGCACTTAGGCTGGAGCATATTAACTCTCTGGGTGTAAGGGAAGTGGAAGTAGCTTTCCGGGGGGAATGTGGGGAAGGACAAAGTGAGAAAGAAAGTGAATTCAGGGTGTGAGCTGAGCAGTCCTGAGGGAGGAACCCTCGAAGTAGCCAGACAGGGAGAAAAGATTTGAGTTGAACTTTACAGTATCTCATTATTGATTTATTTTTTAATAAAACCAAATCCCAGAAGATTAATAAATTTCCACTCTGGAGTAATATTTGAATGGATACAGCCAATACAATTCTGAAATCAGAGTAGGAAAGGAGGGGTTTAATTCACAGTTTAATTCACTGTTGGAAACTCTATAACATATCAATTGCTAGTGCATTATGCCCTTAAAAAACAATAAGACCACATGTATGATGGATAAACCTTTAGTAAGCTGGTCATTAAAAGGTACTTACTGATGTCTGAAATTCAAAGGATTAAATGCACAGCACAAGACAACAACCTGATTCTGAAGCTACTGAAATCAATGGGAGTTTTTCCACAGACTTCAACAGAAGCAGGATTGGGCCCTGTTTTTTGGCGCTTCATCTGCAGACATGATTGATTATTAATGCAAACCGGTGATGAGCTAAATAATTTTTCAACTGCCCTGAATTCGAGAGATCAAATTGCTATTTTTTTCCTAGCAAATTTCTCAGTGTCACTCTGAAAAGGCCTGCAATATGTCTAATCCAAATATTTGTGTTCCATTAAACAATTCAAAACTATTCTAAATATGGAAAGTTTGTGGATGAATCCAAAACCAAATTAATATCTGAGAGCTTGAATTCTGCCTTGCATTTTTTAAATGTTTTCCCAGATTGGGGGGCAGCATGGTCTGGAAGAATGCACAGAACTGGGAATTGGGAATAGCTGGGGAATCTGCCAATGACTGGCTGTGTAGCCTTGGGAAAATCACTTCAGCTTTTTTACTCACTTTCCCCATCTGCAAAATGGGGAAATGTACTGAAGGGTGTTGCATGGGTAAGGGCGAGGGGGATCCCTTGTGCAATCTGCCTGTATTCTGACCCCCTTCACATTGGAACTCTATTGGTTCTACTGCCTCGGGAGCCCTCCTCACTCAGAGAGGAAGAGACAGGATCTGCCCTTCAGAATAAATTTCTTAGCAACTTTAATGTTAAAGCACTTCACAGCTATAGACAAGTGTATCCCTTACATCTCTGAGGTCAGGTCGGATTCTTCTGACAGATGCAGAAACTGAGACAGAAGTTAAGTTAAGGTTTTCAAAAGTCCCTAAATAACTTAGAAAAAAAAATCCCACTGAAAGTCATTCACACTTGTGTTCCTAAGTCATTTAGGCTCTGTTGAAAATCTCACTCAAGAAGCTTGCCTGTGACCCAGGTCTCTCACTTGGCAGGCCTATGCTCTAACCGTTAGAGCACTCTGTCTCTTTAAGGCATGAGCTATACAGTCTCCCGCTCCACAGGATATTAATTAATTATAATAAATGACTGCTCATGTGGAAACTGTTTAACAGCAAACGTCAACACTATACCCCATAGGCCAAATTCTGTTTTCTGTTACACAGCTGCAACCCTATTGAGTCCACACCCATTGTTGGACCCAGTCTAAGCAGGGTCTGTGTCGCTGGCACAACTCTTTACCTCTGAGACTGGGTTCCCTCTTGAAAATATAGAGCCAGCTCCTCAGCTGGAGTACAGCAGCTGAGGATCTGGCTCATGGTAAACATGTAAATGTACAGTGTGAGTTTTACTTGCTTTCACAACAGTTGAAGAAAAGGCATGTCTTGTAACTAATACTTTGCCTTTACTTTTTATGTTCAGTTCTTTGCAAATCATTTTCCTCTCCTTTTAAATATTTGTTTTAAATATTAGCACAAAAAAGTTTCCCAATGCTGCCCCAGTAAACACGAAGAGGAGTTCATTAGTACAGGTTACCGACACTTTATAGAATCTGATGATGGCTTAGTGCAAAGTCCATTCTGCATTTGGGATCAGTCCTTGGATAGGCACACAAAGGTGTGTTTTTCATTGTACTCTCATTTGATTTTCGCATTTGGAAGTGCAATCAGCAAACTCTGCCTTCCACTCACGGCACAAATGTCACCTGTCATCAACACATTTTTCTTTTTCCCCTGGTACACTTTAACACACTACGTCATCCGTCATCCTAACTCTCTCTCCTCCTCCCTCTTCATTCCTTCCTGCTGCTGTGTACATGCACCGACTTACTGTGATCAGTTAAAACAAGACAGAGAGTAAAAGCTGAGGCAAAGAGGCAAGACTCCTTTGCCCCCCTCTCAGTATGGCTAACATGATCAGGATTCAAAAGTAGATGTCAGGTCAGATGTATTTCCAGCTCTGAGCTCCCTGTTCAATAGCAGTGGTGATGCCAAAGTCTTTTTGTTCCTCTTTTTTTCCTCCTTGACAATCCTTCCTTTTCATTATGGTCCTGATTTCACTTGCACCCGTTCTAAAATGTTTTAACTCCATTGCAATCAATGGAATTTGCTTCTGATTTGCACTGTGTTAGGGAGATGGGGCAAGCCCTGTATTTTCTATAACAAAATGCCAGATCATCAGCACATACAAACTGCCGCAGCTCCATTGACTTGAATAGCTTACAGTACCTTAGGATCTGGCCCTAAATAGCTAGAGTGAAATCCTGACACTACTGAAGAAAGACAATAGGCATTTTGGGGCTAGGATTTCACCATTTAACAGCAGGAGGGAAGGGGAATCTTCTTGGGTATAGAATATCAATTTGAAACTGGTAATCAAATGTTACGGAAATATTATAAGATAAGCTTTCCCCTAAAATATTGTAAAAGCAACCAAAATGTAGACCCTGTCTTGACATGTTTGTTATACTTCAGTAGGCGATGATGCTGTGCAGAGATGGAGAACTGAATCAATACAGAACTAAATTCAGTCAGGCAGCGTTCAGCGACACGCCTGCGGGACTGGCAGATCACCCACAGAAACGCCGCCGAAGCCGCACGACTGCTGCCATGCTTGGGGCGCCCCTGATTGACAAGCTGGAAGTTGGCACAGAATTTGATCCACTGAGTATCAAAATTCCTTACAGCCCCTCAGGCACAATACAGATATTATAGCAAAGACAAGGGAGGTCTTCGAGTGAGCTCTTAACATTACTTTATTAGAGAATTTCTACCTCTGAGGTAGACCAATGGCTGAGATCCAAGGCAGTCCTTGACTACATAACACCCTAAAGTTTTTCATACTATTCTTTATGCTATACTGAGTTCTGCTCCTGTCATCTGTACTACCACTACCTAAAAGCCATGAGCACCATTGACAACTGAAACTATCCTGCTGATTCCATTGGGACCTCCCTGTTTTGAGGAACCAGAGTCAAGCAAGCTATCCATCACCAAAGGGAATATGATGCATTTTAATAAACTGCATGTTCCTAATTTGGGTCTGCTTGCCACCAGAGAGAGCTCTTTCACTGAGGTAAGGCACCACCGTGGGTCTGATCCTTTAAAGACAGTTGAGCATATCCGGACAACGTGAGTTTTTTTTGCAGAAAGGTCACTGAGTGTAGAAACTGAACTGCCTTCTCATGTGGTGCCTGTGATTCAGGGTTGAGGGACAATACCAAAAGCAAGGGGAGGAAGCTTGCATTTCTGATGCCCATGTTGAATGTGGTTTTGGTGGATAAAAAGGGCTGCAAATTCCATGGCTGTCGAGCCAGCAACTTTTACAGGTAGTGAAATGTTTAGAGAAGTATGGTTGGTTTTTTTTTTTTAAAAAAAGCCTTTCAAGCACAGCTTTGGAGCCTAAAGAAAATGTCCGTGCTACTTCAGCTCAGATCTGCATTAACCTTAGCAATAATGTCCCACTTCAGTAAGGTACTTAAGCATGTGTATAACTTTAAGCACATCAGTATTCCTATTGACTTCTTTGAAGTTAATGCAACCACTTACACGTGCTTAAGTACTTTACTGAGTAAGGGCTCAAAAAAACTTCTACAGGTAAAAAGTGATTCTGCAGCCCAGCTTAAGTCCCAGAAAAGCACTTGATAGTGTAGGGAACTTTTCTTTTATTTTTGGGGGAGGGGGGTGAAGGAGATTCATGAATGCTAATGGTAGCAGAGTAAAAGCCCTGGAAATTAATACCACGGTGAGGGAAGTGGATAGACACATATCCCTGAATACATTTGGTGCTATTATGGTGCTATGAAATGTGAAACTGCTAAAATGGCCCACTGACTAATGTAATCACCTTTCAGAGAATATGTGAGAGGCATTTTGTCAGCCAGATGTAAACAAAGATTGTGTTTGAAATTCGAAACTTATCCAAAGTCACTTTTCTTTGAGTCTGTTCCTCCCCACACACACTTCTCATTTTGGGGTTTGAAAAGATGCTCTCTTTAAAGGACAAACTATTTGTCATTTAAAAAAATCTTTATAAAATCAATAATGAAAACCACTCCACTTTTCCAGGAGCAAAGAAAGTACTCAATAGAAGCTGTATCAAATGAATTAGCTACCAAGAACCTTTGGAAAATACTGGCACCATTTCTTACAGTAACATCACGTGACTAGCTAGAGACCAGCAGGCCATGTTGACAATCACTCATCTTTTTAACCTATATACAAGACTAAACTGTACACAGTCTCTTAATAATTGTCTTACATTGACCTTTCACCCCTAACTCCGAAACTGCTTTACAAATGGGTGGCATATGAACCCTTATCTCAGGGGTAGGCAACCTATGGCACACGTGCCAAAGGCGGCATGCGAGCTGATTTTCAGTGGCACTCACACTGCCCGGGTCCTGGCCACCTGTCTAGGGGGATTTGCATTTTAATTTAATTTTAAATGAAGCTTTTAAAACATTTTTAAAACCTTATTTACTTTACATACAACAATAGTTTAGTTATATATTATAGACTTATAGAAAGAGACCTTCTAAAAACATTAAAATGTATTACTGGCACGTGAAACCTTAAATCAGAGTGAATAAATGAAGCCTTGGCACAGCACTTCTGAAAGGCTGCTGACCCCTGCCTTACCTGCTCCACGCACAGAATTCCCTGGGAACTCTGTGTGCAGCCTGGCTCCAGAATTGTGACCTGAGACTGAAAAACAAATTATACATAGTGGCCAATTCATCTACCACTGAAATGCAGGCAGCAGCTGAGGTGAAATTTGGCAACTGTTTAACATGCCCAGTAGCACCATACTGCAGTGAGGGAATAATACCCTTTTCCCACTGAAACTGTATGGGGAATTTAGTTATGCAGAATGTAGAAATGGTAACTAGCCAGGATGGAATTCAGCTAGGACACTTGGATTAAACACTATTATACTTATGGACAATCCAGTGGTACCTGTTATGATCACATGTTATCAGGGCCTCAGTTTTACATCTTAGTGTTGAAAAAGAGAAAGGGGGGGGGAGAGCACCTCCAGCAGCACCCTGGCCACTAGCCCCATTCAGTGGCATGGATATTAAATTATCTCAAAGGGGGAAAGTGCTGCTAACTGGCTTACCAGTATTAGCTCTACATAGATAACCTAAGTGCTGTACAGTTGTGATTCACCGACTATTTCAAAGCAGTGTGTCACTTAATGTTTACTCTCTACCCATTTCACAGATGGAGATTTGAGGCACAGAGAGAGTAAGGTCATGTCTACGCATCAGTGAAAAGTGGGATTCAGTATGATGCCTGGCACACCCAAGCTAGCTCCAATCCAGCTAGCATGGCTAAAAATACCAGTGAAAATGTGGCAGCAGAGACTTCAGCGTGGACTAGCAATGCAAATACATACCCAGGGTCACAATCTACTTGCACAGCCAGTGCTGATGTCCATGCTACCGAGTCTGTTTTCAGCATTGCTAGCTACATTGAATTCAGGGCAGGTATGCCAACCCGTGCTGCCATCACACCTTCCATTGCAGTATGAACATGCCCTAAGAGACTTAATCAAAATGGTACGGGAAGCCCCCCACAGAGTGGGGAGTTGGACCTAGAGCTCCTGAGTCCCAGTCCAATAACCTTAATGAGAAGGCCCTCGCTCCTGCAGGCGCTCCAGGAAGGGCTCTGGACCAGGGCTGACAGTAGTTAGACTGCCGCCGGCTAAGGGCTTCTTCCTGCTAGCCTTTCCAAGCTAATACCCATTTTTGCTTAAGTCAGGACTGTGGTATCAGGCCCCAAACCTTAAGATTTGGGGGAAATGAGTTGTGTATTATCCCTGACTCATAAACAAATGAAAGAGAAATCTGAGGCTGGCAATTACATAGTTTCCCATGCAGCCTACCTCATATTTAGCTTCTTTATTAGCTGTTGTTTCTAATTTCTTTAAGGGAGCAGGAAGCCTGTTTGAGCCACAGTTAGTAAACTGTCTTTACAGAAATAAGGAAACTGTTAAAAGGGAGTAGCTGCTACATTATGCGGGTTACTTAATTGTCTTAATCGAAAATATATGAATAAAAATAGACCTCAGACTTCCTCTCCTTTCTTTCTTTTTCCAAACTGAAAAGATCCAAGGCCATAATAAAACCAAGGGCTGTTTATAGGCTGGGGAAGGGAGGGGAGAACAGAACAAGGCTTTTTACTCTTCATCTTTAGGGTGCCATGAGGCAATCAGCTTGGCACAGTCCGGTATTCTTCACCTGGGGCCACAGGTTTGCTGGCCTTTGCCGGGTGTTATGTATCTGACACTATTATTTCAAATAGGAGAGACGCTCCATTGTGTTTGCTTTAGGGGAGTGAACGGGGGCTGGAAGTTCGTTGATATTTTACTGTCAGAGTATTTCAAAAGCGGTTTAAATATGTGTGTGCACAGGCTGCAGGACAGGCTCATAAAAGCAGGCCCATATAATCAAGAGGGGAAATTGACAAAATGACACATTTGGTTGCCTTCCTCTGTCCCCCTCCCCCTCCCCCTCCCACTCCGCTTTCCAAGCTGGGGTTCTACATTGCTTTGCAGTGAGCTGCTGTGTTTGAGTCCAGGGCAAACAGAGGTGCTGGGAGGAAGTGGAGACTTGGGAACTGGGAAGGGCACCAGGCAAGGGGCCAGAAGATCAAGCGCGGAGCCCCGCAGCCCCAGAGCTGCCTGGGTGCACTGCAGAGCGGACAGGCACCGTGCTAGCGCTGGGGGGGGGGGGGATCCACACGATGGCTGGCTCCCCGTCGTGCAGGCACAGGGAGCCTTGCGGGGAGGGGAGGAGAGGAAGTCGGCGATCTATTTTTAGGGGTACACTTGCGACTGGTTTGCAAATATTTATTTGTAGGCGCTAATGCGCAAGGCAGCTGGTGCAGGCCCGGGCAGCTCCGCGCTCAGAGATCTCTGACTCCCCCCGGCACGTGGGCTCGCCGGTGCGTGCCCAGCTCTCGGCTGCCGGGGGCCGAGCCTGCCGGGCTCGCTGGGCACTTGGTCACCACCCACTAGCCGCCTGCTCCCTGCCCCGCAGTCTGCTGGTAGCTAATTCCTGCTAGGGGCAGGGGGAGAAGCTTCCACTGCCGGGGGGCTCCGGCTTGACTTTAGGGGCCTGCCAACGGCGAGGGACCCGGGGAGCTGCCAGGTTCCCTCCTCCGGGGGGAGGCGCTGCCAGGCCTTTCCGAGCACATGCAAACCGCCCGTCTGCCCGCCAGCAAAGCGGACACCCACACACGCCCCCCAGTCACCGCGCTACCCCGCTGGCGGGGCGGAGAGGAGCCGCCTCCGGCTGGGAGCGGTGCGACTGTGCCGCAGGCGGAGAACTCGGGCTGGGCTCGGAAAGAAGCCGGCGCCGCTGGGCCCGTGTTGGTGTTACAGGATCGGGTCAGGTTGCCCGGGCTAGTTGCAGAGAACTGGGCCCAGGGAAAGCTGGCAAACTGCAGGGGCTTCGGAGAGGCCCACGGCTGAAAAGCGGGACGAGGCGTGTGGGAGGCCAACGCCCGGGGTCAGAGCAGCGAGGAGTGGGGTGGGCGGCTCCAGGCACGTGGAAACACATCGCACGTAGCTCCCCACGAGACTAGAGTCCAGCCCCCCCTTTGCTGGAGCACAGCGGGGGCAGCCAAGAGAGCGGACCCCGGCGTGGGGAGTCCTGCACGGTGCGGAGCGTAGCAGCCCCACGGGCGAGCTGCCCCGCCCAGGCTAGCACTTCGGTAGCCCTCGTGGCCTCATCACCTGCTCCGGGTGGGGGCGGGCGCAGCGCACACTCCAGACGCGCAGCTGCATTTCGCCAGAGGTGACCCGCTGCGGGCTGGATTTGCTATAGGCTCTGAGTGAGTGAACAAAGGACGTGACGGCATTGAACAGCGTGGGCCCCCGCAGGGGGGAGTGGGGTAACTGTGGTGAGGGGAGAGATTCCGGCTCCCCTTGAAGTCACTAGCAAAATCCCCTTTGATCCAGCGAGGCAGGAGCTCCTGTGGAATCAGCACCCTGTGTGATGGCACCGCCGCCCTCTCTCCGCGGGGTGCAAGCGGGGCAGGTCCCCACGGCCCGGCTAGGCATAGGCAGCAGGGCGTAGATCCCCCTCTCCGAGCCTGGCAGTGGAGGTGGGGATGGCAGCCGTGCTGGGGAGGTGGCCGCCGGTTAGCGCAGGGGGCTGGCACTGGGCCCTAGCTGAGGCTGCCAGGAGTGGTCCCTGAGGTGGGAGCTGCGGGCTGGCAGAGAGCTCTCGGCCCTCCTCATTCCTAGTCCTGCCCCGCTGGGCCCTGGGCGCCGCTGTGGAAATCCCAGCAAAGCATCAGACTTCAGCACAAACCTGTTTTCCTCCAGCGAGGCGAACAGGTCTCGCTGATGCCCTGCGACCAGCCCAGTGCCAGCGGCCAGACACTCCCCAGGCCACAATTGCCTCCTGCACCGACGGGGTATCTTTAATCCCGGCGAATACGTGTCAAACTGGGCCACTCGCTAGTTGTCCGGGCCGTTCTGACGGACTCGTTTTACGATTCTCTGCAACTGGCCTTGAAACCACTCGGGGGGACATGGCCCTGGGCGCTTACTCCTCCGCAGGGAGAGGGCGTTTTGACTTACTGGGTGGGGCGGCCGGCTTGTCACTCCTGAACGCCTGCGAAGTCCTGTCCTTTGAAAGGCATCTGGGGTCAAAAGCAGTGATAACAAAGGCGAGGCCGGGTGACATGAACTGGAGCCTGGCTCCTCTGGCCCGCGGGGATTCCGGCCCCTTTAACGAAGTCCGAGTATTAAAATCTGAGCATTGGGAAACTCTGCTAAAAGAGAGCTGGGGTAACTCACCCACAGTCAATGGCTGAAAATCCATAGCTAAGACCCGACCCGTCCCGCTGCAGACTCAGTCAAGCAGAGTCTCTTGCCTGAACAAAGACTGCAGGATGGGGCTGATAGAAACGAACGGCCTCTGGGCGTGGGGCGCAGCCAGCCAGGGTCTGATTCACTGTAGTACACAGCACGGGCACACGCAGTGTTGTTGCCTCTCCCTGTTGTTCAGGCTGCCCTGCTCTGTTTGCGATCACTACGATGCAGCATCTGTCTTGGCGGGCAGGTTCCGAGCCCTTACAATGACTATAATGACCTGTGCAGATACTGGCGCCCCAAAATGTGTCCCTTACAACTTTGCTGTCCGGCCCAGGTGTGAGTTGCGCTGAAGCACCGGAAGCCAAGCCAGGGGCGTTCGGCAATCCATGACGTGGGTGTGCTTTTTTCAGACCCATGCCTGGCGCTCTTGGCTGCACATTTCGAATGGAAAACTGGAATTTTTAAAGTCCTGATTCTGCTGTCACGCTGGTGTGAGGGCAACAGAGTCTCACCAGGGTAAAACTGCTGTGAAAGGAGAATTGGTCCCAGGACATGTCTGTGTAGCTGCCCCCTATCCTACCCCCATAGAAATCAGTGGCAAACATCGCGCGGACTTTATGAGCAGGATCGGGTCCCATGATTTGGGCTTCAAAATCTTTCTTTGGCTGAGTAGAGGCAGTGATATCTGAAGTATGGATTTGTTAGAGGAGCACGTGTGCTGTCCTTCGTGGGTCTGTGTTGATTTCAGTATCAACGCAGAACGTGTGAATAAGTTAGCACCAGTGTCCCTTCCGCGCGCAACCTGGCTCTGACTGCAGCGTTTCCTATGTTCCAGCATAGTAGCATAGCTCAGGTCCTGAACGCTGATACAAACTGACCAAGGGCAGACAAGGTCCTGAATTCCGGTTGGAGTTTGGTCTGGATAAGGAGAGCAGGATCGGAGCACCCCAGCCAGGAAATGAATGACACACTGACTCCTCTAAACCTTTCCAGGGGCAATGGAACTGTACCTTCAGTTTAGAACCGCGCCTTTTTGGTCACTCGGTGTCACCGTCTCCATTGTGTCGCGTTACGTGTAATATGTTTAGTTTTGTGTATTACATTTATATCAATATAAGGCATAAGGAGTTATCAAACGCATGATGCGTTGAAACGGAATTAAACATTTATGTAAAAATCTTTTGGCGTTGTTCTAGTCTCCAACCAATACACCGGACTACCTCCGAAGAGTGTAACGAGGCACTGCCAAACTTTTACAAAGAAAGTTGTATCACCTACATAATATTGTCTGCGTGTATTTTTTGAACCTGCCCACTACACTTACTAACGATCCCAGCCAGCTGATTGAAGTGGAGTCACTAGCAAGCAATTTAAAAAGTGTAACATCCTGGGTGTTGCCTTTTTTTGGAGAGCTGGGACGTTGAAATACGCTCCGATTCCTCTGAAGAGAAAGGGTGAATCTGATTAGAAATAGGCTGACATCTCTGGACAAACCAGCTGATAAATAAAAAGAAGTCTATCTTCGTTGTGAAGTGACTGAGGCGCTATGAAAATACGGGGGCTGTTGTTGTTTACATCTGGCAATGGCAAGACTCAGTGCGTGCCCAGGGAGAGAATAATACGTGCAAAGACCTGTAGAAGCCACAGATTGTTACACAGATGAATTGATCCAGTCAGTCAATAGGGCCATAACATCCTTATTTATGCTAAAGCATGTGACACACAATCTCAAAATGTGGTAGCTCCAAGTTACCACCTCTTTATCACTTATACGAGCTAATAGGTGAGGTGACTGTTACCTTCTTTGCTTTGAAGGAGGCACAAAGGAGCAGACAGGTAATTCCATGCTGCTAATTGTTATGATGTGATGGGCAGGGAAAGCTGAGGAGCCTGAAAGGCTGGAGGAAACAGAGAGTGACTGAATGCGGAGTTTAGCTCCGAACGACCAATTAAGATCTCATTAATTTTGTAAATGTGGCTGGATATATTCTAGCAGCTGTGACGACTGGAAAGCTGTCACCTAATCTACCCAGGGGTGAATTGATTTGTCGCTGTGATATAATGTTCTTTTAATCAGTTCTATCGATCCGCATCCGCTTTCCTCTATCTTTCTCTGTTAATAGGATTAAATCGTTCATTAACTTCACTACTTTTTTTAAAAAACCAAGCAGTTGGGTATTGGCTGTTTAGGGACGTTAGGGGAGAAGGTCGAGATGCTCATTACAGGGCGTCTCTCTGAATTCTAATCCTGGGGTGGGGAGATGGGGCGTTATTAATAACTGAGCGCTCAGCACTTAATTTTCAGAGCTCCTCCAATAAGCCCCCGCCCTTGGATAAAACTGATCAGATTCCAAACTTAAGGCTAAAAAAGTGTTTAATACACAAAACTATCGGAGTATTTACAGATAATTGTGAATGTCAAATGCTCCGGTTTCTGACAAAGCGCAGAGATCCTGCAGAGTTTCGCCTCTGGAGCTCCATGGGACCCTCCCCTCCTCTGGGCACGGGACGCCCTCAGCGCTGCAGCGGAGCAGCAAACAGCAGCTCGGGCGTAGGATGGATTCTTCCCTTTTGCTCCAGCAGAAGCCCAGCTCAGACAGGGATGAGATGGAAAGGCTGAGCCGCAAGTTGCGCTGCAGAAACCTATGTGGAATAGCAGCGAGTTGTAGAGAGCGCTACAGTTCCTGCCTGCGTACGTCAGTGAGAGGAGCTAGCGGGTGAGGGCATCGATTCCCCGAGGTGAAACAGACCAAGCCCGCGGTTGACCTGGGTCTTGAAGTGTTCGGCAAGTGACTAATAGCGCTACACGGCACGTTTTAGAATCTGAAATTGGGCGAAAGCTCGCTGGCTGTTTTGAGAATGATCCTCCTCCTCCAAAGGAAAGTGAAAAACGGGCGGCGGGTCCGAAGGGAGCCTAATCCGGATCACAGTCTGTCTAGTACGATAGGGGATTCTGTCCCACCATCCTACGGGGTCTCTCTCCGTGTGTGTGCACACAGTACATGACACTAAAGGCGTGTGTATACGGACACACACATAAGCCATTATCTATAAAAACCCCAATGCAACCACACAAACCAGGAGCCAATGCGAGGTTTCAGGTTAGTGGACGAGAAGGAAACTGACCCTTAGGCTCCCAGACTTTACCGTTCAATTGAATAACACTAGTAGTGCCCCAAACTATCGAGGGATCCAAGTGACCTCTGCTCAGGGGAAGCTGGAACTGCCTCAACGAACTCCCCGCTCCTGCTCCCTGTAAACCCTAATCGGAGGCAGGTCCGCTGAGTGGGGAAAACACGGCAATTTCGCCATGCCTAGCCCGGGCAGAACATGAGTTCATGGTCCAGCCGCGGAGATTTGCAGGAGGGTGCCCAGCCCTCGTTTGAAATCACCTCAGCTTCAGATTTCAATACCTCGGGATCAGATCTTGCCTGCTTTACTCCCACCACGGCTTGCAATAATGCCAGCAAGATCTGACCCCGTCTCTGGAGGGCGGCTTGGACGCCTCGCTTCTTCAGGTTCACCTGGAAACTTTGCGCTGTTTCCAAGTCCGGGTTCTCGTGATACACCGCGACACCCGAGACTCGACCATGGGGCTCGAGGAAATGTTTGGACATTCAGGGCAAATGAGAATGTTTATTTGATGAGCTTCTCGCCTGCATGTGCCTCCTTGCTCCTGGCGTCACGTTGCTGAATGGAAACCCTGAACGTTTCACGCTGCACTTGTCTAGGGTTTCTTATAATGACAAATTGGAAACACAGTTCTGTTTAAAATAATTTAAAAGGGGGGGGGGGCGGAGATGGGAAGCAGACTGCAGGGCCGGGTGGGATAAGGAAAAAGAAAAACTGTCGAGAGAGCTGAATATTTCTCATCTAATGCGATCCCTGGGTGTGAAGAACTGAATGTTTCTTGCACTGTGGAGTGTTGATCCAGGAGACAGGAGCATGAAAAGCCCGATTCTCTGAAGCACGGCTTATTGAAAAGGAGAAGCAGGCGTTCTCCGCGTTACCACATCCTCTCACCCAAACAGATTTCCTCTCGAGGCCTCTCTCTTTGTGTGACACAAAGCAAAGTTCATTTCGCTAGACACCTACTTCTCTAAAAGCGGCAATTTACCTGGTCAGCTCAATGGCAGAGCAATCAAGGGTTCCACCACGCTTCAAGTCTCATTAGGCTTGTTATCAATAGGGAGCGTCGGTCTCCGGGACCAGCCGTGTGTAAGCGCTGATTCTGTTTGACTTTCTAAATGGAAGTGCCTTGATTGGGCCCAAACCCTTGCAGGAGATATAACTGCTTTAATTGAACCTGCTGTAAACAGACAAATCACATCTCGCACCACAAACCAGGACTCTGGTGGGGCTCCCTTCTCTGGCCATGGGCAGCCCTGAGACCTAGGAGACGAGGAGAAAAATAACCAGAACCCAAACCTGTCTAAATCCAAATGAAAGTACAGTACGTTGGAGCGCGGTGTATTTTGCAGGACAGAGGAGGGCCGCAGTTAGCCCATTCTTGTTAAATACAGACAATCAGCATGTTCTCCGCAGTCAGTATCTTTAGTATCTGAACGTTTGTATTGAGCATTAACGAACCCTTCTTCTATAACTTCTCTGGTATTGTACCTGTAAGGGAAAACATGCAACACGGCAATGGAGTGGAACCATGATTTGTGTTATTGTGTGGTTGTGGTATTTTAATTTTAGTTGTCTAAAACTTGCCTGGGTTGTACAGAAGTGCAATCGAGTCCTGTTCCCTGGAACTATTAAGCTATCCACCAACAAGGGAGATTGTTTTTCAGTCTTACAGTTCAATGAAACCCTCTAATATTTACCTTAACTTGAAATTCCCTAACAAGCCTTCTGGGTATATTCAGGTTTGCAAGGTTAGCCATTTGCATGGAAATATACAAATACACGGCTGGATCCTTCTGTCTCTGGGCACCCCAAACTCCCTCTGCGTTGAATTCTGCAAGCCTGCCCCAGGGTGAACTCCCTTTGGATTTAATTGAGATCTTTGGGGGTCGAAATCTACGTTTGAAGCTGCATTTTAAGTTTCTAATTTCTCCTTATTGTTCAGATCCCTCGGTTTTCTAGCAATATTGTCCGTGTTTATGAAGGAATCGCTAGGAACTAAGGGGAGTTCAGGTCTAATTGCTGCCGATTGTTATAAAACTGAAGGATCCGGAGGATGCTTTTCTGGTTGTTTTATTTGTTGAGGGGTTTATGGAAGGATCGGAGTGTTTTTGTTTGTTTGTTTGTTTGTAGGGGAAGGGAAAACTTGCGTCTAGACGAAAAGCGGAAACCGCATCCTGCAGGAAGGCGAATGTTTCTTTTTTTACTCCATAGTTTGAATTGATAATTAAATTCGCCCGCTGCAAGAAGCCGCTTTTGAGCTGGGACGCGCTTGGGTGCGGAGGAGGGGATAGAAGTGGGAGAGAGAGATTAATGCTATTTTTGAAGGTTATGGGGACGCTGTTTTGATGACGGGCTTGTCTTCTCAATCGCTGTATGTTTTCCATGTAAATTTGGTCTTTGGCTACTGAAGCAGCTTTGAGAAACTTTGAGAAAGTGCTGCTTTCCACGTGGGTTGAAAATGATCTTCCCTTTACTGTAGGAACACAGAGAGAGAAAAAAACAACAACCGCTCACTTGTTTTACGCAGATCATTACAGAAAGATAAAATACAGAGAGCAGCCATTAAAATGAGCAATGCCTCTGGGGTTCAAGTGCTCAGCACTGAACATTTAACATGTCTCGCTGAGACTTTAGTGTCTAACCTCCTCGCCGAATAAATATAACAGTCACGTGAGAGAACTAGTAAAGAACAGAATTCTCCACTGTGAAATCATCACCCTTGTAAACGCGTTTGGGGTAACAAAATGCGGGTCTGAGGCTCACTTCTGCGTTCATGTACGTATTTTTGTTTTGCGATTCCTTACGGTATCTGTTAGCTATAGATCATGGTCATGTGATAGAGAAATGATATTCATTTCGTTGTGTCGATGTAGTTTACATTCGAAACGGCAGCTCTTCGCATCTCCTATTATAGCTAGATGAATTTCATTTGAATTCCCGTGGTTTAGTAGCAGGGAGTTTAAAAGATGTGGTGTTTCGATTGCATTTGTCACGAGTACTGGTTACATAACTTTTATTTGATCGCATGAAATGATTTTTCCTTAAACAAAATAAAAACAGTGCAACTTGTCATGAAATGATATATACTATCTGTCACCTTAAATGAGAAACATCGCTGCTTTATTATCCATTTTTATCATTTTAAACCCACACACATTTATAAAAGAAGCCAGATCTGACACACTAATGAAGACGAGCTTCCTAAAGATATCATTGATAAAAAAATTGACTAGCATGAAAATATCATAAAGCAAATATTAATATTTCGGAAATAGGCACGCTATTTAAAAGTGTAAATAACATTTAAATATATATAATAGAGTAATAGAAAATAATTCTTAATAGTAATGAAAAACGAAACAGTTTAAACACATTTAATCTTTGTACAATGTAAAGTATAGCTATCTCAGAAAATGTAAATCGTTACTTTTCCCAGTCGACTCTTATACAATACACTTATTACTAAATAATATTTATATTTTAAAGCGAAACGAAACTTGGCTGTTCAAACACGTTTGTGTTTTTGCTGTTAAATTACTGAGAATCCACCAGCACGTGAACATTGTGACAGATTACTTTTTTTTTTAAATAACTGACATGCCAAAGTAGTTCTGTTATTGATTGAACCGGAGCAGACTCGGGCCTGGAAAGTCGCATGTTGCCTATCTACAAAATCACGTTGTTGTTTTTTTCAAGTAGCGTTTTAGCGAGCGTTGCTACGAACTATGTTATTTCTACTTATAAAATCCCTGGCCAGTTTTTTCGTATGCATTTGTTTTGGGTAAAATTGTATTTGCATCAGTAGATCCAGCTGTATAATACATTTGTTCCAGTTGTAAAGTACAAATCCACAGTTCCCGCTCCATGCAATTAAGGTTAGCAGCACATTTTTTTTTATAATAAAGTCCTCAGGAGGCGGAATGTGGAGGATTGGGGGCAGCATTTGCTGAGAAAAGGCCTTCATGAAAATGATCTGTTTAAAGACCTAACGCCTTTAAGGGTCTTTAGGTCTTTTTAAAATCCTCGCGGTACAAATTCCGTCCATAGGAAAGTAGCCTTGAATGTTGGTATTTGCATTCTGTAATGCAGAACAGCCGGCCAGCATCTCAGCAACCAGTTTATATAGCTGGACAAGGCCAAAGGCGGAGGATCACCTTTCTACCCAGCATTTTAGCCAGGTCTAAGAGGCCCTGTAGTTTTGATCTTTAGTGCTAAATAAGCATATTCAGTGCTCCCAGAAGCGGCTGTCAATGCCTGTCTCTGTTTCGCCTGACTGCGGGATTAATGGTTTGTGCTGGTACATTGAATGTAAAGGCTCAGTGAATATAGTTGGCTAGAAAATCCTGCAAGTGAGATTGTCCCTTCTTGAGCAGCTAGGAGTGAAAGGAGGCTGAAGGCAGAGTTGCTCTTTCAATCTGCTCCCGCCATCAGTGCTGTGGTCTGTGCGCGAAGCAGTTTCTAGCTCGGCGCTGATCCCACAACTGGGAAGAGTAAGAGTTACTCGAAGGGGAGGGAAACCTTGGGGCTGTATTACTTCACCCCTCTTCCGGCCGTGCTAGCTTGCGGTGCGTGTTGTTCCGTCTCCACTGGTTAACCCCGCCGGCCGTGTGAGCGATCGCTTTGTAGTACTGGGGATTGCCGAGTGCCAGGGACCAGCTCTGGAAATGGGCAAGGTTCAAGGGGGTTGAGGGCTTGCTCCTGAGAATCAGGCAGGAATGGTAGGGGAGAAAAATACAGTCATGCCCCAGGCTCCTTCCTACCTTCCCCCGCCCCCCACTCCCTGACACCTCTGGCAACGTTTCCCTTCTCCCCGGCGCTCCAAGAAGGGGAGGGCGGGTGGCCACCTGACTGCACTCTCCAGCCATTCCAACGGGCGGTGGGGTCACCAGCCCCAGCCCTGGCTGCGCTCTTACCCGCGAGGTGCCCCGGGGGGGCGCGCTGGATGGACTCTGCCCTTGGGACAGACGCGGAGCGGGGAAACAAGCAGCACCGGGGGGGGGGTCACTGGATCTCAGGTCCGATCGCGCCGGGGTCACTCGAGCTCGGGGCAGCCCCCCCGGGCGTCTCCACAGCACTGACTCCCCGGGGGGGGGAGGGGGGCTGAGGCTGGCCGCCCTCCGGGGCGTCAGTCCCCTGGCAGCGCGAGGCGCCCGGCTCCCGGCCCTGAGTTCCCCCCGCGGCCCGCGCGGTGGCGCTGTTTGAAGCAGCCTCGGGGCTGCTCCGCGTGGGGGCCGGGAGCGGCGGCGCTGAGCGCGGGGCCTAGGTGGTCCCGGGCGTTTAGCTGGGCCGGCGACGGAAGCAGGAGCCTCCCTGGGGCCGGGGACGCTCCTGGGCCGCGGCGCGGGCTGCTGCAGAGCCGGAGCAGCGGGCGGAGCCTGGGGCAGAGGCAGCTGTGTCACTGTGCTGCCGAGGCAGCCTCTCCACCCCCCTCCCCCGGCCATAGGCCACCCCTCCCCTTCTCTGGGGGTCAGCTGCACATGCTGGCACCGCTGGTCCTCTGGGGCAAGAAGGGAAAGGTGAGGCGCCAGGAGCCCCGAGCTTCCTGGTTTTGTTTCTGGTCCAGAGGGGGCCTGGCTGCAGGCCGGTCAGTCACACCCGCATTGCTTTCCTGCATTCAATCCCCGTCAGGCCAGGTGGGCCCAGCGAGAGTCCAAACCCCAGGCATCCCTCAGATCCCACCCCAGAACCTGAGCGCCTGCCCCGCCACATCTCGGCCCCGACCTCCTTTTCCCCAGGCGACTCACCGGGATCACCCCACTTCTCTCACTCTCATTTCCTACCCCACGTCCCCCTGCTCTTCTGTTCCCGTCCTTCCCTGCTCACGCTCCTCCATCCGCACTTCCCCCGTCCGCAGGCCCAGTCCGTTACCCCCTTCCCCGACCCCCCTCTCTTTTGCCAGCTTCCCTACCTCGTGTTCCGGGCCCTCACTGCCCAATTCCCGCACCAGACTTTTCCAGTCCCCAAATTGCCTCCAGATTGAGATAAAGGAGCGAGAGGGAAGCGCCCTACAGCCCCAGAGGCGAGGCGAGCTTTGTTTCCCTTAACTTGCGAGGTTCGCATTTTTGCCTTAACTGTTGGCACCAGCGAATGAGTTTTAAGCACATTCGTTCTCTCGCGCTCCGGGGTTTCTTGCTTCCCCGCTTTGTTCTCCAGCCCCTGGCAAGGTTTCGGCCGGGGCTTGCAGCCTGCCATTACCCCTAGCGGAGTCCAATGTAGCCGCCCCGGACTCTCCCCCTCGCCCCAGGCTCTCAGCCCCGAAGGCGACGCGGAGCGACCTCCCTAGGTGCGCTGAGCATGAACAGTTCATGGGCACGATTAGCCTCGCTGGCTTCGTGGCCTTTCCTTGCGCTCCGCTCCGCTAGTGGTTTCCTTTTGCGGGTGGAGGTTTGGGCCTCTCCGGGCCTTTTGCCCTCCGCTGATTTAGCCACCGGGAAATAAACTAACCGCTCCCCTTTCCACCCCAGCAACAGCCGGTGCATTTCAAGCGCTGTTGGCCACCCTTCTGCACAGCCCCTTGGCCCCGGGAGCGCCGCTGAGCCGCAGAGACAGGCCCTGGCTTCCGGCACTCAAGCGGCGGAGTAAATAGAAAACGAAATACCCGCTGCTTGTCCAGGCAGGGCTACCCCCTGTTGCTTGCAGCCTGGCCGCGGGCTGCAGGGAGCCCGGCGCGTCCAAGTCCGGTAGCAGGCGTTAGAGGACTCCGAGCTCACAGCACCCACGGGAAGCCAGGGGGGAGATGGGGGCACAAGGCAGGGTCAGGGCAGCAGGGGCCTCTACGAAGAAAAAGAAAACCAGGGAAGGTGAGGAAAAGCGCTAGATACCGAGAGACGTAGGCAGCTCCCACTCCTATTGTCTAGGAGTAATTTGTCATTCGATTGCGGGGCCGCGGATTTGTGAAGAGCAGGACTATGTCCCGCTCTGGTCCCAGACGGAGACAACATTTCAAATGTCGCAAACTCCGCGCAGCGGAGCTCAGCAGATGAACAGCAGCGAAAGGAAGCGCAATCTTGGTGCCGGAAAAACTGCAAAACCACCGCCGCCTTTGGCTCTTTGCGCTTTTTGAAGGTTGGACAACGCTGGAACTTGAAATCCCGTGTTGGCTGGAAACGTGACAGTTAATTAAAAACAAACCTTTCCACCGAGATTTGTATTCAGAAAATTATTTGGCAATACACCACCCGAGGATTTAAAAAACTAAAATAAGGAAGATTGTCACACGCTAATAAGCGCATCCATTTTGCATTAATCAGAATAGGTCCAAACAGAAAACCCTGGCATTTCAATTTGTTCCAAATGACGAAAAAGCAGAAGTTATTAATAAAAATAGAAACCAGCTTTTTTATATTAAAATGCGCTGGAAAGTAATCGCTTCCCCCCCCCCAGTTGAAATAAAGACATGAAAAATTTGTACTGGAAAAAGCATATTTGAAACAGAAAAGGCCTTTATTGGGAAATATTCTGTAAAAGAAAAATAAACATAATGTATCTCAAAATCTCCTATAAATCTGTTTGAATAAAATAAAGTTTAAGAAACAGAAATTACTAATCAGAATTTAAGTAGTCGGTTCAGTTTTGCGTGTCTTTAATAATCCTCTCAGTTTTCATATCACAATGATTACCATTCAGTAATGCAATATAGAAAACAAGTTTGCAACTCTTGCTCTCCATTTAACGCACAAATGCAAAAAATAAATAATAATAAAAACCACCAACCGCCCCTCCGTCCCCCAAACCAAAACCCCAAACCCAGAGAAGAAAAGAGGTGCAATGGATTAATTGAAAATAAAGCAATTGCAACGTGTATATTTAATTGGATGTATTATTCAGCTCCCCCACTGAGTAGTTTAATAATTTAGAGTCAATAGTTTCCCTAAAAACGTTATAAAATATTTACAAATAATAAAATATTAATCGATTAACAAGCCAGTTGTACTCTTTTATAGGAGCTTTACTAGAATCCTGTAATCATGCTGCTGACACACGTCTCTGATGTTAACGAAAGGATCATTGACAACATGTAAATGAAGATCTTCAGACAGTGGTGTTTATAAAATAGCTCATTAATGAGCTTGGATTGACTCTGTCCATCCACATCATCAGATATAATAATAGTGACGAATCAGACAGGGAAGATCCTGGCTAAATCATTGGTATTTTTTTCCAGAAGTACTGAAGTCTTAAATCACCAATTCTTCTAACTTTCTGGCCATTGATCCGAAGGAATTCGTAGTTCAACATCAAAGGTAAGAATAAATCAACATTATTTATTATTCAATAGCTGGTAAAAAATACGAACTTCCATATATAACCCACAACAGCATTTTACGCATTTTATTTTGTCAAGTTACACTAGGTTATTGAAAAAAGTTTGCTCTTCAAACTTCCAGGATTCTTTTCTTTTTCTTTCAAACCTGTAATCTTTCAAATACAAAATCTGGCTGACATACTTTGCTACTTTGCATTAAACTCCTCCAAAGTCTGCATTTTTGGCTTTCAATCCTTCTCAAACAACTCATACAAATTGCCCGAGCGGGTCGTTGCTCCTTCTCGCCCCACGCTACCGTCCCTACCTTTTGCTGGCAGGAGCCTCTAGTTCTGGGTCCCGCAAAGTTCAAGCGGAGTTACGACCCCTGCCCCCACCCCTTCCATTCCATTTCTTCCTGCCCCGGGGGCAGAGATTACACCCTGTCGAGACGCCTCGTAGCCACGCGGCGGGAGATCGCTGTTCCACCCCCTCCCCTACATGGGGAAGGAACCCGTCCTTCTGGGAGCCGAGCAGCTGCTGCCTTTTCCGGGGTGGCAGAATCCTGCTGCTGCACCAGGGTTGAGAGTGGGATTGATCTGGAGTGAAGCGAGTTTCTGTCTTACCCTGGCCAGAGCTCCGCCGCGTCTCACAGGCTCCCAGCCCCACTTCCTTGTACGTCCCAAAGCCCTTAGAGAAACACGACCACTCTGCAACCTATTAACATCGTCTGGAGGAAAGGAGGAGAAGCAATAGCAGCAGCCGCTCAGCTACCATGCAGCCCAAATCCCCAAAGAAACTGCACTGCTGCTGCTCTACTTCCAAATGGTGTTAATACGTAGACTACCGGCGGGGACTGCAAATATGGTGGCGATGGGGCTAGGAGCTGCTGTTATTGCTTCTTTCTACCAAGTTAAGATAATAGGATGGGTGTGAAGCTATTAGTGCTGCTCGTTCTTATTCTTACCGCCAAATAATGTGACCCTCCCGCCCCCACAAGGGATTGCAACATTGGTGGCGGGGTTGGAAGTTGCTGCTGTTCTTGCTGCTTCTGCTTTTTCTACACAGCCCGCCGAGATTGTGCTGTGCACGTGTAGGGCGTGCGGGGTGGAGGAAGGAAAGGAGTTACTAGCGCTAGGTCTCGCGCTCTCCTTTTGCTCCAGGGGCTATTATTGGGGAACAGGCGCTGCTGCTTATTCTTTCCTGCAACCCTCTGCTCATCAGGGCTGGCCACAGGGGACGGGGGGTTGCCAGGAGCCAAGACCTGTTGCTATTCTTGGTTCTTCTTCCCTGTCCCGCAGGCAGTCAGTGAACCCCTCTCCCCAAAGGGTCTGTGCCAGGCCAGAGCCAGGGCAGCGGGTGTGTTCTGTTCTCGCTGCCCCCGCAGCTAGCTGGGCTCCTTTCCTCTCCCACTGCCAGCCGCAGGCATCCACGGAAAGCCCCCTCCCCACAAGCCTCAGGTCTCCAGTGTGGCCCCCTTTAACGCGTTTCTACCCCCCTTTTTGACCCTCCGGCGCCACCGTAAAAGCAGGCCCCCTTAAGGGGGCTCGGCCGGCCGCAATAGGAACCGTTGAGCGGGCGGGCGAGTCGGTTGGTGCCTGTCGGAGCGTGAGCTGGGCATGGGGCTCCCGGCCCGCGAGCGGCGGGGACGCCCCGCTGGAGGGGGCTGGAATTTCTTCGGTCCACCTTAAAGCGGAGCTGGTGCTGCCGCCGCCGCCTCGGCTGCTGCGGGGCGGCCCCGAGCTGTTCCCGGGCGGGGCAGGGGAGCTGGCGGCGGGGATCGGTGTCTGCGGGCAGAGCCCCCCCCCCATCCCCGGCCCAGGCAGCGGCGAGGCCGGGCGGTCTGAGCGGGCCGGGCCGGGCCGGCTCCCCCACCCCTGCAGGCCCGGGCCCCGGGGGGCTGCCGCCGGGCTGGGCTGGAGGGGCCCGGCGCGCTGGCCCCGGCCCCGGAGCTGGTGGACGGTCGGGGCTGCGGCTGCACCTTGCAGGCGGGGGGGGGGGGCGCTCCTCTGTCTGCCCCCGGGCTGCACGTGTCCCGCTGCCCCGGGGCTGGGGCTGGAGCGGGCGCAGGGCGCAACTTCCAGCGCAGGCTGCGCCGCGCCGCGGGCCGGCTGCTCCCGCTGTCAATGGCCGGGCCCCGCTCGCCCCCAGCCCCTGGCTCGCAGCCCGGAGCCGCGGACAGACGGGCAGAGCGCCCGGCTCCGGCTCCGCCTCCCCCGGGCTGGCCGCCTCCCCCTGCCCCAACCCTGCCTCCCCACCCCCCGGCGCAGCGCCCGGCTCTCCTGCCTGTGTGCGCGCTCCGGGGGGACCGTCATTATTTATTTGTTGGTGTTTAATTTCCTGCCAGGCGGGTCTCCCTCCCTCCCTGCTTCCCCACCCCTCTGCAGGCAGCGGGGCTGGCTGGAGCAGCGGCAGCCTTGGCTTGGAGGGTGGGTGGGTGCGGGGGCAGGTGGGCTGCTTCTCTCCGCGCTGTACCTGACCTGAGCTTATCCAGAGACTTTTATTTATTGGGGGAGGGGAGGAAAGCAGGGGCGGGAGGTGGTTGCTATTTTGGATGCAAAGATCTGGGGACGGGAAACCGCACACGCACAGACACGCACACATACAGACACTGAAACCAAGGACAACCCCAAAAAGGACTCACTTTGCCTTGATGACTCAACGCAACTAATAATCATTTCTCTCCTCTCGCTGTGGCGAGTCCCTCCTGCTCCTCCTGCTGCTGCTGCTGGCAGAGGAGGGAGCGATTGAAAGTGACACATCGGGGGCTGCCGCCTCTTCACCGCGATCACAAGCGCCCGCTTCCCGGCTCCTCCTGCTGCCGCTTCTCCTCCCGCTGCCCGGGATAGCGGGCCCTTCAGGCGCGGCCTCCCGCCCCCTCGCCACCCCCTCTCTGCCCCGCGATTGATTTTCTCCGCCGAAGGTGTGAGAAGTGGGGCCTCTCTCTCTCCCCCGTCGGAGCCAGTCGCCTCACCTCGTCCCCCCCCGGCCCCGTCCACTCCCCCGGCTGCCCTGTGTGGAAGGGGCTCTGCCCAAGAAGACCCCCTGACCCGGGACCTTAAAGCTCGGACTGGAGGAGAAGGAAAAGGGGGGCAGCTGGGTGGGGAGGGGGGAAGGAAGTAGAAAGGAAGAAAACACGAACGTAAAAGGAGGAAACAAGAAAACTTTCCACCCTGGATTCTCTACTTTTGATCCATGGACAGAGCCCAACTCAGCCAACTTACAGACAGACTATAAGCAGTAAGTACGGCAGGAGCGCGCCCACGAGCCCCGCGTGGGTGAGCCGCTCGCAGCAGCCTTTGTCGCGAGGAGCCGGCTGGTTTTATTATGTACGATGTCCAGGAAATAATGACGGCGGCGGTGTTAATTGTGAGAGAACCAGCCCTGGCTGCAGCAATGCCCTGTCCCTGGTTCCGGTGTGTCCGGGGGCCCGTTCCCAGGAACCCGGCTAGCAGGATCGGGGCACGCAGTTCTTGGGGGTTTTCTGGCTTGGTTTGTACTGCGCTGTGTAGTCAAACCTGCAAACCCGATCTCCTTTAACTAGCAACACTGACCTGCCTTGCAAACACTAGCGCTAGAACGGGAGGTCTGCAGAGCGGAGGTGGGTAGGGGGAGGTTTTAGAGTGAATTTGAACTTGAGTTTGATGTGGCTCAGAGTATCAATGAACTAAGACGCGGCTTGACCCGGCATGTGTTAACGGCGCTTTGATCGGAGACGTGTAATCGAGATACCTGTCGCATGTTATTTTGAAAAAACGTGCCGACTTTAATGCCCGTTTGCTAACATATGTACCAGGTCGCATTTGCACGGAGCCCAGAGCATTTTTAGATCCGGTTGTTACCCTTGCGGTGTTTGTGCACTATTAGTTTTTAGAGTGATCTTCCGAAGAGAGATGATGTCTCCGTATATCGCTGTATTAATCCACAATCGGGTCTTCACATTATGTTGTGTCCACGTGAATCGGGGTAATTCTGTGCAGGAGTTACTTAAAACACCTGCCTTTTTCAAAGTACCCAACTTTCTAAACTGACCCACGAGACGGAAATGTAAGGTGTAAATGGCTCCGGTAATAACATGGTTTGTGCCACATTTCAAAGGAGCGATCAACGCTGGTGAGCTGTTGTGTGTCAGTACTTGTTAGTTACCTGTTCTTCGATCAATGTAGGTAATGCATTAACAACTCTGGTGCAAATACCTGGGTTTCAAGCAGTTTAGCGCTTGCATACTATAGAGAATGTATTTCATTCTGAAAGCCGGGTTTTGATTGCTTAATTTGGATAAAGTGAGCCGACAATGATGATTACTATCTCTTGAACTCCCTGGTTATGCTCTCTTTACAAACCTCTGAACTGTGTATGTTTTTCTCTCTAGGTCCTTGTTCATTTTACTGTGATCTGCCTGTGGGAACTTTGTCTCCAAGTCAAAGTAGCATGGAGCGGAGAAGTGAGAGTCCCTGTCTAAGGGATAGTCCAGACAGAGGGAGTGGCAGCCCTGATGTCAAAGGTCCTCCCCCAGTGAAGGTGGCCAGGCTGGAGCAGAATGGCAGTCCTATGGGAACCCGAGGGAGGCCCAATGGCTCTGTGACCAAATCAGTGGGAGGTAACCATCCAGTAGTATTAATGTATACATAACAGGCTGGCAGCTGAATTACAATGGCATCGTGTCAGGGTTCACGCTGATTAAGCTCTCTGTCTGGGTGTAGGATTACAGGAAGTGGATTGCAAATTGTCCATACCCTACTTGCCCCTCATCGGTAACCACCAGCCTCGTTTACTGTTCAATAGAAAAGTGGTTTATCCAGAAGGTGGCATTTTGTTGGGCACGTTGCCACTCTGTGCGAGGTGTTGGCAGGTTTATGTCACAGCTAGCAGTTTCTAGCTTTTACTGGAAAGCTTTTAGCTGTTAAACTCTATCCCAGTGCTAAAAGGGTGCATGTAAGGGCTTCATTTCATATCGACTCTTTTCACCGAATAGTTATTAAAAGGCCTTTGTAGCACCACAGTTAATCCATCACTATATCTACGCCAACTCACAAAAGGCCTGAGCCTACCCCTACTGAGGAAAAATGGGAACAGGATTGGGACCAAGTACTCCAAGCTTTCTGAATAGGAATTCGTTTGTTGAATACACGTAATTATAAACTGACCGTGAAAGATCACATTACAATGTGTATTGCATGACAACCTTATTTTTAGAGGGGAAAATACAGTTTTACTCATGCATCAGTAGATAATTATTAGCGAAAGAGAGCATTGGAGAACACTTAACTATAGTTAACATGATCTTACTAGTGACTTAAAATATATTAGGACATTTATAAATAATAATAATAATACCCTAATGGTTTTATGAATGAATTCTCTTAAATGGGGAAAAAAAACCCTGCTCTATTGAATTACAACACATATTACTTGTAGAGTGTATATGCTTTATGGAACTTATATGAACGGTTATAAAATTAACCCGTTATGCAGAGGACATAGCAAGATATAAACACATGGTTAGGATCTGTTTGTTTAACATAATTATTACAGATTAATTTTGTAGCTTTGGCACAGTTACTCTCTGTAGAGCTTTCAATTTCATAGTTGCCCTGCTCCCTAGTTGCTATTCAATTTTGTGTTTATGGCATGTTTCAGTGACACAAGTGGCTGCTTTTTTTCAAGCAACTACTTACTCAAGCTAAACTCTCCGATGACCTCTTAAATGTCCCGCTTTTTCCTCTTAATTTTGATGTTGACAAGATTGATATAATGTAACATTACATTTAGAAAACTATCTTTTTAAACTTTTGTAGCAGATCAGGTAGTAAGAGAGAAAAATATTTCAAAGCAGGCTGTGGGCATCTTTATATTTAGTAAGAAATGTAATTATTTAATGCTTTAACGTATGTTTGTGGGTTTTTTTTTTGTTTTTTAAATCTAGTCCATGATGGATACAAAAATCTAATCTGTTCATAATAGAAAGGGTCAGTATTAAGGACATTTGGAAAAGATACTTTAATATTGTCATCACATGACTGTGTACTTAATTTAACAGTTTTGTCATTTATATGGTTGATTTAAACATCTTTTCTCAGTAGGCTTTCTAATTGCTGAAGTTTGTTGACAGGCTGCAGCTTGTATTTTTTGAATCATAGTGATCTGTATATTTACTTAATGAAGGGTATAAAAGTTCAGCAGTTTCTTGTGCTTTTGATGAATCATCTCCATTTATTGAACCTCTTCTTATTTTTGTTCTTTTAAAGTATGCAAAGGGAGAAATAATTTTAGAGTTAAAGGCTTGTTGTATTATACCAATTAGAAATTAATAGGAAAATAATTCATTGGCTAACAGTGGGATCCAACTAACTAGTTTTGTCTGAAAATGCTAGAAAGTAAGTATGATAGCCGTAGGTGCCTTTTAGAAGACTGAAGGACTGTGGCTTCATTTTAAAGAAAGGATTAGAACTTGGAACTAAAGTTTTGGAGATCTATTAAAATACACTTAAAAAAAGGATGACTTCAAACATTTTGGAATATATATGTTGCTTTCTAATTGCAACTGTGCTTTGCCAAAGGAAGTTTACAGGATTCTGTGATTATATTGGTGGTTCAGATTGACTCTGGCCTGTTGAAGTGCAGAGCGTTTCATTCAGTTTAACATGAAGACTTTCCTTTCTGAAGACAAACTTTTAAGAGGTTACATTTTCATTCACTGCTGTCTGGTTTGTTATAAGCTTGATGTAGACTGGAGTGTTTAAAATGTAGGGGAATCCTGGTGATTTTTTTTTTCCCCTTGTGTTTTTTAGACCGCTTGCCTGAGTGTCTCATAGTTTGAGTACCATAATACTGCTTATTCATAAGTTCTTCATATTGAAAGCAAGAATAAAATTATTTTTGTCTGAGTACTGATCTAGGATCTATAATATTCAATGCTAAAGTAGTTAAGGGGGATTTTTTTTATAAGATAATGGCACTGTATAAGATTGATTTTTATTTTTTAGAAAAGCTTTCAGGATAAACCAGCGTATCTATTTTCCAGAGAGAGTTTCCCATTTTCTTTTTAAGATTTGGTGTTTATGAACACATTACTTTGACTTTGTTTCCAAGTAATGTATTTTGAATGCAAGTAACTGAGTCTGTCGGTTTCAGAAGTTCATATCGCTCCAAATATACACTGAAATGGTAATAATTTTGTCACTTTAATTGTGACACTCAAATGTTGGCATTTGAAGAGTATTTTTTTAAATATATTAGAGTTTTAGAAAATAGTATCTTTTCATGTACAAAACTTGGTGTCTATAAAAATAAGTTAATAAACCCCTTTTCCAGTGCTAGTCATAGATGAAGACTCTTCAGTAAAAGCAAACTATATTGAAATGTTGCATAGTGAAATGACTTCCAAGACTTTAGTTGATGTGCTCTTAGTTTGATTTTTATTTGTAAGTTTAAAACGTTTTAGAAAAAACTTGTACTTTTCAAAAAGCAAAATATTTTCAATGTTTTTCTATTTAGAGACAATGTTATTACAATCTTTTTTCAGTTCTGGAGAAAGTGTTTTAAGATTTGAACCCCAGAGCAATAAGGTGCTAACAAATCACATTTTGATTACTCTTATTTTCCCTTCATTTGTTCTATGTAGGTAAATGCTGATTTTTTTTTTCCTATTATGCCCACTTAGTTAAATCACAAGAATAAGTATTCCTGTACATTTTCATTAAAAATGGAGAAATTTAATTTAAATGATCTAAAGCTATGGCGGGACTGAAGACCTGTGGTAACAAGTTTTATAACTTTTAGTGTTTATTACATTTTTTTACAGTGACTTCCCAGAGAAAGAGAGAAATATTAAGTGCACGGATGTTCCACTTTTCTCACTGAATTTTTCAGTGAGAGTATTTTACATAAAGTGCAGCAAACAGTATATCAGCTCTGCTAGAGAGAAATTTTGCCTTCTGACTTCTTTTGTAGCTGAATGTACATAATTCAAAGGGCCATTATGGCAGCTGTAGTAAACTCGTGTAGGTCACAAAAAGATAAACAAGGCTGTTTTTAATAGGGGATTTTAAAGTTTCTGTACTGTTTACAATGGTGTTCGCTTCAGCTGAAGGTGTTAGAGTCCAGTTTTGTTTTGCTCTGGCTAGTCCAACACTTTCCAAAATATTTCACCAGTTATCTAACCAGTCTGTTTTAAAGCATGTATGTAATAAAACACAAGTGCTCAGATGTTCGTGACTGGCAGGTTTTATAGAGGGTCCTTGGGAAAAAAGGCTAATATATCTTTAAAAAACATATGAAGTCTGGGAGAGAATTTAGAGTGTGCAGGAGAACTATGGTGTTGACAGCTTTATATTCCTGTTGGGTAACATTCACTTACTAGAATTGGCGTCCCCTCTCAGTTAGTAATTCACTCCATAAGGATTTTGAAAAAAGAATGATTAATAGCTAG
Source organism: Mauremys reevesii (assembly GCF_016161935.1). Lineage (NCBI taxonomy): Eukaryota > Metazoa > Chordata > Testudines > Geoemydidae > Mauremys > Mauremys reevesii. The sequence continues at coordinate 21,694,732 of NC_052633.1, forward strand.
GAAATTCAGATTTGCAAAATTGTTGATTAAGCTTGCAAACCTGTCTGTAAATGGAGCTGTATTTGTATCTGTGTATTTTATTTCTAAGAAGACAGACAATGAGTTCAGAGTCCGAGTGTAACTTAAAATATTAATATTGTAAATGTGCTGTTTAATGCTTCAGTATAGAAGAATTAAATGTAGAACCCAAATATCACAATCAACTTTTAGGCAGGAAGCAATTGTGTAATATTTGCTTCTTAAATGAGTTTGAGACCAGTTTAATATTTTTTTCTTCATTTAACTGTTAAAACATGCAATTTAATTTTATAATATCTGTCTGAAAGAGAACTTTCAAGCAGTTGTAACTAAATTACATGAGCAGTACTTAAATCTACCATATGGTTTAAATGCTTATAGGAAGCTACAAATATCAAAAATCTTCTTGATGCAGTGCATTCTTCTATGGGTGTTCCTGATAATTTTATACTGCTGATTGTTCTCAGCTTTTTAACATTAAAGCTTAAACATATTTTGATCTTCATAGGTACATTTCAGAAATCTGTTTTAATATCTCTCTCAACAGAGAGAAATGCCAATCAAGTGTGGTAAAAGTACTGTCTATCAAAATCAGTGTCTTACAGCTAGTTTTACAAAAGAATACCAGTTAATTTTTGCTATCCTATATCTGTTTCAAGAATATACTTTGTTACGGGGGTGGGGGGAATCCATTATTATACAGACTCATGCATGCAGATTGAGCACATTTGATATTATATTCTAAATTGTTAGGCTATCATTTAGAGCTGAATTTTACCTACAATAACTGTTAACATGTTTTAATTGTCTGCATAGAGAACGTTCCTTATAAATAGATCAGGTAAAATAAAGGAATAGGTTTTAGATGTTGTTAAAATCTAGGTGAAGAATATACTGTCTGAAAAAGGTATTTTTGCTATTTGAAAGGGCCGAGCATGCCTAGGTATTGAAGTTATGAAAGCCGCAAAGCCTTATTAGCTTGGGAGTTGGCAATGCACTGTAGTCTATCTTATACCATGTATACAATATAGTTGGAAAACCCTACATTTTCTTTTGCTTTAATTCAGTATCAATTAAAATAGAAAGCAGATTCTTAGTTTTATGCATTAATAGTATATCACTAGGAAAAAAACCCTTATCTAATTTAAATAAGGAAAAGGGGACACTGGTATCTCCTTGTAATGCAGATGTAGACTGATTAATTGTTAGAAATGAGCTACTTTTTGTGTTGAAAAAGATTATTTTTCTTTCCTGATCATAGCTGATCTCTTTAAGAGGATAAATGTAACAGTCACTCTTCTGGGGTCATCTAGTGTATCATCTGTATTTTTGCTGAGGTAGAAAAATAGCCCTTCTCTGCGTTTTCAATACGTGGTCTGTTATTAAACTAAAGATACAGTTGGTTAAAATATATATGCAATTGAACATATGCATTAGACAGAACATACGGTATCCACCCATTCGGTGACCTAGGCAAAATTTGATGTTTCGTGTAATTTTGGAACTCTAAGTTCCATGTAGAGAAAGCCACTGACCATTATGTATTTGAGACTTGAAGATTAGCTGTAATAAGATTCCCCCCCCCCAACTGTTCAGCAGTAGCTATAGGCATCTTTTTTTTCCCCCCTCCTCACAGTAAATTGCTAGATGGCATTATCTTCATTATGAACCAAAGAAAAGAAAAGGGACCAACATCTTTGAGGAATTAAATGTTAATTCGTCTTTCTCTCTGTAAACAGTGCTTTTGCTGTACTTATAGGACAGAACAGATTTACTGTCAATTATTTACAGGACATTTCTTTGAGAGAAGTGCTGTCAGTGTGATTCTAACAGACAGCGACCCGTAGAATAGAATTGGTTTGATGCAATGGAAGGGTGGTAGGTCCATGCCAAAATAGCTGCAGTATAGAACAGCGGGGAACTTTTGCTGCAGAAAATTAAATAGCTACATTTTCACAACCAAATTTAAACAAAGAGCTTAGACATCATCTGAAGAAGGAAAACAATATTAAACTTTACTGTTATGGATTAAACTCCTAAAGGTGAAGCTAAATGATGGTTTTCCTATTCCTAATGAAATTATTTTGCTATCTGAAATATTTTAGCAAGGTTTAATAGTAGGCGAAAACTAGTTTTTCAGGTAATTGTTTGTAATAAAGTAGTCATAAGCTTTCTGTGATCAGTAAATGTCACACTTCATATTTCTAATCTGTATTCCAGACTCCCACATATTATCCAATACCTTAATACACAACCCTTCATTTTCAACTGAGATTATAGTTTGAATACTTTTTTATGACGTTACAAAAGTACAAACCCACTAATTTTTAATGCCTTCTGCATGAGCAAGAAGGGGCACAGTGATATTTTGGACCTTATGTAAAGAGGAAGCTGGCACATGTAACATATTTTGTCACTGAAAATGACACAGTGAATGGCAATGTAAATTGACATCTATGCTGTTATAAAATTGAGACCATTTGCTGCAGTATGTAGTTCACGTCCACAAAATTGTTGTGTGTCCTAAATAAGAGAAATCTTGACTTTATGAACGAACAGTTATCAGGCCATTTAAGAATCTTTTGGTGATGTGTAGTGTAAAGTGTTCGAATTGACAAATTGTTGTTTTGAACTCACTGTGGTCTTTTTAAAGTAGAAAGTCCTTTTGAAATAACTGAAAGTAGTTAAAACTAGGAAAGCTTTATCTCTATTGCAAAAGTTATAATTGGTCAAGTTTGCTCTTCATTTACTATCTTTCTATGCATAATGAGCTTAAATTGGATAATTTATTTTGTCTAACTCACATTTTACAGGATTTTTTCCTGCCTGTTGGTAACACTTAATGTATTTCAAGATTAAAGGCCCAATCCTGCAAGGCATTAAGTATTATCAACTCCTCTTGGATTGTTGTGAATTGCGGGTGCTTTGCACAACACAGAAGTTGCTCAGCACTTAGCTCAATCAGTGTCTGATTTAGGCTCTTTGTGTGTAGCTATCAGATGAGTGTTCTCCTTTGGCAACACAAAACAGACGTTTTGAACGTAGCAGAATGTGTTAAAGATGCATAGTTTTTGAGAGAGAGAGTAGGAACCAAAGCTTGGTTCATCATTTATCAGCTATACTGCAACTGATGCATTTTCACATTGTTCTATAAGTGAAACTGAGTTACGAACTAAAGCCAGTTGAGGATTTGATGGCTTCAGAGAAAAATATTTGATAGCCTCTAGCCATGCTAAATATGTTCCCTCCTTTATTTAGGCTTGGCAGAATTCAATTTTTTTAAATGATTGTGACAGATAATTTTTAAAGCATTTTTTGTCTCTTTCAGTTTTCATAGTTGCTCAAAATCATGGGTTTTCTGCATATCCCCACCTCACAATTTTTATTAATTTAAAATTTCACAGTTGGATGAAATTATGGAAGGGCAGACAGTTACTATTTAATGACAATTAATGCTAATATTCAAAAAGTTAAATCTTTAATATTATTAAAACACAAACTGTCAACTACATATGTCAAAATATACAAAGTAAATATCCTTAAATCACACTCTAATAAGTTCTCAAGCAACATTTTTCTTACTTTGCCTATCTGTAAATTTTTCCTATTATAGAAGGAAATATTTTTAATTGGTTTGTGTATGTATTGTGAAATTGATGTTTATCAACCAATAAAAATTTAATTTTTCCTAGCCCCCCCCTCCCCCGGCGTATTTTAACTTGGTGTGTGTTGCTGAATGCTAGTCAGTTAAAACATATACATTTTGCTATGTTACCTAAAAACTAATTTAAATTTGTTAGTGGTACAAAGTGCAGAAACTACACTTTTATCACAATTAAAAATGCTATCATTAGCCTGCCTGTGTTAGGTTCTTCAGTTCATTCACAAAGTTTTTACTGCATTTATACATTATATTTAAAAAAAACAACAACCCTTCTTTGCATTAAATGACAACCGTGTTGGCATTGTTGCAGATTTGAAATTGAGTTCTTACAAAATCTACTTTAAAAGTGGCTATGGCTACAGTAACTTCTCATACAAGCTAATTATTTGAAGCAAACACTTTGTTGTGGGTAATTGGTCTAGTCTTTGTACTGAGGGAAAATATTGAATTAGGTATTTAGAGTTGTACTTCTCTCAGATTAGAGAATGATAGTTTTAATAATGGCTTGTCACTATAATACCATCTGAAAAGGTTCAGATACCTTCCCTTAAAGATTGAAATAGTTGATAAATATGCTTATTTTAAACCGGGCCGAAAATAACATTATTCCCATCTTTCTCCCCCAAAAAGTTATGAAAAGTTGTAACTGTTAGCGAGCAAAGTATTTTAGAGACCACTAATGCGATAAGAACTTACAATAAGTTTGTAAGATTCTTCTGGGTTTTTTTTTAAAGTCTACATTTAGAGTAAATGTGAAAATCAGTGTTGCTAACAGATCAGGGCTTATGCACTCGTGAATTTTTCTGCCTGACACAAAGCTGCAAGGATGAGTTACAGCAGTGTCAAATGATTGTAAATGTAAAAGTGGTGCAGTGTGAGCCATAGAGTTCTATTTTCATTTGCATGCCGGAGGGGAGAATGCGTGTCTGCACTAGAGATTTTAAACCTTGTGTCAAATGCTAAATTGTTAGTAGCTGCTATGCTCAGTTTTGTTAAGAAAAAAAGTAGCACTATAACGTGTATCAGCTGTATGAAATTCTGTGAGGGATAGAGAGAGAATGAAAAAGAGGGACAGGTAGTTGTGGATAGGAGTTAAGTACATGTCTTGTTTACATGGGTTCCAGTTTGTGCCTTGTTAGTCATGCTGCTGTCCCTGAGGTCAAACCAACACTTCTTTTTTCAGCGGGTAGGTTACAGGACATGTCATATTAAGTAGTCAGAATAATGAAATAAATTTGTCTGCAGTAATGCCAGCAAAGGTAAGAAGGTTAAGTGGAAGCCTTAAACCAACCCAACCCTACCATCCAACTACTTTTCCTATTAAATTGATGCATCCTGCACTTTGGCCATGTGCACATTGCATTTTCAAAGTGAAATATAAACTGCTCCCACTCCAGTGTCCTCCTTTGCCTATGTGTGTTTTTCTTTCTTATTTTTTACTTTTAAGATGTGCAAGCGTTTTCAAAAGAACTAGATTGGGCAAGGACTGTTTGTGGAAATTCTTCATACCAAAACCTTGCTTTTCATCTTGCATTAGCCACCAGGTTACTCTTTTTCAAGATGCTTTACTTATTATATTAGCATCTTATGTGAAAGCAAATGTACTACTTCATCTGTCCCTGAATATCACCCACAATTTGTTCATTTCACTTACTGCTCATTTGGACTGAAGCTTCAAATAAGTGGGCAAACTTACGTAAAATACCATATATCCTACTAATATAAACTCATGGAGAGTTCTTTTCTCATAAATATCACTGATAGGCATATATTGGAAATGAAGCAAGTTATTTTCCAAACCATAACTAGACCATATAGCCAAAATAATATAAATTCCTATTTTGTGCTATATTTTTAGTTTATATAAATGTCCTCTCTTTATATATTAAAATTTAAATGTGCATAGTTTTCAGGCTTGATATTGTGAATGGCTACTAAGGAATGAAGTTATAAATTATGTATTATACATTACTTTGGAGTAAAAGGTGATTTTTTTGTAATGTCTTTTCCGAACTTACAAATAACTTTGTTGCCATAATACAAACATGCGAGCAGAGCAACATGATAGATGTCTCTAAGTATCGTAGTAAAAGAAAATGACTTGTATTCTGAGGCTGTGGATAGTTTATGTTGTTTTGGACCCATTTCCCAAGCAGTGATCGAAAACAGATTACAATAACAATTATACAGTCAGAAGATGCAATATCCATTTCTGCTTTAATTGAGTGAAAGAATAATAAAAACATCATTAAGAAAAATGAGGTGGACCTGTCATACACGCTACCAATTTTTAGACTTGGAGAAAATGCAGAGGAACAGCAATGTTTTTTAGTTTTATTTCATCTTGTTTGTTAGCTGATGTTTATATTTATTATGGTAGAAGATCTTTGACTTGGGCTCTTCACGAGGGCAGATGGATGAACGCATAGTAACTGGATACTACTATGATGCTAAAGCTAAGGTTAGGCGTTATCTCTGTAACCATGGTTGATTTAATCATAAAATATTTTTTCCTGTCACTTGTTTAATTCTCCCTTTTCTTACTCAATATGATTAGAGATGGTCATTATCACATGCCACCCATGTAAACTTAGGAGATCTTAGGCGAAAGGGAGAAGGAACGGCCTCTAAGTAAGCAAGCAGTTGCCTTCTGCACTAGATGAGGTGCCAGTCCTTCCAATAACAGCAGCAAAGAGTCCTGTGGCACCTTATAGACTAACAGACGTTTTGGAGCATGAGCTTTCGTGGGAGTCCCCAAAGCATGGGTAGTTGACGCCTCCAAATCCACATAGTAGGGCTGCCCCAGCAGATCCTTTTGCCCTCTGGACGTTGTGGCCAAATGTAGTGCGCTGGTTGAACAAAATAACTATGTAGCTGTGAAGCTCTGGTGGCTGTTAAATGGAATTCCTTTCCCTTGTGACCTGTTTGGTAAAGGCGTGGCTACCGCTAAAAAGCGCATGGTAAATGTACGGTACCAGCTCTTAGGAGAGCATTACTAAAAGGGGGGCTAAATTTTAAACAGAGCGATGGTACTGCTCCTTCTGCAGCAAAGGTATGAGGTTTCCTCTGCAGCCCTCGCTTTCCTTCCTCCAGTTAACACAGATCAAAGCACCGGTACCCTCCATGCGAGACAAACCAGACTGTGGCTGGACCCTCAGTTCAAAATGCTGACTCATAATTTCTGATGTGCTTGTGCCCCATGCCCACTCCCCCGGAAGGCTTTTTGCAGGCAGTGTGCTGACAGAGAATGTGAATGGAGCAGATCAGCTGCTTCCTAAAAGGGACAGAAAGAACGCAGCAGCGTCCCTCCTCGCTAGGGTGTGGATTCCTTCCTTCCTTCCTTCACGTTTGCTCGGTGTTGTCTGTAGAAAGGTCTCGATGGTTCTGTCTGTGCTTGAAAAACTCTCTCTTGCTGACAATGGATTTCAGCAATGGGAGCAGCTGAACTGCTGCTGAAAGTGTAGACAAAGTCATCCTGTGTTCAGGACTGTTTCAGTAACCGTGCTTGGACCCGAGTTGTTAACAATGGATTGACTGTGTGGCTTGCTCTTCTCCATGTTTCCTGCTAAACTGTGCCTGGCACCAGTTTGGCTGCATCCATGGTTGACACCCAGTCTCAGAAATGAGCAGTTTTTCTACTGTAGACATAGTCTAAATGGCAATAGGGAAGAGGACGCGAAGGTGAGGATTACAGATCAGTCCCCTCTTTTCTATGTTGCTGGAGTCTGGAACTGGACTCGAATGCAGCAGCCTAACCGTTAGCAGTTCCCTCAGTCCCTCTGTCAGCTACTTCTCTGGTAAGGGGAGGACTGATTCTTCCTTTTCTCCTGTTCCCTTACTTTGCTGTTGGGATGGTGCACAGAGGGCTGGGGATTAAGGAGGGAGAGAGCTTTAATAGTGAGTCTAGGGTGAAGATGCCAAAACCAGTCGGAGTGTGTTACTTCTTCAGAAATGAAATCTAAAGCAAGTAAGAAAGCTGTGCTGTTACATTCCAAGAGATGCATTCCGCTGCTTGGAGACTATGTAACAGAACCTTCATTAAAATGTTTCTGCTAGAAGGGTTTTTACTCTAAAATGTATACAATATGGTGGCAGCTGCTAGCGCTGCCAAAGTCACAGGTCTATTCTAATTTTAAGGACTTTATAACATGGTCTCTAAAATTATGCCAAGTTCCACCCAGAATTAAAGAATCTTAGCCCCTAAAAAAACTTTAGTTGCTTAATTAAAAGAAAACATACAAACCCCAAAACTCCAGCCTTGTTTTTTAAGTTCTAGGAGCCAAAAGCAAATATCACGTAACAGCTTAAGGTGCTTTTTTTTAAAAAATACCAATTTAATGCCAAAAGGGCTTCCTTCACTATTTTTAACTGAAATCTTAGTACATTTTCCATTAATTCATATTGTAAAGTAGTGCTGCGGGGTATTTTTAAAAAGGAAATTGAAAACAACTTAGCTGTTTTATTTAGGAAGGTACTATAATGGATTTATGTTTGCTTTTTAATATCTATTTTAAGGCCATATATTGCTCTTGACACATGCATACAACTTTCATGGACATCAGTGTTTTCTGTTGGCTTTTTTTGTGGGAGAGAAGAGGGGCGGGGGAGTAGAGTTTTAGGTTAGAATAATGGCAATGATCATTTGCATTTGTATGCTGCCTGTCATCCAAGACTCTCAGAACCTCACAACACAACTTTGTGGTATGCATTATCATCTTTGCCTTAACGGTGGAGAAGTGGAGACATACTAGCCTATGGGCATGTCTTAGGTAGTGAAGAAAATGCAGACACAAAACTCCTATGCTAAAACATAGGGTGGGGAGGTGCCTGCTTAAACCGGAGGAGATGACACACTCTGAATTCCCATCCTTTTGTGTCAAGGATCAGAGGGGTAGCCGTGTTAGTCTGGATCTGTAAAAGCAGCAAAGAATCCTGTGGCACCTTATAGACTAGCAGACGTTTTGGAGCATGAGCTTTCGTGGGTGAATACCCACTTCGTCAGATGCATGGCAACCTTTTGTGCTTGGTTATCAGAGGCAGCTGAGATTCTCATATTTGGGATATAGGGTGATTGTGTGTCCCATGAGCTACAACTTCCTATTGGGGAGGCAGTAGGGTGAGAGGAGCGTGGAGATTCAGCATTATATCTATTTTTATGTTTCTTTTTAGTCTAAACGTGCCAGTTAAGTGCATTTTATTTATATAGTCTTATGTAAAACTGGAGTATTATCAAATCATGTTCTGAGTTCGGTAATAGGTTTGTGTCATGGCCGAGTGGCCTAGAGCATTTCCTGTTAAACAGTGTAGCTGTGTTTCACTTAGAAAAAGAATCCTTGGGCTGGTTAAACTGTCGGAACTGGGGGAAATTTGCGGTTATGCTGGTGATTTATTTGTGAAAATTCTAGAGAGCAGGGAGAGTGGCGCTGGTAGGGAGACTGATGCCTCAGAAGGACTGGAAGCTGCAGAATGATGTAAACAGTATTCTGTGGTTTCCCATCACCATTGGCTACAACACAATATGTAGAAGAATATTTCCTGACTATGGTTGTATTGAATACTGAGAATTGGAGGGGGGAAAAGGTGGAGAAAGGTAATGTCTGTACTCTGTCCCCTCAGCCCTCCCAAAAAGGGAGCCATGCTATAGTATTTGAAAAAATAAATCTGGAGACTGAGATCTTCTTCTTGGCCAAATTTCAATCCGGAGCAAATTTTTGCAACTGGTATATAAACCCCTAAAGAACAGGAGTTAACCAGTGAAGTTCTGCCAGTCCTAGTACAAATGTCCATTAGCTCACAAGTAACTTGAAAAAAGCTGGAGTGCCGTATAGGCAAGCGTTGTGATTGTGGAAAGATGAAGTTTTTGCCCTGCTGAGCTAATTTTTATATTCAGGCAGCACCATACTGTTGTGATGATCTTAATATAATCTCTAATTCTAATGTATAGAATTCCAGTTAGCCTTGTTCCTGGATACATGTAGCGGTTTTCACATGGTTCCAAGTGGTTAGTGGAAAACAAGCTGCAAAGTAATTCCCCCGGTCCTCAGTAAAAAGATTTACAGTGAAAGAATTTTCTACCTCATAACAGGACTGTTGTAGGTTTGTGTTTGTTATTTAAAAGACTGAAGTACAGTCCATTTACCTAAACCAAGTTTTTATTGTAAACAGGCTAACTGCCAACAGCTTATATTCTGTCAAATGTAATTATATTTAAGATTTATGGATCGCTTGAAAGTGATTCTGAGGGAACATGACTAATACCTGCTGAAGTTTTTGAGCTGTTTCTTCAACCACTCCACTGTGCTGTATTGCTATGACCTGAGCCTGTTTCTAGAGAGAGATTGCTCTTAAACACACACAGTGATAGGTATGCTGCACTTTAGAAACAGTATCTTTGCATCTATTCAGTCTATCATGTGTCCTAAATATTAAATCTTTAATTGGAATCTGTAGGATTTTATGTGTAAGATCTCCCATCACCTCCCAGCTAGAGCTGAGCACTGCTTTCAATAAAAGTGGGGTGAAGATAAGAATAGTGAACTGTCTTTTCTAATACTCAATGGCCTCTCTCTTCTCAAAAAGCTGTTTGGCACACTTTAGAATAGCCGCGTAATTATGAACTGGTTCAGCTAGTGAAGCTCAAATAGAAGTCTTTCCTGTTTATTAGTATTTGTGTGAGATGTTTATTTCTCAGAATTGTTGCAGGGTCTTCAGATGATACCATTTTGGAGCTATGGCAGCGTTGCTGCTGAGCTTATCTTGTTGTTTGGTGTTGCACAATATGATTTTCAAGAGTGGAAATTATACAGTTACACAGGGGACTAGGCAAATATGGCTATCACTTTGTTTCCATGGGAATGTGGGATGGAGCTCCTCAATGCTGAAATTCAGGTAGCTCTAAAGAACTGGGAACGGTTAAATTCTAGAGGTTCCTACCACTTTAATTAGTGGGACTAGGCAGTGGATTTTAATGAGGAAGAGAACAGAAGAAAAGCTCTTTTTGCTATGTGAATTCTGATATGAAGTTCTTGAAGGGATACTGTCAGAATCAGCATTTGTTTAAAAGAAAGTATGGGGGAATTGGATAATATATAATAAAATTTTGTTTAAATTCAGCTTTCTCCTAGTGCCTGAGATTGTGAAAGTGACTGACTCAAAATTCCTCTTCATGGTCCATGTTACACAAAATGCCCCTCTAGCATGAAAAGTACATGATTGGTGGAAACCAAATCAGATTTAAGAAGTCTTTCAGTTTTGCTCATCTAGAATGATGGTAGTATCAGAGGGGAGAACAATTTTTTTGTTAAATATACTGTATGACCTTCGGCAGAGGGAATTGTCCAGATAAACTCTGTGTTGCAGATGGAATTGTATTGAAATGGGGGCCCAGTCATGAAAACCATCTTGTGCAGAGGTCCCATTGAAGTCAATGACAGTTCTGCATCTGGAAGGCTTGCAGGATTGGTCCCTCCATAAGACATGTGTTGTATTGAAAAATGGAGTTGCAGTCTCTCACCAGGGTATTTGGGAGGTGGTGGTGTAGTTAATTTTGGCTTCCTCTGCAGATCTGATACTATCTTTTTTTGTACACTGGATTTAGGAAAGGTATGTAGTCATACTCTGGGCCAGATTCAGTCCTGGTGTAATCAGGCTCAGCTCCGTTGAAGTCATTGGAATTTGGCACCCTGTGTTTGAGAGAGGCTTGCTTATTGTGTGGCCTTTGTTTAGAATCTCTACTAGGCAAAACCTGCTTTCTTATGCAATAATGGAGGGTTTTCTGTAGTCTATTAAGTGTCAATAAATGCTCTGGTTTCTGAACATCAAATCATAGATGTTAGCTTTTTCTGTCTGTGAGGGAGATTACCTTGTGTGCGTGTGCTGTAAAAACTTTATTTTCTACTTTTTTTCATTTGATAAAAATCTCTCCACTATCGTATGATTTCCTTTGGGTTTTACACCACCATTTGATCTCAATTTTTAATAATTTTGGTGGGTTTAACTCCCAAAAGAAAACATGCTTGTGCTATGAAGTATTCCCACTAGAAATCTGGGAAGTCTTAAAACCTTGTGTTACTCAGAGCTGAGAACTTGGCTCCTTTATTAATTCTCTTCTAGAGAACCCCAGTACAGTAAATTTTTCCATAACATCATGCTGTTGAAATTAATCAAGCTGATGTTTGGAAATTGTTCAAATTAGATTAAATTAAATAACACCTAGACAGAGTTCAACATTTTGCCTGATGAAAACAAATTTTAATTTGAAAAGACACATTTTATTGCATTCTCCTCTTATTGGCTGATCTATTTTATATTTATTAGGATAAATGGAGCTTCCCATTCAGTGGGGATAGAATTGTGTGTGTGTGTGTGTGTGTGTGTATCTATATATATATATATATATAATATAAAATAGCATTTTTGTTTAACATTATCACCAGCTCTCCATATCCTTTCTCCCCCCAATATGGTGTTAGCATGCAAATGGACAACATGTGTGAGTCCAGTGACCACAGAGTGCAATTTACCATATTACTCACTTTGAGCACACAATGGACTAGATAACACTTGAAACTTATCGAAAAAACCAGTGAAAGACTCAGCACCATACTGTGCCTTGAAATAGTCATTTGAAAGGAACACAAAGGGGCTGGTCCATACACATACAAGTTGCACCGGTTTAACTAAAAATACTCTGAAACCTAAAAATATTTGTAATTAAACTGGTGGAAACCCGTGTAGACATTCTTAAATTGGTTTAGAACTCTGTATTGATTTAGTTCAATACTTTTTTTTTTAAATGACTCAACTTTTAGTTAAACTGATGAGTTTGTACACTGATATAGCCAAAAGCTACTTCTTGAACGAAGACAACTCTGACAAATACCTTCGGTTTTTAATGCCCACTCTCTCTAATTTTTATGGATGTATTTTATTTCTGTTCACACAGAATGACCCTGAGGAGCAGGAGAAAATGTACAGTAAAATACAAATGTCAGGTACATGATTTCAGTGGTGCTTTCTTTCTAGTCTCTCTCTGCACCTTAGGCCAGGCTCAGAAAAGAAATTGACTAGTTTGCCTAAGAAGTAAGGAAAACCATGTGCAAAGCCTTAGCTTTACAACTCCCTGTGACTGGAAAGGGAATCGTGAAGTTTAAACCACCCAGGTTTGGAAAATGTACACAGGCATAAACAGTCATAAACAGTCATAGTCAAAGCAGTTTGTGCACAATTGTTATATACTGGACTGTGATCTGGCCTCTTCCTCAGAGTGTGGAGAGTGGCGTTTATGTACCAACGCTGTCATGAAAGCTTTTTGCTGTTTTCTAGGATCTTGTTTTTTCCTTATTTGTTTCAACTAATGCTGTGTGTTCAGGGTCAAAGCACCCTCTGAATTTATGTAGAAAAGCAACTAAGTTGCTGTATTTAAATAAATTAACAAAAAAAATGAAGCAGCTGAATATGAATGGCTTTGTACATTCTGGCATTGCATTTATCCTTTTCAGAAAGAAAAAATATTCCCTCTTGCCTCCAGTCCACCTCTTGTAAAATCTGTATGTGAAAATCATATAGTTTTATGGTTCTGTACCGTGAGCTATAAAGCACCTTTGTAAATCTGGAAAACCGCTAAAGCACCTTTGTAAATCTGGAAAACCAAATACACACAATTTTAGGACCAGAGGTTTTCTGTTGTGTGTGGTAATTTCTGGATGATCAGGAGTGGGAAGAGAACCAAGCAATGTTAAAGGCTCATTTTGCCTTACTCCATCAGTACCTCCAAAGCTTCATGTCTAAACTCACGCTCCCAGCTTTGTAAGTATTGCTATAAATTCTCTGACTGGGGCTGTTGCAGAGCATTGACTAATTTACACAGCTGTCCTTTAAATCTATTGTATTAGGGTTGAGTATGAGAAAGGCGTAATATACGTACCTAGGTGTGAGAAGTTGTGTAGATCAGTCTGTGAGAGTGGAATTGGCTTCCAGCCGAAAATGTTTTCTTCTCTCATTTTTAATGTACAGTAAAGAATGTTAATTTATTCTCTGACTGTCAGGAAACAGGGAACTCTGAGGTAATAAATCTGTGGAAAAACGATAGCTTTATTCTGCCCAATGCTAAATAAAGGGCAAAGCAGGTGGTACTTCCTTGGAATGAGATTTTCTGGGGAGAGTTGGATTTACCATCAGTCTTTAGTAACGTAGGATTGGTGTTAAAGTTCTAGGGGTTGTAGCCACAGGCACCAAAACCCATTAGCAGTTGAGGATATGGTAATTTTCCCTTTGCCCCACATTCTTTTTAATGTACTGTTAGCAGCTTATTGTCATTTCTGCTGGGCCACAAAGCTCAGAGATGCTGTCCTTGGAAACCCCATCTCTGTAGCAGAGCTGCCAGCAAGCAGTGTGGGAAAGGACCATTTTAAAAGCCGGTATTTGGGAGCATTACAGAGGATCTTCAATAATACTGTGGGTTCATCCTACGATCCCAAAATTAAACTGTGAGCAATTCTACTTCCAGCAATTGAGAGCTTCTTCTGCAGAGATGACGTAAATGATAGATTAAATTGCATGGGGAATCGATAGAACCTATATGTCAAGGGGGCGGATAGACAGGGTTGTAGCAAGAAAAGCACCCAGTCAGAGGATAAAAGATGCAACAGCACCCCTCTCTCTCATAAGCTTGCATTCACCCACTTGTGCTAATTTACCAAAGTGTAATTTATGCAGCCATTAGCATTGCATCTGAATTTGGCCACTCGTTACTACAATCGTTATAAACTTGTCTCACAACATATTAATAGTTACACCACAGATTGTTGGCATTACTAATGATAAATTGGGCATCGAAAGTACTATGACAAACCATATCTGAATAGAAACAGAAGATTTTTCACTTACAGAGAGACTGAATTTTGTTTGAACTAGTTGTGTGATTTACAGGCAACTAGGATTCAATCCTGGGGTCATAGAAGTTAATAGGAATTTTGTCACTGGCTTCAGTGGGAGCTGGATCAACTCCACAACATCTTTCCGGCAAAGAAGCCCACAGATGGCTTTATGGTACATGTTCTTGAGTACATTAAGACTAAACAGTACTACTTCAACTTGCAAAACCCTTGGCCATCTACCAGAATCCAAGAGTTAAGAAATAAGACAAGGAGCAATATGACTATATGGATGTTGCATTAGCAGAACTGCAAACTATTTCAGTTAAACATGTTTTAATTAAAACAGAATGAAACACAGCAATCTGATATTGAGAGGTTCATTCCCGGTGCTTGTTACTATTGCAAACAACACCCTTGTACTCGTCAAAGGGAACCTGATCAGTGTCTAATGTAACGATTGAGAGTTGTATACTTAACATTTTATTTTTAAACGAGTTTCGTCTCTTGCACCAACAGATGATAAGGATTTGAGTCCATTAGTTTTGCCTCCTATAGTTGTCATTGACTTCGCTGTCTGATGTAGGGCTGTGACTCTAAAATGGAATGTAGCTTTTCCCCAGGCAAATGCCTAAAGACCCAGCAAACCTCAGTCAATGTATAGGAGTGATCTTTAACTAAAGCTTGAACCGAACTGGAGTGGATACCTCGAAGAGGTTTTAATTGGGTTCTTAAGAAAGGAGAGTTGACTTCTTGAAATGCAGGGTTCCCGGTATTTTGCTTGAACGTGCAATACAGTAGCACAATGATTGTTCTCCTTAACATAACCTAAAAATAGTCAGTTGGTTTTCTTTTCTTTGCCATTAGCGAGAGGGCCATACTGCTGTTCTTTAGAATGAGCTTCCCCCCAACAATAATAGACCTAAAGGAACTCCTTTCATTAGACTGTATAGGTAGGAACTAGTTAAACCATTTTAGGCTGAGAGACATCTCCAGTCTCACAATGATTTCCAGCATGTTCAGTGACTCACAAGTATATGTAGCCAATTAATAAACTTCTGGTAGCAGAGCTAATCAGCAGTTTGGAAAGGAAGGATGGTAACATTGTTACAGGTAATGTTATGTGAGAGGTAGCTTCCGTAGTCTGCTTCAAACACAGGCCACACAATTTGTAGCAGATGCAAACCTTCCAGGAGTCATGAAAGGAACTTGCAATAAAACAAAATTAAACAATCCTGCCTAAACCTTCTCCCAAGTCTGGGCTGCTTCTAAAGGTCCTCTCCCAGGACTGCTTAGTCCATACCTAGATCCTCACTAGACCATGCCCCCCTCATGTCTTATACCACGGTGAGCTAATGAACCATCTGCCTCAGTGATTCTGCAGGACCAGCACCAGATAACAGGGTGGGTTTTCCCATGAACAATGTGAGCCTGTTACTGTGTGTTTCTGTAGCTCTTAATATGACAAAAGGCTGAGTGGCTTTAGTCTACACATGAATTAATGAGCACACCCCATCCCTCTGGAGCACATAACCATGCATGGAGACAGCCTTGGTCTTTTAATGCTCCTGCAGTGTTCATTGTGTGGGGAGGAGAGGGAATAACATTTAAATGCAGAGTTCATGTATGGCTGTGTATAGGGAAATATATGGAATCCTAGCAAGCTAGAACTGGAAAGGCTTATTAGGGCATCCTGTTTATCCCCATGCCAATTAGGGTTTGGTTCTTGCATTGTATTCTCTGGTCTGTTTTCTACTGTGGTTTTAAATGAGTCAAGTGAGGAGGCACCCACTATTTCTCTTTAAAGACTATTCTGCAGTCTAATGAAAACTGGGGAAAAAGGCAGATCTCTGCTAACATGAGCCTTCCAGGAGGTGTATTAATCTGACATTGTCAATCAGAAATGAATTACTTATTTGTTCCTGTTCCTCTATTACTGATGATTCTTTTAAAAACTTTTCTCACTTAGGTTTGATGATTCCTGTCTTTTGTGTGGTGGAGCAGTTGGACACCTCCCTTGAATATGATAATCGAGAGGAGCATGCAGAGTTCGTTCTGGTTCGCAAAGATGTCCTCTTTAGCCAGCTGGTGGAGACGGCGCTCCTGGCTCTGGGGTATTCCCACAGTTCTGCAGCTCAGGCACAAGGTATTCCACTGCATTCTTTTTCATGCTCATTGGCATAAGAAAACAGCTTTTTCATAGCTCCTGAGGTCACTGTGCAAGAGAATTAGTGGCAAACCTAACAAGCAGTTAAATCAGTAGTATTTCTTACCACTGGGCTTGTATCAGCGCCAGACTCTCTACCTGGTCTAGAGAGCATTTGATAAATCCTACTGATGTATGAAAGACTGGTATTGATCAGTTAGAGAAAATATTATGTCTCGCTTTGTTCTTTACTGTAAGGCTCCAAGCTTGCTGCCTCGAAGAACATTATTCAGAGGAGCCATGTAGTATACCTGTGTGTATAACTGCATGACATTGTACAATATGTGCAAGCTATCCTGTCCCCTTCGCTTCAGGGCCATGACGCATGAACACCAGGTTATGTGTTTAAAAATGGTTGTGCCGCACCATACTTTGTCACTACAATAAATATATATAGGATTCCCTTTATGACTGATAGCTTACTCTGACTATTTAATATTAGACCAATATCTATTTTGGCATCCCTACCATAGTGCTACAAAGCCTCTTGGGAAGCTGAAGGTCACCCTATAGTTGTGTAGATGATTGTTCAGCAGTGGAGAAGAGGTTAAAAAAAACCAAAAAACCTCTTGAGGAAAAAAATTGAAAACCAAGATCCTGTTGAAATGATTTGCTCTGCATTCCAAGTGAATGGCTTGTATTGACTAGATGGTAATGCTTATTTTTTTGGAAGCGAAATCCGTAACTTTCAGCTCAATCTTGACATGATTTTTTAAAAACCGATGCACAATTAGACTAATCTACGAATGGTTTTACTTGGAAATTTGGCTTTTTAGCTGCTTTAGTCAGTATTTCCTTATTAAAAAATTTGAAATAAAAGGCAGCCAGGAGGTTTCGGCTGCATTCAGTGTGAGCAGCAGCGGTGTTTGAAACTAAGTGTCCTGGAAACTAGGATATAATAATGTAGAGCTCCTAAAGAAAACTTCTTTCAAAGCAGTCTGATAATGATTCATTTCCTCTGTCAGCTAGTCTGCTTGCTGAGAGAGGTCCAGGATTTGAGTCCAAGCAAAACTCCAGCACAGTGACACTGAGTTTTGTTACAAAACACAACAATAAAAGCAAGCAAAGAAGTTCAGGTTTCTTTCAAAACATTTCATGCCATTCAGGGACACTTTTCTCTGAATGTAAAGGTCACTGTATCCCACTGGTTCCATCCTGGTGAGCCAGCTTCCTGCTTGACAGCACTATCCATCTCCGTTAACACGGTTGCTCAACATGTTGGGAGCTAACATGTGGAACACGCTGCGTTAAGTAGCCAAGATTTGATTTTTGGCATCTATCGAGGAAAGGGGCTTCACTGGGAAGCCGCTCCAAGGAGGCGTGCCAGTGCATGCAGTGACCCACACCGGCGGAGCACCTTGCTTGGAGAAACCTCTCTCTTGCAGTACCTTTCTGCTGATGGCTGGAGAGGGACTCAGATAGGCCATTAGACGCTTCCCCCTGTGCAGTGGCTGTTGCATTTTTTTTTGCACTGTGGTCTTGGAAAATGAGCAGGTAATAATCTGTTGTTGGCTTGTGTATTTGTGTTTTAAAGGGCTGGCATTCAAACCTCACATATCAAATTGATTTCATTAGTTAAGAAATGGCCTCTCTTTGGTTAGCACTTTTCTCATACAAAGTGTCACGTATCAGAGGGGTAGCCGTGTTAATCTGGATCTGTAAAAGCAGCGAAGAGTCCTGTGGCACCTTATAGACTAAGGCCTGGTCTACACTATGGGGGCGGGGGGGGTCGAACTAAGGTACGCGACTTCAGCTACGCGAACTACCTTAGTTCGAATTTCCTACCTGTCCAGACGCCACGGGATCGAGCTGTGTGGCTCCCCCGTCGACTCCGCCACCGCCGTTCGCGGTGATGGAGTTCCGGAGTCGACGGGAGCGCGTTTGGAGTTCGAACTATCGCGTCTAGATTAGACGCGATAGTTCGAACTCCGAGAAGTCGGACTCGCCGTGTCGACCCGGCGGGTAAGTATGGACCTACCCTAACAGATGTATTGTAGCATGAGCTTTCATGGGTGAATACCCACTTCATCGGAGGCATGTGCAGCCTGACAATATGTCTGTTAGTCTATAAGGTGCCACAGGACTCTTTGCTGCTTTTACTCATGCAAAGTGTTAGTGCCCACCAGTTCCTTTGTACTGTTAAACCTCACACATGAAATTGTACTTAAAAGTGGAAGAAATTACCATAAAGCTTGATCAGCTCCTAGATCTCTTATTTATGTATTGCTCTTATTACCTCACTCTGAAAAGCCAGTCTGAAATTGTACCAACACGCCATACAAATAGTGAAGGAACACTCGGTGTTCCAGCATTTGAGGTTGATTTTTTTGGTATGAAGTCTGCTATAGAACAGATTTGTGTGCAAGCTGTGAGACGTGACAGAGGTGTGGACATAAACTAGTTGATCACCAAGACAGTTTAGATTCATGATGAAAATGGCAGGATATTGGTTTGGTTTGTAATCAGTATTAGGGTTGAAACAAGGGGGGCTCCTAGGTGGTGATGGGAAGATTTGTTTTAGTATTCGCTTATAAAAAATGATAGTACATCTGTTTGTTTTTCCCTCTTTGAGACTATCTCAGCTGCTCTGCATCAGGAGAGACCAGCCCCTCCTTCTCCAATAATGACCTGCTGCCAGTAACTTAGTCAACAATTGTGACTATTGGCATTGATTTCTTTTTAAATGATGCATTGATAAACAATCATTATTTTAGTTCTCTTTACCAGTGTTCGATGAACAGGAAAACAGCTAATTTTTAAGACCAATGTGAGAAGCTCAGCATTCTCTGATGCTTTTCTAAATGCAATAAAACTTTGAACAACTTGCGCTGTAGAAAACCGACTAGGATACTGATGTGAAGAGCTATCCTGACACATTCTAGTGGCGAAGTAAACATTAACTGCCTTTACAATAATGAAGCATTAACCAGTCTGTGCACTGATCAGTAATCCAGCTGTGGGATAAGAATTCCAGATATTGTAATTTATTAGGTGGAAAAATGTACATTGTTAATTTTTCTTGTTGCTGTCTGGTTCCAGCGTGTGACTGGCAAGTTTCATTTGATCTTATGAAAACTTCTGCTTGCTTTTAGAACCGCCCCCAGTAGGATCACTGGCCCTTGGTATGTGTCTGTCATTGGAGGTCCAATTGGGGAAAAATATCACTTGTTTTTTGTGCAACAGGTGTGAGACTACTTGCATCAGTTTCCATTGCTGTTTGCCCTGTAGTTTACTGAAGAAGAATAAACAGTCTTGAGACAAATATATAGTAGGATGTACTGATAAAGGATTTCTGAAGGTGGACCATACCTTATTGAAGAAAGCTTTTTGTTTCATCATCCCTGCCTGTCCTGAGTTAACTGGGGAGAGCATTTTTATCCTGTAAGCTGTTGCTTACAAGCATTTTTCCGTGGAACCTTTTCCAGCTAACATTGGCCTCATGAAACTTCAGTTCTTCAACAAAATCTGCAAACAAGGTTCTGTAACCAGATAGGGATTATTACCAGCCTGGCACTAAGGTGGGGAAGTTGGTTGTGTGAAATCCATAAAAGTTTAGTAAACATTTATGTATTTTCTTTCATCATTTGAGTCTACTCCTGAAATTAGAAAACCTGCTACCTATTTCTTTATGAATAGAATGTGATAGCACAGAGCTCTTCTTAACAAGGATGTTTTCCTATGCAGAATTTAATAACATTAATATCCCAAATCTAAAACACTCTGCTTCTAATAATTTTATTTATTGGGGTGGGGTCCCAGAAAGAGAATAATTCATCTGGAGCATGTGTGGCCAAACTGGAGCCTTCAGTTTTGAGTGCCCGCTAGAGTTCTACATTGTGACCTGCACCTGATCTTTGTAATAAGAAGAGGTAGCCCATGCCCATAGTCTCTGTGTGTCTCAGCAGCCAGTGCTCCATGAAGATACAGGACTGAATGCTGGGACCAGAGGTCTCCACGGGCTGCCCCTCCATACTAAAAATAAAAGTAGCTACAATCTGCTCCATTTTGCATGCAAACGTACAGCTGTTGGATTAGCTGTGAAAGTAGACTTCTTACCACAATGGATACTAATTTAGTAGAGCTAGTTGGAAACTTTGGCAAATTTCGCAATTCTCAGAGAAACCAGAGGAAAAAAATTAAGTGAGGTTTTTCTTCTGTATTTTGACCAGCTCTG
This sequence comes from Mauremys reevesii, assembly GCF_016161935.1. Classification (NCBI taxonomy): domain Eukaryota; kingdom Metazoa; phylum Chordata; order Testudines; family Geoemydidae; genus Mauremys; species Mauremys reevesii. The sequence goes on from NC_052633.1 coordinate 21,715,668, forward strand.
CTAGTTAGCTCTGATCATAGGCTCTGCAGAGAAGCCAAAGAATGACTGGACCATGAAGATGGAACTGCACTTCCATTTCCTGAAAATGGTTCGGCTAGGTCAGGGTCAAGATGGGTTCGCCGGGCAATGTGCAATATCTTCCACTGTTGATGCTCATCTCATACCTGTGTTGTGAATGAAAGTTTCCAGGGCAGAGTGGCAGTTTTAGCCATAAATTAGATAAATAAATTTCAGGAGGGGCTGCCGTGGCTTTAGGAGGAGTTGTGCTGCATGACGTTACCCATTCAGAAAATGCTCAACTGTTCTGGAATCCTATTACCAGAAGCAAAACCAAGTAGCAAGAAGCCAGGAGGACAGGAGGCAGCTGCATGGGGATGGGGAGGAAAGAGGGGGGTAGTGATAGGGAGAAAAGTGAAATGGGGAGACCGAAGGGAAGGAAAGAGGGTAGGAGGCTGCCAGGTGGAGTGGAAGGAAACAAAGTGACAGGAGATCTAAGGGAGAGAAAGAAGTGGGTGACTTCAGGCTTGCCTCTGGCACTCTAGAGTCTGAGCACTTCACAAACATGGAGGATTTTTGTCCTTGCAGTATGACTGAGAGGTAGGAAAATGTCATTATCCCAACTGGACAACTGGGAAACTGAGGCACATATATTAAAAAAACTTGCCCAGGATCCATAGCAAATGTGCCAAAGCCAGGAATGAAACCCAGAACTCCTGGTGTCTTAACCACAAATCAGCTTTTCACTTGGAAAAAGGGGGGCAAATGAAGTCTCTGAACATGGATACACTTAAATACTAGCGAGAGAGAGAGCGTGCAGTCACTTTGGGTATTTTACCATTTAGAAAACAACCAGCCTCTAAAACCCAGTCCACCAAATGTGTGAACCTATGTCAGCCTGAGTACTTGGCTCCTGCTTTAGTTGCATTGTGTGATGATCATTACAACCTTGTTGCTGTTTGTGGGACTATAACAGTCTACAAATATTTGAAGGGTGTAAATACCAAGAAGGGAGTGGAATTGCCTAGGACCTCCAAGAGGGTAGGGCTAGGGGTAATCAGAGGAAACTGAGTGAAAGATAATTTGGGCAAAATATCAGGAAACATTTCCCAACCGTGAGATCTGTTGGATTGCGGAGTAACATCAGCATAGACTGTGTAACTGCAGGGTGAAGGCAAACAGATCAGCTGCTGGTGTTTGTTGCCATTGAGCGTACACAAGAATCATTTTAATATTCCACTTATCAAGAAAGATAAAACAAGATCATGAAACTATAGTAGGACCCCGGTAATCTATGCATGTTACTGCTTGTACAGTAGCAATAGTGTACTATGTACACTACTGACAGATATCAGAGGGGTAGCTGTGTTAGTCTGGATCTGTAAAAGCAACAAAGAATCCTGTGGCACCTTATAGACTAACAGACGTTTTGCAGCATGAGCTTTCGTGGGTGAATACCCACTTCTTCGGATGCAAGAAGAAGAAGTGGGTATTCACCCACGAAAGCTCATGCTGCAAAACGTCTGTTAGTCTATAAGGTGCCACAGGATTCTTTGTTGCTTTTACTGACAGATAGGAAGAGAAGGGGTTTCTTTCTGACTACAGCTAGTATAAGTAAGAGGAACAACTGCACTCATGTACAGCTGATGCGAGAGGAGAAATGGGTCTACTTTGAAGAGCTGTGTGATCACTACACCTGTAAATTGTCTCTTCCTACTCCTCAGCAAAGACCATTGGCTAGTACTGCTCAGAGCTGTGTGTGCAGGGCTGGGTCTCAAGTTTGTGTGATCAAAGCACAGATAATAATAAATAACAGGGTGGTCTAGTCTGGTTTTGTACTGCCAAGACTTTTTTTTGTGTTTACAAAATAAACACTTGATTTACTGGTAAAATTCAGATGCTATAAATGAAACTCGGTGACAGTTATCAAATGAACAAAATGCTTTTTCTGATGGTTTCCTTGCCCTCACATTGTTCTCTTCTTCTTCTTTGTATGCGGTAGTGCCCAAGAGCCCTGGTCATGGACCACGATCCCATGATGCTAGGTGCTGTACAAACCCAGGACAAAAACATGGCCCCAATTCCAAAAAGTTTGCAATCTAAGTTGCTCCCTAATCTTGTGAAGTTCATTAATATGCGACGGGGTCTCCCAGTGATCAGTGCAGTTCTCCTGTATTTGTGCCCTTAGGTTCTAGGCAGATTGGTAATGTCCCCATAACCTTAACTTGGTGGTTGCCAAATATGGATGCCCTGATAATGTAACACCTCTCTTTTATTTAAAAATAAACAAACAAAATACCCCTCCTTTCTGGCCCCTCCCGGCAGCAGAATCTTATCCTGATCTTTGATTAAAAACTATATCTGGTTAAGTTAGAAGTGGTAACCCCCTTTTGCCTTCCTCACTTCTCCTGGGGAGTCTGTGTTCTCATCCCTAACTCTCCTCTCTCACTCCCTTCTCAATGCTTTCTAATATTGGGGGCAGGGTGGTGGGGGACTGGACTAAAGCACTCAGCAGTGTGGCGTGTCTGCCTGATGCGCTTATACTGGGCATTTTGCAATGAGCTCTAGAGTAATAGTAATGATAGCCTTGAAACGAATTGTAAAGAGATCTGAATTCTGGCAATGATCTGAAGGGGTCCAGAAGAAAAGTTTCCTTCTGAATGCCTTCCCTCCTCCCTAAATTCTCTGGGTTTTGTAGTTTTGGGTGTGTTCCCATTTTTGCTTCCTTATGTTCTATAAAGAAGGCCTGAAAGATTTTTCTCAGGTTTGGGTTTTTCCTGTGTTTGATTTTTTAAAATTTATTTTTATTATTATTAATAATAATTAATACTTTGTATTACCATAGTACCTACGAGTTCCAGTCATGGGGCAGGACCCCATTGTGCTAGGTACTGTACAATCACAGAACAAAATCATGGTCTCTGCTACAAAGACCTTAAAAGTTCATCTCTTGTCTACCTTGGAATGCTTCATGGCAAGTGGAGCACAGAACTGTATCCCAACAGTTGAGAGTGAAAATCAAGCAAGTGCAAAGGGCAAGGAATTTTACTCAGCCTGTTCAAAATGTGTTTTGCTTTTTTGTTTACATGTATTTAATTCTAACACCTAGTGAGCACTTGGATGAAGTGACATCTCTGTTAAAGATTCAACATCCAAAGCCTTTCCCATAAGGCATGGATGCTCCCAGCAAATATCACTGAGAGTCTTCCATCAAAATCATGGAAGACCATACTTAAGACTTCTGATAACCACGAAGAACCTTATTTTTTTGGGAAAAAAATACATTTCAAGCTTTCTTTACATGTCCTAAAGAAGCAGGAAGGGTCCAAATCCAATTTAAAAAAATGTTGCAGGTTGCCTTTAAATCTCATCTGTGAATGTTACCTTTTTTTGGTAGAGTCATTTTGCTGTTGTTCAAATACGTCCCATGTCACTACCTTATGAACATATTGGCCACTACATTCTTTACTTTGCTCATTACAGAAATTCTTAACTTTAAAACAGTGGTCAAGTGGGTTTTTTTTTTGTTTTTTGTTTTTGTTTTTTTCTTCGTCAAAATGCTGATCTATGTGCAAGTTGCTTTTGGCATTGGCTCTCTGCTCCCCATTTATTATTCGCAGGATTTTTGTGATGGAACAAAAACTTCCACAAATAATCTGTTTTTCTAGATGGCAAACATCTGGGTAGTATAAGTAAATGGGTAATTTATTAGTGTTTGAACAGCTTAAAGGAGAGTAACCAAACGGAGCCCTGAATAGCTCAGCACTTCTGATGGCTGCTTTCCATCTCCTATGCGGTTTGTGACTGAGCAAAATACCATGGCGTTCACAAGCAGAAGAGGAGGCAGGGATGAAAAGAAGAGCGAGCTGAGGGCCAGAGCACACTTTGGACACAGTAGAATACCCCTGCTTCGTTTCCTATACGCCTGTGAGCTTTTGCATGTCCATGATGAGAATTTTAAACCAAGTGCTTTGAAATACACCATATTTTGATGACTGGTTTGAGGACTCTAATGAATCCTGAATTGTGTTTCAGTGGAGTGTGTATCATTTGTTTGTTCCATACCAGTAATTGGTAAAATTCTGAATACGTCACTGAGAGAAAACATTAAAGATATTTCTGTTTTTTTTTTTTCCCTCCTGTTTCTGAGAAATAACAGCAGAACATAATAGCAAATCTGCTCTGCTGTTTTACAAGGTTGTATTCCTTAAAGCTTTCCACTCTTTGTGCTGCAGGCTATATGCAAATAGATAAAACTTGTGTCCCACAGCTTCACCCTCTTCAGAGAAATATTGTCACATATTCTTTTGGTCTGTTCTGTAAACCCATGAACAAGATACTGAAGTTGTTTTGACAGAAAAGGGGCTATGGCCTGGTAACCCTCACAGCAGTATTTGAGGGAAAATAAGCAAAAGTTCACTCCAAAAGGACTGTGTGTGCTTGATTAAAAGCTCAGACCAGCTTTTAATAAATTCAGATTATTTTTGGTCCACTTCTCCCCGCCCACAGGAACCTCTGGTATCTTTGAGGAATGTTGGGAAATGGTGCATGGTAGTTTTTATTGAACATTTATGTTTAGCCATCATTTCATTTCTCTAATGAGGGCCTAAATATTGGTTTAAAAGCAGCAGTATTTCCTAAAAAAGGGAACATAATAGGCTAGATTAGGTTGCCTCCCCAGTCCAGGATAGGAAAATGAGGTGTGTTTAGTAGATATGATAGCTAATGTGTTAATAACAAATTTTAAAACATCACTTAGCAGGTAGTGTTGGCCAAGACAATGGTGTTTGAAACACCAAACTCCTCCCCTCTCCAGGGCTGATCACATTTTTTAACCATGGTCTGTGTAGACTACGATAAGAGGTGCATTCTTAAAAAGCAAACCTCTTTTAAAATTCTAGCGTAGACAGGGGAGGTCCCTAGGCTCTCAGTAAGGCTCACCCTGACCAGCTAACATGTTAAAACATGGCTTATTCCAAACATATCATAGCCAAGGTTATGTCTTTGTTTCAGAAAAAGGTGTGTGGTGGTTGTTTAATTAAAATCCATTCAAGTTTCACATCAAGGTAGCTGAGGCAAGGCATAAATAGTTTTTTTTACTTTGATGGAGCTAGTTAGGGTCAACCCTATAAACTCAAACTGGCGTTTACTCCAACCAGGTGCATTGAGGTAAAAATTACAGCACCTTGTCTCCTCTAGGAATTTAACTAACTTGACATAGTGAGCTCAAGAAAACACACTCCTTTTCTGCAGTGAAGGCTAACCCAAGTTTAGATAGATCCTTTGTCTACCCTAGTTGCCAAGTGGCGTTTAACAATGTGTTAACATGTTCTAGCTCAGTCCCTTTGCTAAAACACTCCATTTTCCCAACATAGACAAGACCAATGAGTAATCCTGGGGCCACAAGACCAAACTCTGTGTGTTTGCACTTTTCACTGAAAGTGTACTTAATTCTGCCGTGGGGTGGGATGGACTAGATAACCTCTTAAGTTCCCTTCCAGCCCTACCCTCTGTGATGCTATATCTTACGGTAGAATTTGTCCTTAATAGCTTTTGCTTCACAGTTACATGGGAGCAGGAAAGTGTTTGAGACAATGGCTTCCTTTTCTTGATACTAATGGACAATATCCCTTGCATGCTTATTCCAACACAAATGATCACTTTTTGAATGAAGTAAGTGCTAACTGAATTATAAAGCCATACTAATTGTAGAGAACAGTGTCAACACCTCACCCCCAGCCAGTTCTGTATGTACAGTAGTTTTCAGTTGTTTCCCATTCTCACTTGGATATTCCTAAAATTTCCAAATAAGAGTTTAATTAGAGTAAGCTTAAGAGAGAATGTGTGTGCCATTCAGGATTCTTTGCTAAATTGCTTTCATACTTTGTTTTTATAATATATTTGCTGCTTAGCCACATTTTGGCCCTCTTCCTTTTTCTAATAAAACCCATTATGTGGGATAGCTAGTAGATAGTTCCTACTTTCACAATGACAATTCCATGCTAAAATGTCCCTTGGCACAGGGATCGTTAACTGATGGCAGTTTGTCTGCTTCTCAGAGTCTGTTCTTTTCAGCACTGTGTGAAGATTCTGTGGAAGAGTCTGTGGGGAGAACACTGAGGAAAAAATGTTTATCTTGTGCTAAAACTGACTGAGAACAGACGACTGAGGAAGAGAATGTATCAAATAATGAACTGTAGATATAAAAATCATTTTAAGATGGAGAGAAATGCTCAGGCAGGATTATAGCTTCACGAGAAAACTATCATTTTGTGAAACATTACCATATAGTAAGTGTTTCAGTTACCACTATTAATATAGATTGATGCTATATAAACAGATATCTCTATTATATATGCAGGATGTGTGCGTATGCAAACAATACGTGCATTGCAAACATATTCTTTTTTTTTTTTTTTTAAAGCTAACCAGCTCTTTACGTAACAAACATTATATAGCTATGCAAAACAAAGGATTGTTGTTCTAATAAATTAAACGTGAATATGGGTGGTATTTCTTTTAGCCCCCAAATCTTTTTCTGAGCGATGAGCATGGAGAACAGTCTCTTCCTTTTCTATCTTAAAGACTATTCATTTAAAAAAAAAAAAAGTGCAGAACTGAGGTGGGTTTTTTTTTAAATAATATTTGCAGCAGTTTTAGTATTATCAGGCAACTTTTAAAACAAAAATTACATATGCCAGTTTTTTCTTTCTGACATCTTACTAAAGACCATATCAACACCATTTTTTTTGCATTTTTTGATCGCTAACACCCCCTCATTAATGTGTATGTGAAATTGAGAACCTAATTAAAAGTAACAGCATGTACAGTAATTTATCCAAAAGGCATGTGTTAATTTGTTACACTAAAGAGTTTTATGTCGTCTTTTTTTGACACTATCAAAATATTATCAGTGGAACTGGTTTAACCTGGAAGAGTTTGATGCTCTATTATAAATTCTTCTGAAGAAGTGAGATGACTTAATTTCATATCTAATTGCATAAGGAATTATAAATTGTCTTTTCTAAAAGACCTATGACACTAAGTCACAGAATGAACAAATAAAACTGATTTGTTCTAGTACAAATTAAGAGATATGGCAGTATTTTCATTACAAACGCCATTTGTGTGTGGTGAATGTCTGAAAATTTTACAATACGATACAAACTGCTCTTCTATAGTGCAGCCATTCATGCAGTGCATCTTAAGGTGATTTACAACTCATTATGGAAAAAGAAAAAAAGGCACAAAACAAACCCATAAAGCAAAACCCCTTGAACTGGCTAAGCCATTAAAACGCAAATATGTCTTACACCCAGTCTTAAAAGTTGTGAAAGCTGCCTTTTGGAGCAAATTAGGAGCTTGATTCTGCACTTTCTGTTCTGGGAAAGGCTGGTTGACTTCAGTACAATTTTTCCTGCCCTGCCCCCACTCCCCTGGCAGTGAAGACTGTGGGGTCAGGCCCAAGTCTGAGTAATGTCACAGCTTAAATTTGAGAATGTATTTGAATCGGCAGAAGCCGTGCTTCTCATTAGATGGCAAATGAAATTGAATGTGGATAAATGTAAAGTAATGCACATTGGAAAAAATAACCCCAACTATACATACAACATGATGGGGGGGCTAATTTAGCTACAACGAGTCAGGAAAAAGATCTTGGAGTCATCGTGGATAGTTCTCTGAAGATGTCCACGCAGTGTGCAGAGGTGGTCAAAAAAGCAAACAGGATGTTAGGAATCATTAAAAAGGGGATAGAAAATAAGACTGAGAATATATTATTGCCCTTATATAAATCCATGGTACGCCCACACCTCGAATACTGTGTACAGATGTGGTCTCCTCACCTCAAAAAAGATATTCTAGCACTAGAAAAGGTTCAGAAAAGGGCAACTAAAATGATTAGGGGTTTGGAGAGGGTCCCATACGAGGAAAGATTAAAGAGACTAGGACTCTTCAGCTTGGAAAAGAGAAGACTAAGGGGGGATATGATAGAGGTATATAAAATCATGAGTGATGTCGAGAAAGTGGATAAGGAAAAGTTATTTACTTCTTCCCATAATACAAGAACTAGGGGTCACCAAATGAAATTAATAGGCAGCAGGTTTAAAACAAATAAAAGGAAGTTCTTCTTCACGCAGTGCACAGTCAACTTGTGGAACTCCTTACCTGAGGAGGTTGTGAAGGCTAGGACTATAACAATGTTTAAAAGGGGACTGGATAAATTCATGGTGGCTAAGTCCATAAATGGCTATTAGCCAGGATGGGTAAGGAATGGTGTCCCTAGCCTCTGTTCGTCAGAGGATGGAAATGGATGGCAGGAGAGAGATCACTTGATCATTGCCTGTTAGGTTCACTCCCTCTGGGGCACCTGGCATTGGCCACTGTCGGTAGACAGATACTGGGCTAGATGGACCTTTGGTCTGATCCGGTACGGCCGTTCTTATGTTCTTATGGAGGCCATGTCTACAGTAGCGAGCGTCCAGCCGCACAGCTGTACCAGTGCAGCTACACCGCTGTATGATCGCTCGTGTAGCCACTCTATGCCGACAGGAGAGAGCTCTCCCAGCAACATAATAATACCACCTCCATGAGCAGTGGTGGCTATGTTGGCGGGAGACGCTGTTCTGCTGACATGAGGCTGCCCACACTGGCGCTTCTGTTGGTGTAACTTATGTCGCTCGGGGGATGTAGTGTAAACGTGGCTTTACTTGGGTGGTGGCTAGGTCCAGTATAAAGGACACTGTTGCCAGGCCAGAAACCTGGGCTCTGTTCCCTGCCCATGCCAGTGATTTGCCTTGTTAAGGTAGACAAGTCACTGAAACGCTTTCTACTTCTGTTCTCCACCTAAAATACAGACAATAGTATTTACCCTCTTTGGACAGAATTCTACGGATAAAAAGTGCTACATTCTGTAAGTGCTGATGGCAAAGTCTTAAAATTGAACAGGAAATTATTATCTTTATATAAGTTTTTTTCTTTTTTTTCCTCTAAACAGTTCTATAGGCAATGTTATCCCTGCTACAGAAATGAATGTTTAAAATATGGTCCAGTAACATTATTGTTTTCTGTTAACCTGTATAGATGTTTACAGTAATTCCTGTAGATCACTATTCAGTTTCTAGTTAAGCCTGTTGGATCAATCTGTATTAAATTCTCCCAGATTTTGCCGTAAGTATATTATTACAGGAAGGGCCAAATTCTTCCTTTTGTGAATTCAACTTCAGTGAAGCTAACAAAGTTATCCCAGGGATGAATTTGGCACTTGGTATAATCATGTGTGCTGTTCTTACAAAGTGTATTTTTTTTTTATTAAGAGGTTTGCCAGTGTGAAGCTGCTTCTAGTAGGCAGATTGTTGCCTCCAGATATTAAAAAAAAAAAAAAAAAAAAAAAAAAGTGTCAGATCGGTTAAACCTCCAGATTTATTTATTTATTTAAAAAGAGGGCTCAGCAGGAGTAGAGGCTGTTTATAAAGCCTAATAGGAGAAAACGTTTAGTTGGTTTTTTTAATTACAGTGCGTTCAGAGTCCACATTGAGTGATAGAAGAAGAATAACGCAGCATGAATGGTGAAACGTGAATTAGATTTTAAAATACTTTCATGCCTAATAAACTAAGGTGTTCTGATAAATGGGGGTAGGCAATGTTTTTATTTTAATACCCGGTGTGGTATTTTTATCTTGTCTGTGTCCTTTTAACTTTGTTGTAAAATCTAGTTTTATAGATGCCTCACTACGTAAGCAGGAGAATACTTGGGTTCTGGGGATGGCGTTCTGTATTGAGAAGCAGAGTAAAAAAGATGTTGCAATATTAAAAAAAAAAAAAAAATATATATATATATATATATATATATATATATATATATATATATATATATACTGCCAGCGCAGTTTGTTTAAACTCTCTGTGCCAGTGATTTTATACTCCTGTTAAAGGTGATAGTTTGATTTTTGGCAATGTAATGAAAGTCCAGATCGCGCCGCTCAGATGTATGTCAATTTTTGCTGCTCCAGGGGAAGGGAGTCAAAGTCCTTCCATCTGAAGCCAAAATTTGGACAGGGGTCTAGGAGCTGGCACAGATGCAAGGTATCGCCTGCTAAAGCCTAGGATCTGTGCAGCAGGCCACTCTGCGAGTTTTATGGCTGCAGAGGGTGATCTCCATGGCTTCCTAAGCATCCCTCTGAACATGTGTTGTAATTCTGCTTTGGTGCATAAGTTGGAGAGGGGGCGGTGAACAGAAGGGAAGGGAATGAAGTTCCACACTGTCTTGATATTTAATCAATCGAGAATAACACTAGGATAAAATTAGTTTAGCCTTTGCTCCAGGATAATGTTGAAAGAACTGACATAAATCCATAAAACTTACTTCACAGATCCAGTTGTCTGGAAATTGTGCAACTCTATTTTAAATAAATGGCTCCAACTGATAGCAATAAATAACTTTTTTTTTTTAAAGGAATTTTCTTTTTTCCTCTGAGGATTACATAATCACTGTACTAAATAATACACTGTATGTGCTTTGTTTTCCTTTAGAGCACTTAGCATTTGTCTAAATTTCTATCTGTCCGCATGTCCAGAAACAACATGCAGATGAAAACTTTTAATATATGTACTGTATTCAGTTCTACCAAAACCACCTTATCTGATGTGTGGCAAGATATGTAGTTAAATTTGCTTTGTTAGTACTGTAGCTATAGCATGCTTGCCTATAGCAGATAGGCGATCCGTATTCCATGTATTTTAAATATAAAAGTAATTGGCTTATGACTGAATCACTTCTATTTCTGTAAAGCATCTGCCCTTATATGAAACTATGGAATTATTTATATTAGCAGTTGCTGTGTGTAATACTAGATATACATATAGGAACAATTAATATGCTCTAATTAGAGTTCAGACCATTGGGTTCGTCTTAGCTAGGTCTTGTGCCTCCAGCAGCAGCCAGTGCCTGCTTTCAGCACAAGGCCGATTACAATCCCTACCCTGCCCCAAATCCTTCTAGAGGCATGCAGTGATGAGTTTACAGCCTGGAGTATGAGACCGCGTTATCCCCATGTTTGTAAGTAACGTATTTTACATGAAAAGAATGTTACATAAAAGAATAATTAGTGTTGCAAGAACTCGTGTTGCCAATTTCTGGTGTTTTTCTTAAAGCCCAGGACATGTGACTAGATGAAAGATCTCAGCTTTTAATTTAAAAAAAAAAAGAAAAGAAAAGAGGAGTATGGGTATCTGAAACATATTGTACCTTGTGTGTGCGCGACAGAGAAATAGATAATTTTTAATACTTGTGTGTGTGTGCAAACTCATTGCATTGACCCCAAATATCATGGGGAACTCACTGCTGCCACTTTGTTCTGTTTTGACCTCTGGGCATCAGAACTTGGAGAATTTGGAGGAGTAGGGTGTGGACATGGTGGCCCATATGTGATTCACTACTGTGTCAGCAGCTCTTGTCAGGCCTGACATATTCACTACACCTAACTCACTGTTACATGCCACATTTTAGATACAGATTATAGTAACATATCATGGGAAAACTAATAGCTCACTACTCATTAATATCCTTGCATGATGTATGCACAGGATGTGTACAAAAACTTATATGCATTAGAATTATAGTCTTAAAATGTGTTTGGCCAGCAATGCATAAGCACAATCTGCCTTATACAAAGGAATGTGTGTTTGATTTTTTGAGCAGCCCAGTCTTCAGGCAAAGAAAATGATGGTCGAGTTTTACATATCAGGTAAACAAAGCTATCAAGCCAACAAGTTGGAGGAAGAGACAGGATGGTGTCTGTGTCCCAGCAGCAGAGAGAAGCTTGGTCTGGGTTTTACTTTTCAAAGAATAGTAAATTCTAGTAAATTGCACTGGTTTACTGATCTATAACGACCGGGGGGCTGAACCTCAAGTGATAAGCAATTGAATCAACTGATTGTATACAATATTACTATATTATGGAAGTACGTAGAGTGAGGTCTTTTCTGAAAGCTAATGACACATTGGTGATTGATATCATTGTGAAATGTGGATACTAAATGATAGTATGCTTTGAGGGCTGTGGCCAAACAGGGAGAAACAGGTTCCTTCCCAGACAGGAAGAAGGCAGTGATTTACCTGTCTGCTATGTAAATTAAGTACGGTGGAATCAAAACAATGGCAGCCCCATTTATATAAAGGGGGATAGGAAGCCCACAGAAAGGGAAAAACAGCATGAGGTCATCCTGCCTCTTGAAAGCAAGTAATTGAACTTGGGAAGATATAAGTGAAGACAGACGCCATTTGTGGCATCGATCACTAGACAGACACAAGGGAACAGAGCTCTTGCAAACTGAGAAAGATGGGTCCTTCAGCCAAGGAGGGGTTGAAGTCTCTGGAAACTGAATATAGGTGAGAAAGTGGCACAGGCTTTGTCTGCACTACCAAGTTTTGTTGCCAAAAACTGGCTTTGGCGACAAAACAGTGAGTGCATGCACACTGCAATGTGACTTTTGTTGGGGAAAAATGCCCAGTTTTGTTGAGGTGAAATTATTTTGTCTATGAGAGACTTTTTTTTTCTTTTCCTTTCCCTTTATTATTTACAAAGAACCAGTGTAGACACCACACATGCTTTAATCACTTTATTTGGCCTCCAGGAAGTGTCCCACAATGCCCATCCTGGCTACTCTGGTCATCAGTTAGAACTCCACTGCACTGCAGCCAGGTAAACAACAATCTGCACCTCCCCCTTGCAAGCCCCGGGAATTTTAAATTCCATTTCCTGCTTGCTGGCTCGGCATGGGGAGGTCTCATTGCGTCTTCCCAGGTGACCATGGCTGGCTATCGCACCAAATGCTCTCCTGCCTGGGCCACAGCGGAGCTGTTGGATCTGATCAGTATATGGGGAGAGGAGTCTGCGCAGTCCCAGCTGCGTTTGACCCATAGGAATTAGGATATCCATGGGCACATTTTCCGAGGCTTGTGCAAAAAGGACTATGATCAGGACATGCTGTAGTGCAGAGTGAAGATAAAGGAGCTGAGGTGAGGGAAGCAAACCGTCGCTCCGGGGCTGCACATCAGACCTGCCGTTTCTATAAGGAGCTGGACGGTCTCCTTGGTGGTGACCCCACCTCCATTGCCAAGAGCCCCGTGGATACTTCAGAGGAACAGAAGCGGCGGAAAGAGGACCTAACCCAGAGGATGAAGTTATTGATGAAGAGGTGGAGCTAGATGAGGATGTGGATCTCCCAGCGGGGTCGACTGGTGGGGCAGGCAGCCAGGAACTTTTCTCCACTCCTGAGGTGCCTAGCCAGTCTCAGCAGTTGTTCTCCGGTGAGCAAGAAGCAGGAGATGAGACGCCTGGTAAGTGGTTGTGGCTTGTGTAGTGCGGAGCAGGGCCGCCCAGAGGATTCCGGAGGCCCGGGGTCTTCGGCGGCGGGGGGCCCTTCCGTTCCGGGACCCACTGCCGAAGTGCCCCGAAGACCCGCGGCGGACCCCCCGCGCCGCCGAATTACCGCCGAAGTGGGACCCGCCGCCGAAGTTCAGCCCGGTCTTCGGCGGTAATTCGGCGGAGGGGGGCCCCCGCCGCGGGTCTTCAGGGCACTTCGGCGGCGGGTCCCGGAAGGGAAGGGCCCCCTGCCGCCGAATTACCGCCGAAGACCGGGCTGAACTTCAGCGGCGGGTCCCGCTCAGTCTTCTGCGGTAATTCGCCGGCGGGGGGTCCTTCCGCCCCGGAGCGGAAGGACCCCCCGCCGGCGAAGACCGGGAGCGAAGAAGCTCCTGCGCCCGGCCCCGCAAGAGTTTTCCGGGGCCCCCGGAGGGAGTGAAGGACCCCGCTCCGGGGCCCCCGAAAAACTCTGGTGGGGGGCCCTGTGGGGCTCGGGGCCTGGGGCAAATTGCCCCTCTTGCCCCCCCCTCTGGGCGGCCCTGGTGAGGAGGTGGGTTCAGGGCATAGAAATGTGGAAGGCTATCTGGGTTTCTGTGTGCTGGACATTGCCCCGTGTAGCTAATCGGTATGGTGGAACAGGTTGTTGATGCATGTCGAGATCTCATGGGAAACCTCCAGAGATATCTTCAGGAAACTTTCCTGGAGGTACTCGGTAATCCTCTGCCGCAGGTTGCGTGGCAGTGCAGCTTTGTTCCTTCCCCCATTGTAGGAAACTTTCCTGTGCCATTCAGCAATCACTTGTGTAGGGACCGAAGCGTCACACAAGTGAGCTGCATATAGAGCACGGCAGAAGCCACAAGCATGCAGTACCCTGGTTTTCCTGCTTACCCTCAGCAGTGAGATGTCTGCTAGAATGATCCCTGCCTGTGGAAAAGTGTGGGATAATTTTAGAATTATTTCCCAGTAAAGCTGCACTGCAACCCCTGCAAAGACACTATGTTTTTCTGTCCAGGTGCAGCGCCCCCCTCCTCCTAAAACTCACCATGTTTTGGGTGCTTGCAGAGATGTGTTCCTGGCAAGGGTCAGTGAGAGAGTGATTGATATGTTGCAAAAGGTGCATATAAGTTAAATGTTTCAATGCTGTGCTTGAATTTAACAATCCCGTTTCTGTGCATTGTCCCCTGTGCTTCACCAGATGTGGTCTTCAGGAATACCCCTCGCACCCCTGCCCAGCCGTCTCTGCCAGATATGAAAGAGGCCAAGACGCATCAAAGAAGACATTCCAGGAGATACTGCAGTGCTCCAGTACAGAGAAAAAGGAACGGCGAAAGGACTTCTGGGAAGTCAAAAGGCAGGACAGAAAAGAGAATCAAGCGTCCGCTAGAGACGCAACTGAGCGGATGATTAAAGTAATGGAGGAGCAAACAGAGATGCTCAAGTCTTTAATAATGCTGCGGAGTGAGCAGGTCCAGGCTCGACCTCCTCTGCAGCACATGCACAATTCTTTACCAGCCCGCTCCTGCCACTCTGCCCGCACATTCCTTTCCATTGTCTGGGACTCCTCAGTTTCCCCATCACTCCACCCACTCCTACAGCTTTCACAATGACAGCTGGACCTACACACAGTTGTGAGGGTCTGCCCTTTCCCAATCCTTCCTTTTCCAGCAAGCATCTGTGGTTTTGTGAGTGTCACTGCTTTTTCTTGATCAATAAAAGCACAGTTTTATAATGGTAAATCATCTTTATTTTGTTTTCTTCACACTTGCATTGCAATCACGACGAGTACATGTACAGGCATTTTAATCATTTTCTTATTGGGATATGCAGCCCCAAATGTTAACATAGCCTCCTAGGAAAAAAACATGGAATGCACCATGGAAGTTATTCTAAGGCTATACGCTGCCGCTGCTCATTGTCAAAGTGCTTCCTCAAAGCCTCCCTGATTTCAATTGCTGCCGTCTGGGCTCCTCTGATAGCCCTGGTATCTGGCTACTCAAACTCAGCAGCCAAGCACTCTGCCTCAGCGCTCCACCCCTGAGCAAACATTTCACCCTTAGATTCACAGAGATTACATAAAGTGCAGCATGCGGCTGTGACCATGGGAATATTCTCCTCATTAAGGTTTAACCTGCCATAAAGGCAATGCCAGCATGCCTTTAATCTGCTAAAGGCACATTCAACTGTCATCCGGCACCTACTCAGCCTGTTGTTGAACTGCACCTTACTGTGTCCAGGTGTCCCGTGTAAGGTTTCATGAGCCAGGGCTGTAAGGGGTAAGTTGGGTCTCCCAGGATCACTATGGGCATTTCCGCATCCTCCACTGTAATCTTGTGGTCTGGAAAGAAAGTCCTCGCTTGCAGCTTTCTGTACAGGCCAGTGTTCCTGAAGATGTGTGCATCATGCACCTTTCCAGACCACTCTGTGCTGATGTCTGTGAAATGCCCATGGAGATCCACAAGTGCCTGCAACACCATGGAGAAGTACCCCTTCCTATTGATGTATTCTGTTGCAAGGTGGTCTGGTGCAAAAATTGGAATATGTGTGCCATCTGTCATCCCTCCACAGTTAGGGAAACCCATCTCTGCAAAGCGGTCCACTATTTCATGCACATTTCCCAGAGTCACAGTCCTTCATAGTAGGATGCGATTTATTGCCCGGCACACTTGAATTAATGCAGCACCAATGGTAGACTTCCCCACTCCAAATTGATTTGCGACCGGTAGCAGTCTGGAGTTGCCAGCTTCCAGACAACATTTGCCACGCGCTTCTCTACTGAGAGGGCAGCTCCCATTCTGGTGTCCTTGCACCACAGGTCTGGGGCCAGCTCAGCACACAGTTCCAGGAAGGTGGCTTTATGCATCCAAAAGTTCTGTAGCCACTGCTCTTCATCCCAGATCTGCATGACGATGTGATTCCACCATTCAGTGCTGCTTTCCCTAGCCCGAAAGCGATGGTCTACCCTAGGCAGTTGCTCTGTGAATGCCAAAAGCAATGTAAAATTGCTGCTATCCATATCATGCACAATGTCGGGTGCCTGCGAGTCTTCCTCTGTCAGTAATTTCATGATTAAGTGCACTGCCATGCGCAATGTCCTCATGACACTTAACAGAGCATAGGCGTGAAGTGCGGGATCTGTTCCTTCTCACTACAGATGCTGGGGTGCACAGCAAAAAATGGCCATTGAAAAAATGACGCAAAAGAAAGCCGGAAGCAAGTGGAGGGCTAGGACACAAAGCAATGCATGACGGGACCTTTGGCACGGTTCCAAGATGCACCATGATCGGGTCCGCCTTCCCACAACACCTAGCGACAGAAGGTGTCGCCCTGCACTGTGGGATACATACCCACAGTGCATTGCTCACACTGTCGATGATGGTGCCCACAATGTGGACGTGATCTGTCGCCAGAGGGGGCTAGTGTGTACAGGCTTTTCCAATTTTTATTAAGTTGACTTTTGGGTGTCAATATAAGTGTAGTTCACAAAACTTGGTAGTGTAGACAAAAGCCTTAGGCAAAGATCTTTCACGTAGGGAGACCAGGGAAACCAGCATCTTGTACTTCTGTAGAAGATTCTGACTAAGGGAAAGTCCGCCATGGCTGGGAAGAAGAATGACCGACTGGTGAGAGAAACCAGTCTTGAACAAAGCCTGTACCTTGCTAGAAGTAGTTTTAGACGTTTAAATGCGTGTCTTTGCTGCTTCGTTGCTTGTAACCCATTCTAACTTTATTCCTTTTACTTGGCATCACCTAACCTATGTCCTGTTGTTAATAAATGTGTTTTATTTAACTATAACCCAACTCAGTGCTGTGTTTGTAGGGAATGGTGTATTTACCCCAGTTAAGTTGATAAGCTGTGATGTGCTTTTGTCTCTTTAAAGGAACAAACCTTATTATTTCCCTGACCTGTCCAGGGGGAGGGCTGGGCATTACAGAACACACAGATTTGGGACTGGGAGTGTGTTGAGGTCACCTTGCTGGTTGTAACCAAGGCTAGTGGAAGCCAGAGTGGGGCTGGGAGATTGTAGACAGGCTGTTGGGGTTGGAGTTGCTGAGCCAAGGCTGGCTGCATAGCACACAGACCCAGGGCGCGACCTGCATGCCTGTTGCTGACTCTAACCAATTAAGGGGCTGTTTTGATTGTGGTGTAGTCTTTCGGGCTCGGGCTGGAGGGTGAGTGGAAAAGTCACAGAGCTTGGGCTTCAGCCCGAGCCTGAATGGCTACACCGCAGCTAAACAGCCCCTTAGCCCAAGTCAGCTGGCATGGGCCGGCCATGGGTTGAATACATACCCTGAGCCTCCCAGGCTGGGAGCTACAATAGCAAAGAATTGTGAGGCACTCGGGTTACAGGGTAAGAAGTGACACAATCCCTTACTGGTCTGGATTTCATCTCCAGCAAAATCTAGATTTGAAGACCCAGTAGTAGAAACCTCAGCATGTTTTTAAGTTATAAGGCTTATGTAGACCCTGGCATGTGCCTGGCCAATGGGCATACTCAGTAAACCACTGAACAATTCTCTGATATTATAGGACAATTGGCATGTTTTGTGATCCTGCCTAGAGAAGGAGGACTTCAGCACTAACAACTTATTATCCTGTGCACTCCTATCAGCAATTTGAACTTGTAATACAGCAGATATTTCCCCGAAGTTGCACACAATATCTTGCAATTCAGTCAGTGACCCTTAAGGGATCCACAGAAGCTGGTGCTGGAAAGAGCTTAGGTGGGAGAGCATGCTCAAAACCTTGAAAAAACCCAGTGCTTTTACTGAACGCTGTTCTGAAGAGCTCTTGAAGCAGATCAGAGGAGCGGATGGGAAGATATGCCCTGAATGGCAAACTGCACATCACAAAAACATCTTTAGGGACAGTATGTAGTTTGGGGCCAAAATTTAGTTTTGGGCTTTTATTTATTTTATTTTAACCTCAAGGTGTTCATTGCTTGAGTGTAGGTTTTTAAATGGCCCATAAATGATCAACTTCTTTCATTCAGTTATTTTTCATTTATTAACAGGATGATTATAGTAGGAAAATTAATCATAGGCTTTAGAAGTCATGCGGGGTTTATGATGTCATATGATGTCATTACAGCAATACACCGAATTGTAAAACTTCAGAGCGACCACCCTGTACCACCAGGTTGAATAATGGAGCATTCATTCATTCATTCATACCAAGTTGCAGCATAAAATATTCCATGGACTCTCTTAAAATAGAAAATGTGGCGTATGGGAACATGTAGTGCAAAGCTGCCCTTTTGAAGCTGTAATCGTAGTCTGTACTACGGGCGTCATATATATTCAAATTCCCAGAGTTCCTTGTGTTGGAACTGTACAATCTCTTCAAAAATGAGTGACTGAGAAATACTGTTTAGTTCTGGGGAACTTGTAAGAACAAATACTAAGGCCAAGTTCTACTGTGTTTACACCAGTGTAAATCTGGAGTCAGTTTTGCCTGGTGTGACTAAATGGGAGAGAATACAGATCTTGGGAGACTGAGTGACCAATGACTGCTCTAAACCACAGAGAAAATGAGTTTAGCAATCTTGGACTGTTGAATAATGATTCATTTTATAATGTGACCACAAAATGTAGCTGAGTCAGTAATGATTGCTTCAAACGGATCATGAAACTGAATGAGCAAGGAGACTGGATTACATTTAGTAGGTCTAAGTGTCCGTTTCAGGCCAAAGGTCAAGGATTCTTGGTTAAGCTTTTGCTTGGGGTTTGGGAGGAAGGAAAGGGAGTCTGCCTGCGACAGAGGCAGATAAAGGTCTCGCTCTTTAGTGCTTCATATCACTTAAAATAGTCTTAACTACTGTACTGACCCCAAAAAATTAAAGGCAACATTAACAGTCTTATGTACAATACTTAAACAAGATACTCGTAGCACTATGGCACAAAATATGTACCATGAAGGAAGGAAGATGAAACAAACTTTCACAGAGATTCTTTGCAGACTTCTAATTAAATCCAGTTTTAGCAGAAGTATCGTTACATTATCGAGATTAGTTTGGCAACCAGGAAGTTAAGCTTCTTACTGTTATACCTCACGGGATAGAAAGCTACCATTGCACTGGGACAGGTGACGTCAAACAATGCATTCATGCTCAAGCAGAGAGTCCCCCTTTTGTTCAGACACTAAGATTTGTTGCAGGTGTTGCTATGGCAAGATGGGGCAGAAAATCCCATTTTGAGGTTAAAGCGAGATGTTTAGAAATTAGAGGGAGACAGAGTTCGAGAGCATAAGTTAATTTAGTGATAATTGCATTATTGCACTGTCTTGCCATGGAAATAGCTATTCCTAAGGGAGTCTATTACAGTGTTAAGACTTAGACTATTACAGTGTTGAGTGTGGTTCTTTGAAAGTGCTTTAGCTTTTGTGAATGATCAACATCTGTCTTTCTACTTTTATTTACTTTTAAGTAATAAAGTTTAGGTCAATAGGAGCTCAACCCCGCAAGGTGCTTGAGCTTCCTCTGAGTTTTAATTGTTAGAGTGCTCAGAGAATTTGCTCATAAATTGAAATAAATAACTAAACTCCTATTTGAATCAGGCAGAGTAGGTTTTTGGTAATTGCCTGATTGGGACTATAGATTTTGATGCATTTTCTCTAAGTAACTGTTCCTTTATTTCAAGCAAAATTGTGCTTTTCCCAAATAAAAATGGTATGGTCAGCTATCAGGTGCGGGTTTTGCTTATTGGCTGTTGGTGGTGCAAAGTGTTAGGTATGTAGAGGACTTCCTTAGTGATTTAAGTTACTTTAAAGAAGAAAAGTGAACCCAAAGTTCCTTTATATTGCTTGTCTTATTGGGACTCCGCAATTTCACACCTACTTTAACCACTTATACTTGAAGCTATAGTCTTACTGCTATCCAGCCTTCCATCTGGTCTCCAGCAAAAGGCTAAACAGCGTATTTATAATCCAATAAGAAGAGCTGCTCAGAACAATTTTCTTTTAATGTTCAAAATTGGGGAGCTATAAGTGCTTAAATATATATGTCTCTGTGTGTGTGTTTTATATAAAATAATATCACTTTACAAAAAAGCAATGGTAAGATATGATATATGGGCGTGAAGACTAAAGTTCCTTTCTCCTACACATGAAGGGGATGCTTAGAAATGGAAAGAGAGAGCTCAAAGCCATGATGTATGGATAGATGTGGTGTTAAAGTGAAAAGTAATGGCCCAGGATAGCATTTGACTCATTTGACCTACTATGTAGAGTCCCTAGTCTGGATGGGACAGATCCTTGGAGTCCCTTAGATGTGCATCTACTTTTGGTCAGTGACTGATGGTGAGCCATGCTTTGGATGCTGCTGATGTTGGGAATGGAACATTCTCCTCCTCCTGTCCATCTGTAAATGAAAAATGCACAACAAGAGCACAGCAATAGCTGGTCTAATGGCTAGAGCACAAGACAGGTAGTCAGGAGACCCGGGTCCCATTCCCAGCTCTGCCTCTGACTTGCTGTGTGTCTTCGGCAAGTCACCGGTGGTTAGTGTTGCTGGTCTATTACGGGTGCACAAGGGTCCTCCACCCTTCTGTGCTGGGGTCAGTTACAGACCCAGTCCTTGCGCTCTCTGCAGCCATAGGCAGTAGACTCCTAAGAGTGAATAGAGCAGCGTAAGGACAAGGCCATGGCTGCTGCTCCTTCCATGTTGGGCAGCAAGCTGAGCTGTCACAGGGGAAGAGAGGGGAAGGGAAGGAGAGTGAATGCTGCAGTCCATTGGAGGTCAGTGGAACTGCCTTTCTGGTGCGTCTCCTCGGCATCTCCGGAGGCATTTTGAGTGTGTTGGCATCAGCTCCAAAGATGAATTTGTGGGCTTTTAGGGACCAGCTTTTCTAAACTGGGCTCAGAGGGTCATGCCTGCAAATCAGAAGTATTTCCGTTCATCCAGCTGGTTTGTAAAACTGATATTAGCATGTTCAAATGGTCATTTGTGCATGAGTTGGGTTACTTCCCACATTAGCCATGTGCATGTGCCATCATTCAGTTTAGCAGGCGCAAATGTGAGGGCTTTGCAGGTACTCATGCGCTGACTCTGAAAAATCAGTAGAGTAGAGCTGATGAGAAGTTCTCAAAAATAAAAAACATTTTTCAGACTAGTCAGCATAGTCTACTAGAACTAGTCAGGTCAGCATAGTCAACTAGAACTGGGCCAACCCTGGTTGAAGATGCTTTCTGTGGTACGATATTTGCCAGTTACCATTCAGACTAAGGCATTTATAGTTATTCACTAGTTTCCGCTCATTGAGTCACGCATGGAAGAACACTTTTTGTAGAATCTCATTAAAGGCAGAGCCAAGATTTCTGCTGTTTCATAGTTCTTATTTGACAGTATCAGCATTCATATTATTTGCTATAGTGATTTTTTTTGTTTCATTTAACATTATTTAGTTGAGAATTTTTTCACTGTATCATCTCTGTTAAACACAGCTCATGTTCGTGGTTAAACTTAGGAGTTTTGAGTGCCCACATATTCTATCTGTCCCCTAGTACTGAGCTTTGGAAAGGAGGAGGATTGAATGCTTTAAAATGTGGTTATCTGTTCTCTTACCAACAACGTGACTTATCTTTAGCCTAGAAATCACAAAGAATCAAAATGATTTAAAAATAAGAAAAGGTTCATTGAGTAGAGAAACGTTTTTCCATAAACGTTGCATTCTTTCTTTTTGGATAAGCAGACATATAAAACGCTGTAAGTACACCCACAGCATTCATTCGTATTAAATGAATACACTTTTTTTTATACTAGCTGTGCATGGTAAGTGAATAATTTCTGTCTTAAATTATACATTTTTCCTCTGTGGTTACAACCAAAATTATACAGATTCCCCCATGTGGAATTATATCCTGAACTGGTCTCCCCGGTGGTATTTTTAAACCTTTCTCTAAATAATGTGCACTGTTTTAATTAAAGCAAGTAACAATTACCTTGGAGCTATTGGTTATGTCAGTTTGAGTTGCCACTTAAATTCTTTTCTTCTCACAATTAACGATATAATAATCATTTCTAAGGCAGTCTGTGATGGGAACCCTAGTCGCATCACAGCAGACGGGTCATTATCATAGCAGCGGAAAGTAAGTATTTCATGTGGACAAGCATCAGGAAGAAGACAGTAGCTTGCATTTCTTTTGCTATGCTGGGACTGCTGTGTCCCCAAAATAGAACCAAAGCCAAGTGATCTTTAACTCCTCTTGAGCCATCTCTCTAGCACTTGTGAACTTTTTCTTTGTAATATCACTTCAGCTGTACTTCTTACTGCTGCAAGGTCCCCCGTGCTGCTACTGTTTCAGGCTTGTCCAGTAAAGGATTTCTCATCAACTAATAGCCATGATTTCAAATAAAACTTTGGTTGTAATAGGATCCAAGCTCAGATGTATGATCGTACAAGCAAAAAGTGCACAGGGGCTTTGAGTGGAATGAAGCCCCCGCCTCCCTCGGTATTTTTGTCTAACATATGCCACTCTATTCAAAATAATTACTTTGGTTCCTTGGAGGGGAAGAGGCAGGATTTTTTTAAAAAGTTTGAATCCAGTACTGAACGGGCAAATAGATTCCCGAGATTAGATTTGAATGTCAGACAGTTTAATTTAGATTATTGCTTATTACAATGAACCTGGTGTTGGGCTCTGCTTGTCTCATTAGCAGTGTGGCTGATGATTATATTTGGAATCTTAGTCATCCCATTTAGACTCAGCATTTCTAGTCACTTGAGGGAACTGGCCTGCGCTACCAAAGCTATCCAGAAAGAGTATCATTCTTGTGGACAGTGGTGATGGCTTGAGGAAGGCTCCGAATGGGATAAAAGATCATTTCCCATAGCAGAAGTAATGAGTTCATCTTCTTCATGCAGGAGAATACATCTAATCTGAACCGGCATCAATAGGAGACTGTTAGGATTAAAATAAATGTCTGAATAAAATTCCTTATTGGTGTCACTAAGGAAACCGTACAATATTATAGGAGAAAGAACTGAAAAAAAATGGAATGTAACGTTCAGCATTTAGGTTTTTGATTTACATTTGACGTCACTCATCCTAATGATGTACTCACGTAGAGTTTCACTGTCTGTGTGCATAAAGGCATTGAAGGGTTTATTTATATATAAAAATAGAAAGAGAATAGTGATACCATTATCCTGCAAAATGTAGATGTATATTAATGGGGAAACTGTCCAGTTGGTAAGATAAAAATGTAGGTTTGGTGGGGGAGGAAAAAGGGTTTTACAAAACCTTAAAATAAGTGTACTGTTTTTCCTCCTAATTTAAATTCAGCTTTTATTTTAATATATCAACTTCTGTACAGTGTTTGCTACCTTAGTATGTCATTGTGCAAATACTGGAGAACGTGTAAGTGAAACAGCCCTTCCTGACCTCTTTATATATGTGTGTGTATATTTGCAGCCACTAAAGACAGTACAAATGTTATGTAAAATATTTATTCCTTCGAACAGTTAATTATATATATAAAATCTGACCCCAGGAAATTGTATTTAAAAGATATGCAAATCAAAATGGACTGTGTTGATGGAAAAATGAAATGTTAATTACTTGGTAATTTTGGGTAGGCCAAGTGCAGCCTGTAGGTTAAATATGGCCTGTAGATTTCTCCAACATGGCATGTAACTTTAATGTGCAGATTTGCCCTGTGGAGACTTCATATACCAGCATGCAATATTCTACTTTCATCCCAGAGGGCAGCTTTGCTGCATACTGGGATTGGTAGTCTCAGTGGGCTGTATAGCCCTATTATACAGACTGCTCTATTTTGCACAAATTAAGTGACGCTCTCAGGCTCTTGGCAATTTGCCTTTTCACCCCTCTGTTTGGCAGATTTGGTCACCTGTGTCACAGATAAATCACGGCTATTATTTTAAGAGGCAGCTGTGGTGAAGTGAAAGCTCCCTCGCTGATCCGAATAGGTTAGACACATTGAGGTCTGGCCGTCTGTTTGTCCTGGATTTAAATTGTTACTTTCAGGACAATGTGCCCAGTAGCAGGATGGGAAGAAAAGTTGTGACTCACTCTAATAGAGTATAATTCTTTGCCTTTGGGGTGGGAGGAGGAGGTGTTTGAGGTTTGAGGTTTGGGGATTATTGTTGTTGTGCTTTTTGGAGGTGGCTGGCCAGAATTATGAGACAAAAGAAGTTTGGTGTGGGTGGGTGGGAAGGGAAAAGGAAGCTGAAAATTATGTGGCACATGATTGGTGGGTGAATAGGATCTGACCAGTGGCAGAATGACTCTTCCACAGTAAGAGGAGAGTGAGTTCTCATCCGGGATTGTGCAAGTTTATCCAAACTCTGATGTATCTTCTCTGCACTCCATCTTGGGAGCAGAAAAATGTGTTCATTTATTTCTAAGAAGCTAGATATGAAAAGAAGATTTTTTGCTTTGTACCGGAAGAGGGTCCAGGGGAATCACATTTTGTAGCCGCCTCTCACCAGTTCCTTTGTGTGGCTTTGTCTGCCATATATTACTGTAATCCTCTATTTTAATAAACGTTGGGCCTGGGCCTGCTTCATTTGGCACTAACTGGCAGCCTTGATGGGCATTCTCAACAGAGAGGCCAAGCTACCCTCTTAGCCCTAGAGGAGGTATTCCCAGGAGGTATTGGAGACATACGAGCAGGGATGCGTGGAGAAGTTTCCCCTGCCATTGCCCATTCTGCACCAGTTTAGCTGACAAATAAAGGGATTCAGCCTCCCAGACTGTCAATCTGTTGTTTTTATACAAGCAATGAAATGAATTTAACTACAGAACAAGTAAAGGAGATGAAAGAGAAGCCAGCATTGTTGGCCCACTAAGAATAACAGAGGAAGAAAGTAGCCCGCTGCCCATACTGTAAAGTTTAAACAGGGCTTCAGTTTCTTTGGGTATGTCTATGCTGCATTTAGACACCTGCGATGTGCCTGTGCCAGCTGACTTGGGCTAAGGGGCTGTTTAATTGCAGTGTAGACATTTGGGCTTGAGTTGGAGCTCAAGCTCTGGGACCCTCCCATCTGGCAGGGTTCTAGAGCCTGGGCTCCAGCCCGAGCCTGAACATCTACACCACAATGAAACAGCCCCTTAGCCTGAGCATCGTGAGCCTGCGCCAGTTGACATGGGCCAGCCGTGGGTTTTTAGTTGCATCGTAGACATGCCTTTTTAACAAACTGCCATTGAACAGCTTGTGAAGTTTCATCGTGAAATGCCCACCTAAACCCAGTGGTACCTAGAAAACAGCAGCATTTGCCATTGATTCTTATTGACTCACCCGTAACTAACTCATTTTAGTTAGCACTTTTGCCATCTCTTTGGGTGGAGGTCTTCTGTATTTATTGTCATTGTATCAAAAGACCACCCGGGCTGGGGCTTCATTGGGCGAGGCCTTGTACAAACATAGCAAATGATGACCCTTCTCCAGAGCATTTGCAATGTGGAAAACAAGAGTTGTTTTGTTTTATATCAGTGATAATCTCATTGGATTTTCATCTCCTATAAAACCAGCTGTTAAGTGGAAAGTAGTGGTGGAATTTCTATGAGACCCAGCCACAAATGTAACCAGATATTAAGATGTGTGTGCTTGGTACTTACCATTGATGCATGCTGCCAATCAAAAAGGAAACAAAAGCAGGATAGAGTAAAAGCTGCCTCAAATGAGAGTGAGACGAAGCAAAGTTGGAAGATCTCTGGGAGGAGGGTTTGCATTAAAGGTGCTCTGGCAGTTTAAACTGTTGCAACCATCTCTCAAGTGGGAGATAATTCAAGGTCTTCTTGACTTTGGAATTGTTATTGGGTAGCCTTTATGTATGCAGATTGTTGCCTTTCCCTTCTTTTGGTTTTCTTGAAGAAACATTTCTTAGAAACAATACAAGAACGATTCTACCTAGTCTTTGAATAATTATTGTGTGTGTCTCAAGCGGTATTGTGGGGCATCTTTCCAATGTGAGAGCTTCTCAAAAATCTCTTGTCTGCGGTTTGCAGCTGCCTTTTGTGACTCTACTGCTGTGAAGGAGCCATTAACATTTAGTCACCTAACATTCAAGAGACTTTGGGGCACTATAGTAAAGCCTCAAATTAACATACAGATACCCCCGGTGCACCATGTGGCCCTCCACCTCAGTGCAGTGGTGCCAAGTGCAGAGAATAGCTATCGGAAGTCTCAACGTGAGCATAAATCTGATTGACCTTTAAAATCGATCAGGCTGTGAACACTAGCAAAGTAACCGAGCCTTCCTCTTTGTATTTTGGTTTGTCATGTGTGGTGCCTCATTGGTGCAAAGGTTTGCTCTGGTTCTTGTGTGGTCAAGGAAAAGGGGTCTGTTTAGGTGACTGAACCTACTTTATGCTTGTTTGTATGTACTTTCTGGGAAACATGCAGCCTAGACAGCCATTGTCCCCCGTTCCACCCAATAGGTCTGTGGAAACAGGTACCATCAAAAAGACTTACTATTTATTATATATACTGTGGTAGCACCTTTCGTAGTAGTATTTATTAATTTGGTAACACCTGTAAGCCTCAGTCAGTTATTACCAGTGTAGGATGCCATGGGAATCATTTGCAACAACAGACATTGGACCTCACAGTAAAATGAGATCTTTATTAGATCCTGCGGGTCTTACTGTGATGGTGCCACATTTCTGAGTAAGGTATCTTCTGGACATCTTAGCATGGCGTGACCCACCAACACTGGGCCACGCCATCTGCTTTCCTTCCACATACAGAGGAGCCAGAAACTGGGCAAGCATAGGCTAAAATTGGAAGGGATGTGGGGAGATGATTGGAAATGGCAATTTGACCTCCTCTGCCTCTTTTCCCTGAAGTGTATTCATGGGGTTTGTGGCTCTGTGCATTCGGGGTGGGAAGTGGTGTGGGAAAGAAGGGTCAATGCCAAGAGGATACCCCCCCTTCCCCTGAGTTTGGGCAGAAGGGGAGAGGAAGGGAGGGAGGGAAGCTGTTGTACAAATATACCTTGTAAGATAATATTGATACTGTCAGTGTTGTCTTACCTGGAAAGCTTCTCCACAAAACCACTGTTGAGGTTCCTCTGACACATGGTACCTAAAGTGCCCATTTTGTCAAAAGCTAAGGGGGCCTGAGAGTACCATTGTTCTGGCTGGCAGCTCCAAGGGTTTCAGGTAGGTGCCTTGAATCCCCATGAAGAAATAGTGCCCTCCACCATTGCACAAGGGACATGCAGTGCTGCCAATGCTTTTAATCTTACTGGGAGTCTTGCAATATTTATTGTTTTTCATAAAGCCCCAGCTCCTGGAATCCTGTGATTACATGAGACTCTGAGTTTTCATTTAAAGAAACACAACAGTAAATTTCCAGCCCTCATAGTTGTGGAGAAAAGCTTAAAAAACATGACCCGAGTGTAATCTAAAGGCTCAAAGACCTAACGGTAAATAAAGATGACCTCAAATTTATCATGTAAAAACCCCCCAAACATAACCATGATTTTTTTTTAAAGTCAATTCATCATTTTTAGTGGCCTGACTCATGATTTTTTAACACGAAGTTGGCAGTATGAATATTGCCAAGAAGATAAGGTAGTGCTGGGAGAAAATGGGCCAGTGTCGTGGGAGTGCACCCGCAATATAACTGGAGCTGCTTTTTTTGATGCTAGGTACAATTACTGGTTGCATTAAGTCATCATCTCTGGCAGTGATCCGCAACCTTTTTCTCTTTGTTATTGCTTAATATGAAACCCAATGTAGTTGAGCCCAATAACCAGCAGAAATGTATTTACAGTTATCCTAAATTTGGAAGTATTTTGCAATTCCTTGGAAGAAAATTGGGGAGGGGAGGAATCTGAGTATGAGCCCTTTTTAAAGTGGGATTTAGTGAAGGAAAAATTAGCCCATAAAGTCAATATTGAACTTATTGTCACATTTCTGAAAGCTCAAAATACTTTCAAATTGGGGACAAACTGGAGTTCTGGCAACAGGATCAATTTAACGATATTTTGAAAAGAAATACTGCATATTTTAAGGGTTTGATTCTGTGTACTTCTCTAATACTAATCAATCTGCAAAGGAAAAGTGGATTATGCCCTTTGTTTTTGCTACTCTGCGAGGTCTGAGGAAGACCTGAAGACTTAAAAAAAATAATAATAAATCCTGCTTGTTTTTGTTTTGATTTTAACTGCAAATATTAGGTACATTGTTTTCTCAAATTCATGAAAGGTTTCATAGTGGATTCAGACCTTTAATTGAAGGGGTTGCGGTATTATATCATTAGCAAGAGAACTTTTCGCCAGCTGTGTGTCAGGCGTTTGAGTTAAATAAGTGGAAACCGTCATAATTCTAAGCAGTCAGGCAAAGACAAAAAACCAAAACCCCACAACATCCTTCCAC
Organism: Mauremys reevesii; assembly: GCF_016161935.1. NCBI lineage: Eukaryota > Metazoa > Chordata > Testudines > Geoemydidae > Mauremys > Mauremys reevesii. Next base: position 21,744,372 of record NC_052633.1, read on the forward strand.
ACTCAGTTGTTCATATTCCTTCCTTGGTGCTTATGACATCAGCCTACCAATTCTTCAGTCATTCATACCACTTCCCAGAAGAAATAGGGAAGACAAGAGCTGAATTTCTAATGTGTTTTTTTTTTAAAGATGGGGGTACAGGGTAGGGAGGAAGCAAGGGAAAAAAGTAATTTTGTTAAAAACCTTTAGACTAAATTTTTACATCATGAAGAAGCAGAAAAAAAGGGGTGGCCACACACAAATTCCCCCTTTGCTCCTGCCCCCCTCTTTGCATTTTGCTTTTAAAGGGACTCCATCAAGCTACATCGGCCTAAATTTTCACCAGTCTCTAAAAGTAGGTTTTCTTTTACACTGCTTCTTCCTGACCCCGTATGTCATCTTATTCTGAAGAACTGATGGCGGTTGAATTCTTAGTTATACTTCTGGCTGCCTCTACAGAAAGACATTCTAGTATTTTATCTCTGCAATCTTGGCCTTGCTTTCTTCCCTCCAGATAGTTCTATTGTTGCGAACAGGCAGGCTATTTGGATTCATAGGAGTATTGCTCTCCTAAAGGAGTCAAAACAATGTCAGTGGAGTCAGTTTTAGACCGATTCACCTCCACAATGCCTATTAATAATGCTTGTTTATAACATTTAAAATGTGTTTAATAATATTAAGCTGCAATGTTAGTGCATTTTACTGCTCAGTGGATATCTCTTCTACATGAGATTTTTGGGTGTAACATTGCATCGGGAAGTACAGATGAGGGAATTGTTTGGAGCTCTTCGAAAACATCTAGAATTTTTTTTAATCAAGAATTTCTTCTTCCCCAGTGAAAAAACAATCCTCTTCCCCTCCCCCCCCAAAAAAAAAAGGGAGGAGGAAAATTCTCTGCTGCCTCTCCCCTTCTGGAACCACAAATTAATTGTAAAATCTAAAAAAGGACTTTTCCGAGGTTTTGAGTGCTAGGACCTGTGAAGATCTCAAAGATTGTACATTCAGGATCCCACGTTCTCCTGAATGTAAGAGGGAGAGGTAGCTGAATTCTGCATCTTGTTGACAGTAAACAGTTGAAGATTAAAATAAAAACGCCAGGGCAATTCTGCCTTCATTTACCCCCAGGCAGCTCCTTGCAGGTCAGTAGGTTTGCCTGGTTATCATTGAGGGCAGAATGTAGAGCAGGGGTAGGCAACCTATGACACGCGTGCCAAAGGTGTCTTGTGAGCTGATTTTCAGGGGCACTCACACTGTCCAGGTCCTGGCCACCGGTCTGGGGGACTCTGCATTTTAATTTAATTTTAAATGAAGCATATTAAACATTTTAAAAACCTTATTTACTTTACATACAACAATAGTTTAGTTATATATTATAGACTTCTAGAAAGAGACCTTCTAAAAACGTTAAAATATTACTGGCACGTGAAACCTTAGAATAGAATGAATAAAGAAAGACTTGGCACACCACTTCTGAAAGGTTGCTGACCCCTGATGTAGAGCTATATAACATGGGACCTTCTGGGCATCATGCAGCTGACAAGTTGCTATTAAAGAATCTGCTTTTGTACAATACGAAGGGGAAGAAACCAACATAGCGTCCCAGGAATGTGTTGACTGATTGAAATGCTCCAAAGCAAGACCATCAGGAACTATTATTAAATGGCAGCCTGATTCTCTGCACATGACAGTCTGTAAAGAAAGTTCCCTGAACAAAAGATATGATGAATTTGGATGCTAATGGTCACTGCTCCCATGAGGGCCTGACTCCAAGAGGTGCTGTACATCTGTTGCTCCCATTAGTCAGAGTTAAGGGAACTCAGCCCATCCTGGAACCAGGCCTGAAAGACCCTAAATGTAGAAAACAGAGAGTGCCCAAAAGACAGCTGTGAAACTGAGGAAGATGCAGCACATTGTACTTAATGGGTATTACACTAGCGCGGCAATCTGGGCCTGACACTGAGGAACTGAAAAGTATTGGTGGAAACAAGTCTTGTTCCATGGCAAGGTATGAGAGGCAAGCCTATTTTTTAGGCTGTCATTGAGTGTAGTTCCTTCCCTTGGGAAGGAAGTTGAGGCACTGAGCTAATGTGAGTTATCAAAGGCATCTGCTAATACCAGTATAATATGATGACAATAGATTGTCATTCATGCTCTTTGATTATTCACAAGATCTTAGTTTCATGCCTTTGACACAGTGCTTTAGAGGAAAGGTTTTCTCTATGTCACACAAAAGAAATGAGAGAGAGAGAGAGAGGCATTTCTTTCTCATTCTTGCAGTCCTTCACCTTTGTCCAAGCTAAGGGCAAATTTATCTCAGGAATGATAAAAGGAAAATATTATGCCAGGCAAGTACTCTTATGTACAGGAGAAATTGACATACAAAAAAAATCTGAACAGATATTTCAGCAATCCAATCCCCATCACCATTTATGTTCCCTTGTATAACAGTTTAAATAACAATCTCATGAAATAAATAACTGAACATCAGACATGTTTTTTTCCATATCCTGACCAATATATTGGCAGTTTTTCAAACAGAATGAGGAGTTTTGAAAATTAAATAAAGGCTTCTAAAATAACCAGTTTTAGAAAGTTTTATTGAATTTGCAGAATAATTCTGTTCTTTTTCTTTCAATAGAGTCTTTATTAATTTAGTCTAGTTACTTAGTGACTATATTAAATTAATCTAATAAAAGTCAGGGTTCTAACATAACGTTTCCCAAATGTGAAGCAGCATCTATTACATGAGACAAAACCTCTCTATATATGGGCTTTATATGTTGTTGTATAATTACAAGGCATCAGACTGTTCAGTGTATGTTATTCAAGTCAAATACTTCAATACAATGTACTGAGAAGGAGGGGAATGAGGAAAACTAGCACTCAAAAAATTAAGTCCTAGCAGAGGACCATATAGCAAAGCTATTTTTCATCCCTGAAAGCAGTCTAAAGTTCAGTAATTGAACTGTATAACACTAGTGATCTTCTATTGACAGTCTTTTCTACAATTATATATCATTTTATATAATTGCATCTATGTAAAATAGCCACATTAGTATAGATTCTTAAGGCCGGAAAGGACCAGTATGATCATCTAAACTGATGCATGCTATTTTCACTGTAGAATTCTACTTACACATATATATGTTGTTATGTGCGTAGTTTTAAAAAGCACACTCTCGCCCCCAGAGCTGCAGGTAAAGTTAGTGTCAAACACATGCCTTTCAAATGAAGGTCACCTTTTTGTTCGCAACCTAAAGTTGTACACGTCTAGTCAAGTGAGATGGAGTGTTAATCATTCAAGAGGTGTGGGTGTTCCTGTTGATTTGTGGATGTGTACATCACAACATAATCGCAGAGTTTATTCCTGTTCTCTCACTGAATTATTTATTATGGTCTGAAGTAAGGGGGGTTTCTTTTGTATTGGCATAAACATAGGATTATGTTTATTGTGTGCTTTCAATCACTAAATCACCAGTATGTCAAAGGGATAATGCTGCTTGCTTCATAGGGACAATTAAGCCTTATGAGGTTTAATTAATTAATGTTTTATAAAGTGCTTTGGGATCCTCAGCTGAAAGGTGTTTTGGAAGTGCAAAGGAGAATTATGCTGATTATTTTTTCCATCTAGTCTCACCCCAATATGTCACTGATTCAAATTCAATAGAAAAATGTAGGCCCCATATAACAGACTCCAAAAGCAGTACAAAATCTGTCCAATTGGTATAAAAGTTTGAAGAAGCAGCTCTGTAATATAGTAAAAAAATTAATACAATGGAATCAGTTTAAAAAAATGTGCCCCATTGGTCGCTTTCTACTTAAAAAGTCATTCCCTGCAGTGGTTTAACAATAGTCACTAAAGTAGCCTTTATGCTGCTATGCGCTGATGATGTACTACAAGCAGGCCATGGGTTAGAAAGGCAGGCTGAGTTATTATATGCTGCAGAATAGTGATTTCCCGTGAACTAATTTATGGATAAATAATTCTATGTACTTGTTATATAGGACAGGCAGTTTCTAATTTCTTTAAGAAAGTACATCTGAATAACAGTAAATTACCTGCTATAGCATAGGGACAAGACCGCTCTGAAGCAGGTAAACAGATGCACTCAGTGTCACAAGAATTTACCAGTCTCTTCAGCAATAGAAGTAATGCTGTGAACAGAGACTCCATGGCTTAGAGCAGTGGTTCTTAACCTGCAACCCATGGGCCACTTACAGCCCTGTCAGCACACGGCTGTGGCCCATGTGACAGCCTCAGGTAGCATATAGTGTGGATGTGGCCTATATAACACATAGAAAGCCGCATATGTGGCCCACAGTGGTAAATAGGTTGAGGACAAGGTGGGTGAGGTAATATCTTTTATTGGACCAACTTTCGAGCTACGCAGTGCTTTTCCTCAGGCTGGGGAAAGGAGAGCTCTGTTTAGCTCAAAAGCTTGTCTCTCACCAACAGAGATTGGTCCAATAAAAGATATTACCTCACCAACCTTGTCTCTCTAATATCCTGGGACCAACATGGCTACATCAATACTGCAAACAACTCTATGGCTTAATCATTCTAGGACCCCGGGTTTTATTGACAGTGTTTCATGGCCTTTAACTGGGAGTTATAAAAAATATATATATTTTAAAAGTATTTGGATATTAATGCTAATGTCTAGTTTCCCTTGAGTTTACATTGTGCTGGTAAGAAAAAGGGTTAAGAAGTACCTTGTTTAAAAGAGAAACTATTTGTTTGATTAGACTTATAGCACTACAGCAAGTGATGCTGTTGTTATTCCCTGAACCTCACATCCTCGGAAGCAAAGGTCTATGTGAGATATAGTCAGTGTATAAGCAAGGAACTGGTGATTCTCCAGTGTCTCAGTCCATGAGGGGAGTGACCATCTTTGTTAACACCTCCACTCCTTACGTGTCTCTGTGGGACGCATTTGTTTATGCTGAAGAAAATAAAAGAGTTTGGTATTGTGCACCAGCTAACCTGCATGGTTTGTATTGATAAATACACTCCTTTACAGTGTTCATTAACCAGGATTCTTCTTTCTGAGCAAATGTTTTATTTTATTTTAACCAAGGAATACTGAATTCTTTTCCTCTCTCCACTTTTAAAAAAATATTGTTGACTTTTCATTGTGTACGTGCAAAATTTCGGTGTGTGTGGGAATGTATATGACCTTCTTAATTTGACCCATATGACTTAAGCTCTGTAAAGTGCTTTAAATTTACATTAGTCCCTTGCAAACTTACTACAAATATGCTTTAAAAATATTGTTCAGGTATATTCACAGTCTGGAAAAGGTGGAAATTGGGAATAAATGTGGTAGATGTGAAGGAAACTATTAACAATAGCATGAGGGATGTTCTGTTGTATGGTGCCTGTACATTCTGTTTGGTTGTGAATGAAATTTGGAAGTGGTCCAGTTTTAAAGGTTTGATCCTGCAACTCGTATCTAAGTAATCCTGGCTTGCATGAGTAGCTCTATTAATTTCAATGATAGTACTTACATGAGTAAGGACTATTCATGTAAGTGAGGGTTGCAGGATCTGGCCCTAATTGTGTAAATGGCCTAGAAAAGCCATAGCTAGTAAGGTGGCTTAGTGATTTAAGATGCAGTTTGGAATGTCTAGACACATTCACAAGTTCAAATCCTAATAGCATTGAGTCAGTCCTTCATTTCCACTACATGCATCCGACGAAGTGGGCATTCACCCACGAAAGCTCATGCTCCCAAACGTCTGTTAGTCTCTAAGGTGCCACAAAACTCTTTGCTGCTTTTACAGATCCAGACTAACACGGCTACTCCTCTGATACTCCAAACAAAGCCATTTAAAAGATATATTTTTGCCCCCCCTGGCCCCCCCACAGGCTGTTTCACATCAAACCATTTAAAGATCAGTTTTTGAAGGCTGTTCCGACACACAGGTGGTTCCTCTGTGTAGACAAGGCCTCAAAATCGCCTCAGCTTGACCTAGTAACTTAGTGAATAAACTCCTGGCAATTAGCGTTTGTGCAGTGTTTGCCAATCTCCACAAAAAGAGCCCCACAGGGGTCATTGGTTTGTGAATGAGTGATTGAATTAGTTAATGGAAAAAGGTTGTGAAGTCGTAAAAGGATCTGCCTACAGATTTCTTGAGAGTCCTGCTGCATCTCGTCCTCAAACAGTATTAAGGAAGGAGGAATGTTGTTCCTGTTTAAAATAGAGTATTTGTTCAGTAATCATTTATAAAGTGCCTCACTGATTCTCACACTCTCTCCAAGTCTGGTAGGGTGTCTCCACTGCAATTAAACACACTCTTGGCTGGTCCTTGTCAACTGACAGGATTCACGCTGCGGGACTGTAAAATTGCAGGGTAGACGTTCAGGCTCAGGCTGGAGCCCGGGCTCTGGGACCCTCCTCTTTTGTGGGATCCCAGAGCTCGGTCTCCAGCCTAGGCCCAAACATCTACACTGCAGTTTTACAGCCTTGGAGCCTGAGCCCATGAGCCGGAGTCAGCTGACCCAGGCCAGCTGCAAGGGTTTAATTGCAGGGTAGACATACCCTTCGGGCTGAATACAAGATAAAAACACTATACAATACAAGCGGAGTTGCATAATTAAAGACCACAACCTTAAAAATTGGAAATTAGGCCATTAATGTGTGTATCTAGGAAGATGATGCCTCGCTATTCTGGCGTTCACCTATCACGAATGTCGCATTAAAAACACCTTGAGAGTGGTAACAATGAGAAGGGACCCGCTAGCCAAACTATGGCTGTATGTACTGCTCAAATCCTGATGGAAAGTTATTTGGGGGAAAGAGAACTGGCATGCTTAAACAAGCCGGCATCAACATCCTATCTGCAGCACAACAGGTGCCTTAAATGCAGCTACAGTGCCATGAACAAACCCCCCTGTGGAGCATGCTGAAGCGCAGCATGGAAATCATGGCTTCTGGCTAGTCTACGGACTAACTCAATTTATTTATTTTTTTAATTTCACCCGTCACATCACACCGGCTAAAAAAATAGCTTGCATCAGCGGTGCTGTAACAAGGTGTAAAGGACTCACAGTAGGTGTTAACGTGCCCAAGCATTATGGTAACACCTGTGTTTGTCTAATTCCAGCCAAAACAGTTTCCTTTCCAACTGTAGAGAAGGATAGAAAATCTACCTAACTACCAGTAGTAGCAGACATTTCCTGTAAAGCGACTTATATAGTATTTCCCATGATGCTTTGGCCTGTGGTTTTGCTTTGAACTTTCCCAGGTTGGGACAGCTTGCTAACTCCAGTGACCTCTGCTGCCTCTTTGTCTCTCTCCAGCGCTGTCAGCACTAAACACTTGGCGACGGTGTTCTCTCACAGAGGTTCCTATCACTGAATGAAGAATAAAGCCTCTTGTAAAATGTGACCAATGTAGATGTGACTTATAGAGCACATATGATGCTTATTTTTTCAGTTATATGGAAACTTGAAGTGATTAAAAATAGGAAGCCTAGTGTTCTGCGAAGCTGATATAGATTTCTGGATTTTTCAGGTGACTTTGTATTATATTATTACATAGTATTAGAAGGGGCAAGGGACGTTGGCAGCTAAACTGTTTCACTAGCATGTGTTTCAATCTGTGGACCCTTGATGCTCATTTCACGACTAATGTGTGCTGCACTGTGTGCACGTCTCATTGTCACCAGAGATAACATTAAGTAAACTATCCCCTTCAGAAAAACAGCTTTTCTTGGCAAGTGGAATATGGCTCGAGGAGCCAGCTCTGGAGACATATGATACTGTGAATGAGTGCTGTGTGTTACTTCACTGGATCCGAGTCCAGGCACTATTTATACTGCAGCATATTCAGCACCAGATTGTTAAATCTTAATACTGAAACAGTGCATCATTTAAATGTTTTTGTTCTGTGTATGCCCCACTTTCAAGCATTGGATGTCAAGCAACAATTATTAACTTTGTTTGTCTTGGATAAGATTCTACCCTTACCAAAAGCTTCATAACCTACTCTTGAAATGTTACTGAGTCTATACCAGAGTATCACATTGAGACTTCAGACTAGCAAAGGTAATGGTCTACTCCAGTTTCCCTCTCAGGGATTGTACATAGTAATGGAATACGCTGTGAACCAATGGAAGATCTATTTCCCAAGAAATCTATATGCACGTATTGAAATGCTACAAGTGGGGAGAGTACCAAAATTATCCTACCAGTGTTACGCAGAAACAGAGAAAATATTATCATAGTATTAGCACTGTGCTAAATATCTCATGCAGTAACGGAGACCATTGTGCTACCATTTTCACAAAGCCATTGATTTGCCGTCTCATAACCACCTTTACAGAAGCTTTGATAAGTCTAGATGCAACTCAAAGTTTAGATTTGGCTATTGTCGGTGTTGGTAAAATGGTGCATGTGGGGAACCGCGTTAATTTTAGCATCATGATATCACCTCAGCCGATTTCTGATGAGTTTTCTTGATAGGCTGGGTTGTCATGAGCTGTTGCTTTCCATTTAGAAACACCGGTGCTCGATTATTATGAGAGCTTACAGATAGATATGCAATAGTGTGGTGTCACCAGGTAACAGCGCTGTGAACAGTCATCTCTGTGTTGCTTTTGACAATGTCCGCAGACTGCCCTGTTGATCTCTTCTGGAGCCTTGAATGTGTATGAATGGGCCAAAGACCAGGTCCTGAGCACTGTCAATTTAAGTAGGAACAAGGTGTTTGGTACCTTGAAGGACTGGGCTCAGAGATGATAAGCAGATTAAACAAAGAGGAAGCTAGTAACACAGCTGAGGAGATGGAGTGAAGCAGAACAGCAGACATCTGCCCACTATGCTGTGTACCCATACAAGGCAGCACTGTGCCTCATTATATTCCTAGAGTCTCTCTGTTTTCTGTGCTTCCCTGGAAGTCCATCCTTTCTAATAATTAGTAATTGTTTCTGGTAGCGCCCAGGGTGTGCTAGGCACTATATAAACATTTAGTGCAGAAACCTTCCCTTCTTTTAAAGAGTTTACACTATCACTTGCGAACTCACAGTCTCTTGCAACAAGCCTATCTAGAAAGGGTGTTGCTGCTGTTACTGAAGGAGCAGAGGTATAAACAGGACCTGGAAGACAGTTGTGCTATTTTCAATCTGTGGTCAAGTACAGCGCTGTTGCTTTTTGCCAAAGAAAGCAACCATCTGCCTGGTGAAACGCATATCTGGGAGTGAACTCTAACTACTTCATCGATTTCAAATGCTATTTGTACTGGGAATCACACCACAGTCAGGATGTAACTGTGTGCTGAGCCCACACACAGGAATTTTCTTGTTCAATTCAAAACCAGATCTTTTATTTACTTAAGGGTTGTGCAGGCTTTGAAATCAGGAGCACAGGGTATTTAAAGCTTGTCTTAACTTAGAAAGTGCAGGCTTTAGTGGGATGAGGAAAGGTGATGCTGTGTGGGGGGATGCATCCTTTGCTTCTCTGTCATAATTCAAGAAACACGAAGATGTAAACAGCTCTCGGTTTACAATTCAAAATATATTCCTTCCCCTCCACTTAGTTAGGCTCAATTGTCAGAAAGAAATAGCTTTGTGTTCAGAATTGCAATAAATCTCAGGGCGGGTTCTGAACACCCTGACCAACCAAATAACCAAAAGGTTTCATAAACAGCTGATAGACGTGTGTTATATTTTTCTTTCCAGGAATAATCAAACTTGGGAGGTGGAACCCTCTCCCCCTCAGTTACGTGACCGATGCACCAGATGCGACAGTAGCCGACATGCTACAAGATGTCTATCATGTTGTGACATTGAAAATCCAATTACAAAGGTGGGTGTTTCTGAACATCTGTCCTCCTCTATTCTCTGAGCTGCTCTGTTGATCACAGCATTACTACAGAGATTAGCACATCCTGTCTTCATTAATTTCTGGGCTTTTGATGAAATGAAAAGGAAAATGAAGGGAAGGGTGCTTCACGATGCAGCTTTCTCAGTGAACCTTCCAACTGTTTTTACATTTTATTTTCTGAAGCAGTAAAGCCACGGTGGTGTGGTGGGGGCAGGAGTGGGGCGGGTGGGTGGGGGGACTCCATCAATCATGAGGGATATGAAGCCTTTAAAGGGAAACTTTCCACAACTCTTAATTTAATGGGTCCTCCAGGCCCGATTAAATGCTTAGCATGTTGTGTATGAAAAATAAACACCTCATCTGTTTCCAGGATTCGGGTTATGAGGGTCTAGACTTTCTGCTAACTGTGGCTCAGACAGAATGGCCCAGAGAGCTTGTTGCCTTCTCTTTTGTCTCCAGTGGCCAATCCTAGCAGGGTGGGGAGAGCCTGCCTCTACTGCTCCATCTGGTAATTTAAACTGTTTCCTACTCTAGAACATCTGATGGGTGGAGTGGTAGCTGCTGTCTGACAATTCTGCGCACACTTTTTATTTTTTCTCTTTCTCCCTCCTGGCCATTTAAAGAAGATGGAGACTACTGGGCTGTTCACTGAAAAGGGTGGAGAATTCTCCAGATGGCCTTAGCAAAGCGCCCACCCAATTCTTAAGAAACTCAGTTTAACCCTAGGATGTACCTCACTAGATCAGACAGTTGGCCCATCTGCCATAGTCCAGTGATCAGGATGCTTTAGAGGAAGGAGTAAGAAATAGTGGATTATTGTGAAATAACTTGCCCATACGAAAAGGTTCATTCTAACTTTATCATAACTAGGAGTCTCATGGCTGTCGTATCCGAGCACCATCAATTAAATCCCATTGAAAAAACCTCCTGCAAAACAACAGAAGGTCTTGCTGCACTTGGTGTGCATGTATGAAATCGGCACTGCATGGTTGGGTTGACTCTATGCATTACACCAGGGCTGCTGAGTACTTTGAAACTTATGGCACTGCATACTTTCCACCTTGCTTACTTCATCAATGGTGATTATTTTTCTCCCCTTAAGAAGCACTAAACACCCTAAATGAATATCCACCCCAGAACTCTGAATCTGACACATGCCCTTCTTGGCTGAGGAAAAAAAGTCCATGAGCAACTGGTTCACTTAACCACTGAAATAGCCAACACTTAATTCAGGGAAGGAACTTTGTCTTCCTGATTCAAACATACACTGAGACTGACACTGAAGAAATCTTCCCTCTTAATAGCTCAGTTCTGACCAACTATTGCTCAGTATAAAATCTTTTGTTACCAAGCAAACTCACAGAGAAGCTAGCCACAGGCTGACCACAAACTCTTCTAATTGAAGCTAATATACTAGACCAGGCATAATCTGGATTCAGGCCAGGACATGGTATGGAAACAGCTTTAGTGCCACTGATGGCACTGCTCTCAATGGGGCAAACATCCGTTCTCCTCCTCCTTGACCTCTCTGCAAAATTTGACACTGTTGACCATAAGATACTGCTGTCTTTCCTGAGAGAGGTGGCAGGAGTCCTGGGTAATGTGTTAAAATATTTTCTGGAGGAACACAGCCAATGAGTAGTGATGGGAAACTGCACCTCTACCACTAAACCCTTCATCTGTGGAGTCCCACAAAGATCAGTTCTCTCTCCAGTCCTTTTCAACATCTACATGCAGCAGCTAGGTGAAATGGTCAGATAGCACTGTGAATAATGTTACAAGCATGGATTCAGGTACCAACAGTATGCAGCTGAGACACAGTGAAGTCTGTCCTTCACCACATACAATCACACTACGACTACCAGGATTCCCCAATGCTTGGAGGAGATCAGCTCATGGATGAAGAATAGCATGCTGAAACTGAACCTGAGCAAGGCAGAGGTGTGCTGATAGGCAGAGGAAAGTGTCTCCAACTAAGTCTCCTTGACTGAAGTCATGTGCCCACAATTGGTCAATTCAGTCTGTAGTTTAGGAGCACTCTTGGATTCTTTGCCAACACCAACCTCTCACATAGCAACTTTTCTGAATAACGCTCTGTCATCTCCAGTTGCCTCTTTTCCCTCCTGGTGGATAAAGACCTGGCCTTAATTTCTCACGCCTATGTCACCTCTTGCCTGGACTACAGTAATGTGATATACCTGGGCAGGAAGTCATCAGCCCTTGGGAAATTCCAGCTAGTACAGAATGCTGTAGTGCATCTCCAGTGCAACACAGGCTACTGTGGGAGCATCATACCCACCCTCTGCTCTCTGCACTGGCCTCCCAAAGATTATTAAATCAAATGTAAGGTCTTGGTCCTTATCACCAGTGTGGTCAATGGCCTGGGCCCAGCATGTCTGAAAGAGCCTCAAATTCTGAGATGAAGACTCTGGTCAGCAGCTCCCTTCCTTAGGCACAAAAGCACTTTCTAGCATAAAGGTAAAGCTGATCTGTGTAGGAGACAGAACGGTTTCATGGATCAGTCTGAGACTGAAACAAAGTCCCCCAGGAACAAAGAATTGTCACAAACCTCTCCGTCTTCCTCACTGATTGCAAGGCACACTTCTTTGACCTTGCCTACTCTAATACAAACACAGAGCATGCATACTTAAAAAAAATCAAACAACCTTATAACAATCAAGTGCACCTGAAATGAAACCTTCCCAAAACAGAACGATATGAAAACACATGCAGTTCACCACAAGTGGAGAGAATGAGAGTGACCCATCTGTGACAGACCTTAGTCACATTGGGTAATGCACTGCTGGAAGGTGCTCAGATACTATGGTGGTGAGGGCAGGATATGTACCAATGTAGAACAGAATTCTGTTTTAGACCAAAGCCTTGGCCCTCCAGAATGAGGGCGTCTCTCACTACTTAACCGTGTTTTGTAATTTTTTTTCTATTCCAGCAGGAGCATCTATTTGTGCCTGAGAGGCTGCCTTTCCCAGTCATTTGTGTGGCCTGCATTAAGCAGAGCACTTTGCACTGCTTCAGGCCCCAAAGGAAATGGCTAGGCACACATGTTACATCACTTACGGAGGCTTAGCTAGGATTTCTGGCGTGTGCTGTAATTCTCTTAGTTGCAGCACATGTCTTGTTGGGGGGAATAGGGATATAAAAAAAGGATGCACTTTAAAGAAAGGTCTGGAAACAGGACTGTAAAGTGGGGATGTCTTCACAAAGATTTATGGTTGCATGAAGAGAGCAGGTTTGCTTGCTGGTGACGTTTCCATCTGATTTTTCTGCTTTCTGTTTTTACAGTTGTTCAAAGTTGGAAGACTTGCCAGCAGAGCAGTGGAACCATGCCACAGTCCGCAATGCCTTAAAGGAACTGCTTAAAGAGATGAATCAGAGCACATTAGCCAAAGAATGCCCTCTCTCCCAGGTCAGTGCTTTTACCTGTCCTAGAGGAATCTGCTTTATAAAATCCAAAGCCAGTAACTGTTTAGCAAGGTGTTTGCAAGAGAAAATTCCAGAAATGTTTAATCTTTGTTTTAATTAAAAAGGAGAAATTCCAATCCACTTGGGAAAATTATCTCTTTACAAATAGTGCACCACAATTAAAGAGTAATGTGTTGTTGGAAGGAGATGAGCTGGTTTGTGACCTAAACTTCAAAGGGACCCCGATTTCTCCATATATATCATCACCAAATTTTGTACTACCACTCAATACCCTGTATTGCAACTAGAGTGACCAGACAGCAAGTGTGAAAAATCGGGATGGGGGTGGGGGTAATAGGAGCCTATATAAGAAAAAGACCCCAAAATTGGGACTCTCTCTATAAAATCAGGACATCTTGTCACCCTAATTGCAACAGCCGCTTATCTTCACTGGTAGAAGCCTGCAGCATACATTAGGGACACACACAGTTTTCATCAATCTCTGATGACAAAGAAATGTATATAACTCTCATCAGTGTGGTGCCAGTTTCTAGGAAGATATAACAAAAGTGTGTTTGTGTGTGTAAATAGAGAGAGAAACTTTATTCAGTATAACTTTGTCACTTGCAGTGAAGACACAACCATAGTTCAGACTCCTAATGAAACTGAGCTCTTGATCAAATTTCTTACATAAAGACTTGTATGAAGTTGGCAAGGTTAGCTGAGCACCCCTCTGTATCACTAAAACAGCCAACATCCAGTGATTCATATTACCTGACAAAAAACTTCATTAGAACAGAAGTAGAGCTGTTAATATAGTGCTTTATATTGTCTTTTAAAAATATGAAAACGTATCTTTTATAGTTAACCTCTTCCCCCTTCCCTCCAAACAATAAATGAACAATCCTTAAATGCTAAAAACTCTGTTCATTTGCTAACACCAATCTGAATGTTGTCCTCCTGTTGCTGCCTACCTTCAACATACAGGTTAGAAACAGCCAAGCAAAACAAACATGAGTATACACATTCCAACATGAAGGTGTTCTGTTGTACAATAGAATGATGTAACCCACACCAGCTTTTGCATTTTATATCTAGTCAGGAGTCTGATTAAAGTAGATAGTAAAAATGATCTTGTGGTTATTAGGTCTTTAGAGTGTCCATATCAAATTTGCTAACTTATAAATTAAAAAAAATATTATTTTTAGCTATGAACACCACAAACTCAACCCTGGATTCATAAATCAAGGATCTTTGATGATGATATGTCATAACTAGTGATAGTTAGTAGGCCAAATTTGGTCCTCCATTAGATCTATGCCACCCCAAAAAGATACAGGTCAGAATTAAGTCCTGCAGCTGGTACTGTCCACAATAGAATCTCTCTCAGCTTCCCATAGTTGCAGAGCTAACAGGAGTAGAAAAGCAGTGTAACACACATTACTTACTGAAGTGACTCTGAATACAGGAGTGGATGTGTTGAATAAGGTGTTACTTTTACAGAGTAGAACAACACTTTGTGTTTTTGCCTTTATATATAGAATGGGAACTGCAAAAGGAGAAATCTGATTGGCTAATAAGGGTTCCAGCATGTAGGTTGGGGCTCTTTGGCAGATGGTAGCAAAACTAGCGTATAAATTTACATTTCAAGAAGTGAAATTAGATGAGATACCTGCAACTCTCAGGTGGAGGAAGACTGGTTTTCAATCCTGTGTGTCCCAGTGCACCTGACCTGTACCACTGTCCAGTATAACTGAATGGTGAGCCATGTTACGTGGTGGCATTCATTCACTGTTTAGGGATGTTTTCCATCAGTTTCCGTATGGGAATGTGGCAGTTGGCTTACCTCTCTATAAACTCATCCTGACATACATTAACAAGATCACTGATGGCAGAACTGTAGGAGAAATAATCTCTATCCTGGTGATTATGCAGAGAATAAAGGTATAGAGACACGCTTTTGTGGGTTCTCATTCAGCAAAGCATTTGCACACGCTTACCTTTACGCATGTGCGTAAGTGATTTGCTAAATGGCAATGGACTCCAATGGCAATGGAGGCTGGACCACAATGAATGCACTTCTTGCGTTAGAGCCACAAAAAGTTGTAACCTCTGTTGTCGTGGCTCCCAAAATGTAAAAGATACAGTGGAAGGTTGCATAGGAGCTGTCTATTGCCATTATCTGAATTTGCCTTGAATACAATTCCTTTTCCCAAATCAGTTTTAAAAAAACACCGCACCAAATGTGAAATGTCATTACAACCCCCTTGTGGTTAATATATTATTGACAGCAGCAAATTACAGAGCTGTCTCCTAGGAGTCAAACTGCGGCGTAAATGCTGCTGTTTATTAATGTGTTCACAGTGCATCGAGTTTCCCTCTGTACAGAAGTGGAAAGGGGCAGCACAGGGAGCTTTCTTTTTTCTCAGTGACTATGCTCCAGCTCTTGTTCTTGGTACATGAGCTCTTCTTGCAGCCCAGATGGAGATTCTGATTGC
The DNA here is from genome assembly GCF_016161935.1 of Mauremys reevesii. Classification (NCBI taxonomy): domain Eukaryota; kingdom Metazoa; phylum Chordata; order Testudines; family Geoemydidae; genus Mauremys; species Mauremys reevesii. The sequence continues at coordinate 21,760,098 of NC_052633.1, forward strand.
CACTGATGGGCAATGTAATCTTTCGCTTTGATTTACAATTGTTCTGTTTTTCCTGCTAGGTGTATTATGTATCTGCAGCTTAGCCGCCCTTAGCATAAGGCTGCTGTTCAAGCAAATAAATCCCAGTTAACCAAGGCAGGGCATTGGGGGTGGGGGTGGTGGGAAAGGAAATCCAATTATTTCTTCACATCCATCTTTGCATTGAGACCTCTGTCTTCCAAGTGTGTTGTGCTAATCATTCCAGTATTGTTCATGTATTTTGCATACTTGTATAAACTTCATTTCCTTGTTGTGGGTTGGTGGTTTTTGTTTTCGTCCCATAGCTTTCGCCTTTTGTTTTAACTTACGACATTATATCTTGTTTATATGAATCCTCTGCTAGTTCTAGGATACGTTATCAGACAGATGCCAGCTTTCTTTCCATGTGGTTGTGATGAAATTGTCCACCCACTGGGGGTAGGAAGACTAATTTCTGCCCCATTTTTCTTCCTCAGAACCACCACAGCTATAATCTTAGTAATGCCCATTTATTGTAGAGCTGTGAGAGCTTAAACAAAAACCTGCTGGAAAAATAAGCTGTTTAGAGCTGCTTCTTCCAGCTTGAAGTTTCCACTCTGTTATGCCTTCAAAATGCTCCTGTTTCCTCAGGGCACACTTTAGAACAAGCAAGGATTCATAGGGAAGGAGGTGCTGCTGACTGTTATGGTACTAGGTGTAGGTCTCAAAATATGAATTTTAATTAGAAAATTGGAGCTGAGTTTTGGCGATTAGAACATCCATTTAAAAAAAAAAATCCCAGCCCTTATTTCACAGCTACGTTGAGTCTCCCGTACTGCAGCTTAGTGGCATTCACGTGGAAATGTGAAAGTGAAAGGGAAGAGGATCCTGTGTGTTTAAAGTGAATTCATGCCTCAAAGACTGAAACTAATCTGTACAGTCCAGTCGTCCTTAAGACTCTCTACAGTAAATTCTTCTCAGCCTCCTAAAACCCCCAAAACTCAAGGGGTCAGGAAAATTGGCGTGTTTTGAGGTTCCAACAGAGTAGCAGACTGGGCTGAATAAATGCATAATTGATCTTGAATGGGGTGGCTTTTTATTTTATTTTATTTTATATAAAAGCAGCATAAAAGTGGAGTAAACCAGAAGTGAGCCTAGCTAGTAGGTTAACAGCTATGGATCACACCCCATTTCACACATGAGCCTAGAGGGGCCTATGTGCCAGAGTTGGAACCCGTGGTAAATAGCTTGCAATTGCTTTGAGGTCATGCGATCTCCTTAATCTCTTCTACTGTGCAGAAGTGTCATAACAGGTGCCAACATTTCTCTGAACCCTGGCATGACTGTAGGAATAAAAAATGTGATTTCAAGAAAGGATGCTTTGGCTCACACATCTTGTTAAACTTCTTGGGTTTTAGAGTGAATGTGTGTTTATAGATTAGGGATCAGCAACCTTGGGCATGCGGCTCACCAGGGTAAACACCCTGGTGGGCCGGGCCGGTTTGTTTAACTGCTGCGTCTGCAGGTTCGGCTGATCGCGGCTCCCACTGGCTGTGGTTCACCGTTCCAGGCCAATGGGGGCTGCGGGAAGCGGTGTGTGCCGAGGGATGTGCTGACCGCTCTTACCCTGCCGAGCCGCATGCCAGTAGTTGCCAATCTCTGGTATAGATCTATGTATATTTATATAAATGTAGATATACACATAATGCAATGATTCAGCTCTGGAAGAGTTTAAAAGTTATCAACAATTATTTACTCTCTAAAATTGAGATAACTACCAGTAACAAAAACTATTTTCCACCATATGGCCAAAAGTGCCCCAACTGTAAAATATTTGTGTGTGTGTCAGGTGCGGCAGAGCAACTCTACCTACTGTCTTCTTCCAGTTGTTTTGTAGCGGTAGTTGCCAGAGGATACCTGCAAAGAGTGGGGATGGTGGTGAAGCACTCTGAATCTTTCAGCTGTACTGTATTTAGTTTAATCCGCTCTGAAGAGCACTGTTAATTTTTCTGTTGAGTGATTTTTCACACAAGAGCTAATCGCACGTTTCTATAAATTATATTAATTTAACTTATTTGCCTAACTGTTGTTCTGCAGCGAGTAGCACGGATGTTCTCCAGTTCTTGGCTGTGTGGTCTTGTTGCAGTTGAAAGCAGATCAGAAGCATCTGAAAAGCATTATTTGGATTATGCATGCTAATCTTACCTTTAGAATCTGGTTCCTAAATCACAGTTCTAATGTGTGTGTCCCCCAACATGTCACTGCCTGCAGTTATGTTTTTAGTATGAAGATTCTGTGACATCACAAGCATAAATTAAAGTGACAAGTCAGTGGGAGCTGGAGACAGGAGTCTTGGTTCACACAGCATCTTTTTTGCATTATTAGTGAACCAGAGTAATCATGTCTGGGGATGTAGAGTGGGAAATACAGTCAATTTTGAGTCCTTCACAGGTTAGGTTTTGAAGGCAGGTTTGGGTGATCCATGTGAGCTTGCATGTCATTGATGATCTCTGGAAAAGAGTTTTCATTGTTTTTTTCAACACACTTTCTGTCTTCCTTTACTTCCAGAGTATGATTTCATCCATTGTAAATAGCACATACTATGCCAATGTATCAGCAACCAAGTGCCAGGAGTTTGGGAGATGGTATAAAAAGTACAAGAAGATTAAAGGTAAATTAACTTCAGTTATTGTTAATTTCCAAGCCAATGAACTGTGTTTGACTGTTTGAAATTTTGTTTTAAGTAAGGGTGATGATAAGCCTTAATAATATTACTGATTTTGTCTGCAAAGAGGGCACAGTTGTAGCACACTGGAAATTAAATCCAATGCCTTATGAACAAGGATGGTGTGAAAGAAAAGATTTTTAAAGAAAACATGCTAGTTACATCACATTTTAGATTGTTATTGCATTGAAAGGATCAACTGTGTGTGTAAGAAAACTAAAACATCTTGGGGGGAAAAATCTGCTATAGAAGATCTGGATTGAAAAGTTAAATTGCTAAGTAAATCACCTTCATCATATTTTATTTATGAAAACTAAAAACCTGTCTTCCTAAGTTAAATATATCCTCGCTTTCTTTTAAATACGGTTAAGTATATTGGCATTCCTGCCATGTCACATCATTTGGAATTTAGGTAGCAGCAGTGCATTTGAGACCAAGTTGCTTGGAGGCACTGGGCTAATTTCATCCCAACTATTCCCACTTGTACCAAAATGAAAATGGCCCATTATTTTTATTATATGGAATGGAATTGTGTTAGTTGGTGAAATACTAATGTCTTATACAGGAACGTTATTCTAGGTAGGTTCTTATAATGCCCTCGTTGCCATAATGCCTGAGTGTCTTCCAGCAGCGCGTTAAGTGACGTTACTAACATCTGTCATGTGTAATTTGTTCTTTCTCTTGTCCTTTCCTCAAGGGGAGGATTGTGTGTACAATGCTGTTTTGTTTTGGTAGAGTTCTGTTTTAAATACGCATGCTGCTATGTATTTGTGTTAGACAAAGTATGGCTGAAGAAGTGCACCTTGTATTTGAAGGGGGAGGTGGTGAGGTTTGTGATGGTTCTTTGTTCCGCAGTCTCGGACCGACCCTGAGTACGCTGTCTTCTGCACAGACGAGATTTGCCGTTATGGTAGAAAGTTCTAGTTTGCCTGAAGAGTGGAGTTGTTGGCTAGAGTCTTCATCTCAGAACTTGAGTCTCTTTTAGATGTGCTGGGTTCAGGCCATTGAGCACCATGAAGATAAGATCTTAGATCTTAAATTTGACTTGATATTCTTTGGGAAGCCAGTGGAGAGAGCAGAGGACTGGTTTGATGTGCGTGCTCATGGTAGCTTGAGGTTGCTAAGAAGATGCATTGCAGTGTTTTGTTTTAGTTGGAGTTTCTTAAGGACTGATGGCTTCCTGCCCAGTATATCATATTATTTTAGTCTAGATGGTGGGTGAGGGCCTCTCGTGGATCAGTAACTGGTTAAAAGATAGGAAGCAAAGGGTAGGAATAAATGGTCAGTTTTCATAACGGAGAGAGGTAAATAATGGGATCCTCCAAGGGTCTGTACTGGAAATTGTGCCATTCAACGTATTCATAAATGATCTGGAAAAGGGGGCGAATAGTGAGGTGACAAAGTTTGCAGACAATGCAGAATTATTCAAGATATTTAAATCCAAAACTGACTGTGAAGAGTTACCAAGGAATCTCACTAAATTGAGTGGGTGACAAAATGGCAGATGAAATTCAGTGCTGATGAATTCAAAGTATTGCATATTGGGGAAAAAATCATCCTCACTATACATACAAAATAGTGGAATCTAAATTTGCTGTTACCATGCAGGAAAGAGACCTTAGAGTCCATGGATAGTTCTCTAAAAACATCTGCTCAGTGTGCAGCAGCAGTCAAAAAAAACCTAACAATGTTAGGAACCCTTTGGGAAGGGATAGGTAATACGACAGAAAATATCACAATGCCACTATATAAATTCATTGTATGCCCACACGTTGAATACTGCATGCAGTTCTGGTCATCCCACCTCAAAAAAGATCCATTGGAATTGGAAAAGGTTCAGAGGACAACACAAATGATTGGAGTATGGAACAACTTCTGTACGAGGAGAGGTCAAAAACAGTGTTCAGTTTAGAAAAGATATGACTAAGCGGGGATATGTTAGAGGTGTGTAAAATCATGAATGGTGTGGAGAAAGTGAATAAGGAAGTGTTATTTACTCCTTCACAAGAACTAGGGATCACCCAATGAAATTAATAGGCAGCAGGTTTAAAACAAACATATATAAGAACTTCTTCACACAATGCACAGTCAATCTGTGGGACTTGTTGCCAGGAATGTTGAAAAGGCCAAAAGTATAACTGGGTTCACAAAAGGATTAGATAAGTGCATGGAGGATAGGTCCAATGTCTATTAGCCAAGACGGTCAATGACTCAACTCCATGCTTTGTGTGTCCCTGAACCTCCATCTGCAAGAAGCTGGGAGTGGATGACAGGGGATAGATCACTCGATGGATCATGTTCTCTTCATTCCCTCTGAAGCATTTGGTACTGGTCACTATTGGAAAACAGGATATGTGGCTTGATGGATCATTAGTCTGACAGCCAATGCATTGGTCATTCTTATGTTCAAATTTTGTATAGGAAAGATAAAGCTCTATGTCATTATATATTTCTCACACTTAAGTCTGTATCATGTGTTCATTTCACCTACTGGCTGCATGTAGATGTTGAAAAGGGATGGAGAAAGAATTGATCCTTGTGGGACTCAACAAATGAGGGGTCTAGTGGTGGAGGCATAGTTTCCCATCAATATGGTTTGGACATGTCCCTCCAGGAAGGACTTTAACTATTTTAGGACATTTCAGTGGACCTCTGCCATCTCTCGAGACAGCAGTATCTCATAGTCAACAGTGTCAAATGTTGCAGACAGGTCAAAGAAGGTGAGAATGGATGTCTGCTCACCATCCATTTATTGCAGGAGATCATCGGTGGCACTAAAGCTGTTTCTGATCCTGGCCTGGCCTGAATCCAGATTTTGGGGACTAGGATATTATTTTAAATTAGATGTTTGTAATTGACCTGTGGCTAGATTCTCTGTGAGCTTTCTTAGAAACGGAACGTTTGACACCGAGCAGTAGTTGGCGTGAACCAATGTATCAAAGAGGGAGGGTTTCTTCAGTGTCGATCTCTGGAAGAGAAGATTCCTTCCCTGAATTGGAATGCGTTGGCTATCTCAGGTATGACTTGCACCAGAAGCTCAAGACTTTTTTTCACCAGCCATAAAGGCATGTGTCAGATTCACAAATCTTGGGTTGGTACTCCATTATGGTGCCCATAATTTCTTGAGAAGTGAATATACCAAATTTACACTTATTCATGAAACTCAAATGTTTAAAAAAGTGTCTGCAGTTTTTTTCTCTTAAAAAGTAGAGCATATAGGATGTGGAAGGCTGCTCATTAATTCATTTAAGGCAAAATATAAACCCATCATAGTAATGTAATAAGGAAGTTTCTTTTAGAATTGAGAATATTTGTATCTTGCATAAGATATCAGGGTAAACACTGAGGGATCTATGTGTCTATTTCCCATTAACTGTAGTGTGGTTACATGTGTGCATGGAGTACGGAAGACACACCTATAAAAATCAGAGCTCAATTGTGTGCAGCCATTATATTTGCCCTAGCAAGAGCGATTTATGTTTTAGGTTAAAAATGTCTGTGAAGGAGATTAAAATAGCTTAATTAAAAGTGTGAATTAAGTATGTAAGAAAATTAAGATACATCTTTTCATCTTGTAAAATTACACGGGGGTGATCTGCAAATTTTGATTTAGACATTTACTATGTTGTTAATATTTACCATTGTGCAGGATGAATTGAATAGTTCCTTCTCACTCTAAATCACCATCCTGTGACTCAGAAGTGTTTTCTTTTCTCTAAATGACACTTAGTAAAAAGATTTTTTTTTAAGTGCTCTTGGCTGAAACAAATCAAAGGAATCAAACAGCTTCAAGGTCATTTAGTAGATCGCTTTTACTCGCTGTTGCAGGAGAAAAGCTATGGGCTTGCTATTTCATCAGGCTAGGGTGTAATGCCAGCTCCAAAGGCACTGGAAACCCTTAACTGTAGTGGTTCTCAATGTTGCCACTTCAGACTCCCAAGTGTTTCTAGCACACCGCATCTTCCACTTTCTTCCTTAGCATTCAATTCTTCAAGCTCTTTCTTTTTTTTAGTTAGTAAGTGCACAGTTAGATCGTTAAGTGCAGTAAAAGCAGAGTGAGACCTTGATTTCAATCAAGAGGTCAAGGATCCAAACCTGAAGAGTTTGCCAGATAACTGTGTATGTGCACTATTTAAAGAGATTCAACTAGTCGTTGCTGTTTGGAAGAATATGTGTGTGTTAGGAGGAGGAGAAAAGAGAAGGTTAAGGTATGTGTGAAGTAAACACAAGCTGCTGTAAAACAGTTCAAGTGGTGTTGATTCATCAACCAAACGAGTGGGAGGGAAAACAAAGATCCATGACAGGTACAGTTGGATATGGAGAATAAATAGCTATGTAACTTCATTGCAATAATCTATAGCACTCTCTGAAAGGGAAGATTTCTGCACTTAGTTTGGTGCTTTTAATTTCACATCTCCATTACTTTGTTATGATTTCATTTCTACTTCACAGTTAGTGGTTTGTACAGTAGAACTCATTTCATATGTGAAATTAGTGAGTTTGTAAATATAAATCTCCACACATCCCTTTTAATAAAAAGTAAAAAGTTTTGTTTTTTAAAAAACTGGATATAAGGAACAGTTAGCATTTAGGATCAAGTTTTGCCCTTGGATATCACTGTGAGGCATTGGGACCAGTACACGCACATCCAAGGCCAGATTTGGTTAATAGAATTTAAAACAAAACAAAACAAAAACCAAACAAGCAAAAAAAAAATCACATGCACTGCAGTAAATGCAAAATAGAAGGGGGCTTCTAAATTACTATTGACATCGCAAACTAAATGCAGTCAATGGTATTTAAATATGTTTCCTATTATCTGCTAATGTCTGTTTTAATAAAACAGTGGGAACTAAATGGTTGCTTCTTAATCAAAACCATGATTTCCTAAACATAAGCTATGTGATTCTGTTACAAATTGCCACATATAGATAGATCTCCTAGGTCAAACTTTTTTCCTTTCTCGTAGAAATAAATAAACAGTAAAATAATTATACACTCTGGAAGATCAAAGTAAATATGACTAAAGCAATGCAGAAATAAAAAAGTCCTCTGGAATAAAAAGAAGAAAAGCATCAGATTGCAGAGTATATAGTTAATGTTTAAATAAATATACAAAACAATCAATAATTTGATATCATTAGCAACAGATGTCAAAACTATATACAAATGGAATTGTATGAAATTTGAAGTAAACATTCTTAGTGTGCATTCTGTTGAGCTTACTGAAAATACGGCTAAATTATTTATGCTTATAATTTTGAACAGTTTTCAGTTAGTTCAGCTCAGAATGTTAATTTTCTCTTGTGTCAAGGCCACGATAGAATAAGGTTCTGGCTTGACTCTCCTACCCCCGTCTACCAGCCCCTTTAAAGTTTGAAGAAATTAACAGTTTACTCAGTAGCACAAGAGTTAGTATACATACTGATAACTGGAATTTACTAGTGTAAGAATGGAGATTTTTCCATCTTTTCCCGGCTGTTGGTCTAGCACTCTGTATGTGTGTTTGGGCATGGGTGAATGGAACAGTAGGATGGAAAAGATCAGGAAAAATCTTTCTAACCTGTTTGGTGTATAAGTATGATATATACTGTGTATGTCAGTGGTTCTCAATTAGGGGCCCCCTGGGAGGCTGTGAGCAGGTTTCAGGGGGGCCACCAAGCAGGGCCAGTGTTAGACTCGCTGGGGCACCGGGTAGAAAGCTGATGTCCCACCGCAGGGGCCAAAGCCCGGGGCCCTGAGAACTTCCACCTGGGATTGAAGCTGAAGCCTGAGCAGCTTAGCTTCCTGGGGGCCCCTGTGGCATGGGGTCCGAGACAGTTACACTGCTTGCTACCCCCTGATGCCAGTCCTGGCTTTTATATGCAGAACACTAGTTGTGGCACAGGTGGGCCATGGAGTTTTTATAGCATGTTGAGGTGGGGGCGGGGCGCTCAGAAAGAAAAAGGTTGAGAACCTCTGGTGTATGTAATTGGGGGAAGAGGGTTTATATTAATACAGTTCTAACTTTAAAAGTTGGGAAATTAGAAAGTTAAGGTTCTCAGTAACTTTCTCTTTGCCACACAGCACATATGTAATAATTTAGATATAACATTTGGCAGTTTAATTACCGATCAAAACTATACACAGGATATGCAAGATGGAGTGAGTTAATGCTGCTACATGCATCTTTTATTTAACTTTTGATGTTAAATTTTCACTTTTTTAAGATTACAGGACTACTTCCTCATTTACACTGAGGCCCTTTGCACTACCCTAAAAGTGGAAAGAGGCCTTGAAGTGGATGTAAAATGACCCCACAAGGCCCTTTGCATTCCCAGAGCAGAAGAAAAGGGCCTCATGTACATGAGAATCAGGCCTACAGTTTTTAAGGAGGACTGCATGTAAATCAGACAGCGATGACCTAGTCTTCGGAGGTACTAAGACGGTCAGTCCAAAACCACCCATCAGCCCCAGTATCATCTGTCGACAGCCAATGCAGGTGCCCAGGGGAGGAGTGAACCTAACAGGCAATGATCAAATGATCTCTCTCTCATCCATCTCCATCCTCTGACTGACGAACACAGAGCTAGAGGGACCATTCTCTTACCCATCATGGCCTAATAGCATTTTGGACTTAGCCACCATGAATTTATCCAGTCCCCTTTTAAACATTGTTATAGTCCTAGCCTTCACAACCTCCTCAGGTAAGGAGTTCCACAAGTTGACTGTGGACTGAACACAAACATCTCCTATGGAAGTTTATGGAAGCTATGGATGTTCAGACCCTTTGAAATTTAGGATCTGAATAATTAGTTTAATATTTCTTAGCAGAATGTAATATGAATGAAGCCCAGTCTTTGGTCCAAAAGTGATGAGATCTTCTTTCAGTCTTCTCTGTTTGTGTTTCAAAATCCAGCAAAAATGTTTTCTTCCAGTCCATATGTAAATAAAACATAAAATTTGTTCAAATGCATTGAAAGGCAAAAGCAATTATCTGCAATGAGTTAAAGCAGAAATAATTGCATTTGCGTTATTTGCTTTGTTTTGTGCATGATTCTACAGCATTTAACACAGACTTACTTGGATTCTCTGTAAAAATTAAAGAATACATACATAAAAAACTGTATGTGTGTGTGTAAAGAGACAACAATATTTCAAAGCAATCAAAAGCATTTCCAAGGAATGAAATTCATAGAAATAGTTCATTGTCCAGTGTCATTTTTGGTAATTTTTGCTAATGGTCTTTCAGCTCTCTGTTTTTAAAAGGTATATTCCCTTCCCAAGGGTAGTTTTATAGGAAAGACAATCACTCCTTCACTACTGAAGTTTTTTTTTTTTTTTTAGTACTGTGAATATTTTCTCTTTGCTTGAGAATTTGGGCTCAGGCTGGGGGGAGAGAGGGGAGCAACAAATATGATGTGACCTTAAAACAAGCTATAAACATCTTTTATTGGTCCAGGTAATAAGAACAGGAGTACTTGTGGCACCTTAAAGACTAACAAATTTATTTCAGCATGAGCTTTCGTGAGCTACAGCTCACTTCTTCAGATGCATAGAATGGAACACACAGACAGGAGATATTTATACATACAGAGAACATGAAAAGGTGGAAGTATGCATAACAATTGATTAGACTTTTCCTGTTATGCATACTTCCACCTTTTCATGTTCTCTGTATGTATAAATATCTCCTGTCTGTGTGTTCCATTCTATGCATCCGAAGAAGTGAGCTGTAGCTTACGAAAGCTCATGCTGAAATAAATTTGTTAGTCTTTAAGGTGCCACAAGTACTCCTGTTCTTTTTGTGGATACAGACTAACACGGCTGCTACTCTGAAACCAGGTAATAAGAGTCATCTTTATCCCTAAGATCAGAGACTATCAGGAGCTAGCCCTTGCAGGAAAGAGGATACATATCTTCCTTAAACTGAGGATAATCTATGTTGTCTTATCTTTTTTGGATCCTCTGTGGTTTTCAGATATTGTTGTAGGCTCTGTTATTTTTTGAAAACTTGTTTACAGCCTCAGACAGAGGGACAGAGAATTTGTTTTTTGACCATAGGCCTTAGTAGCAGTTGCAGGATTAGAGAGTTTAGAAGCAGCAGCATGTGCATGAGTTTCCAGCTTTTCTGCTCTCAGGCTGACAGAACTCAGTTTCCCATTCAAGGCAGCAACTGCCGAGGGAACACACTGAAAATTCCTATTACTTTCTTTAAGAAGTATTTTGAATTGTTCGTCTGAAGCAGGTGTTGCTTCTTAGAAAGATGGCAGTTCTTTTCCATCCAAGATTTTTCCTTTAAATTGCCCTATGTACTAATGTTTTCTTTGGGCTTCGACATTTCAGATGGCTAGTTACACTCATTATCAATTTAGATACTTAAATAACTGATTTAAGAATTTGCAGTTTCTTGGGGTTTTTTTGGTTGTACTTTAGTTGTTGATCTGGAGCTAAGCCAAAACAAGGCCTTTCAGTTCAGCTGACGGCTCTTCCTCCTGCTTTGAAAATCTGAACCTTTTCTTTTATTTACTTTTGTACCTTCAATGCTGAAATTGAATTCAATAGGGTTTTTTCATTCTTTTTTTTTTTAAAAGAAAATGAAAGAAAATAAAGAAACTATCGGTCTTGATATTGTTAGCATTTCGATGGCCCACGGAGGCTTTGAAAGGTCACAGCTCATTGAGGGATGAGCTCACATCTTTAATGCTGTTAAGCTATAGACTATTTTCGGCTATGCTGCTTTGATGGGACAGTAGGGCATTGGTTTACATTGAGACCAGGGGTGGCTCTAGGAATTGCGCCGCCCCAAGCAGGGCGGCACGCCGCGGGGGGGCGCTCTGGCAGTCGCCGGTCCCGCGGCTCCGGTGGACCTCCTGCAGACGTGCCTGTGGAGGGTCTGCTGGTCCCGCGGCTCCGGTGGACCTCCCGCAGGCACGCCTGCGGATGCTCCACCGAAGCCGTGGGACCAACGGACCCTCCGCAGGCATGTCTGCGGGAGGTCCACCGGAGCCGCCTGCCGCCCTCCCGCGGCATGCCGCCCCAAGCACGCGCTTGGCGCACTGGGGTCTGGAGCCGGCCCTAATTGAGACTGCTGTATCTTTACAATGGAAAAAGATGGAGTCTTAATTTTTTTGTAAATCAGAGTATAGAATTGACAGAACAGGCAGGATACAGCAACCATTATAGATATCTGAAAATTGTCTACACCTTTTCAAACCCACATTTCTTTTTCTCCTGTCCCTGATGTTATGAGATTTTTTATTTTTAAGGTCTGTGTTGTATGCGGTTCAATGAGACACAACCTGCCCAATGCATTGGATTCCAGAAGCCCATAAGCTGTGGCCCTTGTGGCTGCTAAGCAGGATGGAGAGAATTAGAACTGGCTGAACTATTCTGAAATTTGAATTTTGATGAAAAAGGCATGTGTGGGAATTTCAACTTTGCAGAATTTTATTCCTATTTTTTGACTGCTCTAGAGAGAATGGGAAGTCCTTACAGCTCCCAGTGTGTTGTCACTGCTAGGTGTCTGCTTAAAAATGTTAGATTCTCACTAAGCATGCTCAGAAGTGAGTTGTCAATTTTTTTTACCTTTTTTGTTTTAAAAACTTTTTATTTTCCAAATTAGCTAAAAGATACTTTCTCACTGTGGAGCAGTCACATGCCAAGACTGGAGTTTTGCTCAGCCATTTTTGAATTATTGGGGAGCAAAGTAAAAAGACTTTCTTCCTCCCCTCCCCGACACTGGTTATCCCAGAGTGTCTTATTTTTTCAGATCCCTTTTGCGCCATTCTGCAGGTTAAATAGGACACACTACCATTCAAATCCAGTATTTATAACTATGTGCAGTTCCCCCCCTTTAAAATTAAAAAAATTCAAGCTTAAAACTCTTTTGGTCACAAATAATTTAAAAATGGTTGAATGGATTTTTCACGCACTTAACAACAAAACAAAGCCCAACTTCCAGTCTCAGGCCAGTTAAGGAAATTTCATCCCCAAAGGAGAATTTTTGAGAAAGTTAGCATCAGGTGAAAATGAGAATGGAAAAGGAACTCTAGACTAAGTTTGAGAATACCCATATCTATTGCTGGGACAAAAAGTGCAGCACTGGTGTATCCTGATCATTTGAATTGCAGATTATACAAAATGTATTTCTGTCATTGAATTATATTTATTCAGCACTCCAGTTATCTGATGTTTTTAGAGGTGTCTCTTAATAAATTACATGGGTGAGCCATTCCCCCTGATGATTGCTAGCAATGGGACTCAGAAAGTGATTTCCACCCACAGCACACATTGCACAATTGGTCAGGTATGGTTTGGGAGGTGCATCATCCATGGTCGATCACTGCCTAACTATGGGGAAGATGCGTAACTACCAGGACAGTTTACCCAGTCATAGGCATTTCTATATGGGACAAGAACAATGGTCCATCTAGATTAACAGTTTCTGTGTTTCTGTAAAATTATTCTGACAACGTTTATTTTTCTTCGTCTTCATTTTTATTCAGGCTGACTGGCATGTAAAGCTCCTCTCTGTATCATATGAACTTACAGTTAGCATATCCTGCCTGTGAACTAGACTGCACATAGTTATAAATACTGGATTCGAACGGCAGTGTGTCCTATTTAACTTGTAGAATGGTGCGAAAGAGAGATGAAAAAATAAAACACTCTGGGATAACCAGTGGGATTCCTTAGGTTGTACAATTATAGGGTGGAAATTTGGCCTCGTATGTTTAAACAGAATTAAAAGAAACAAAGAGCCTTATCCAATACACTGTGAAATCTATGGGAGACTTTCCATTATTCCAGTTGGATCAAGCCCTTAGTGAGAGAGAGAGGAGGTAGAGTCTCAGCGTCTTTTGTAAATGTGCTGATGCAGGTGGAGCTCAGAAATGAATACCATACGAAGGCTTGGCTGTGGTGGGTTGGTCAATAACTTTAGTTCACCATGTGCCCAATTCACCTTGGGTGCTAGTTGCACAGAAGCCTGGTGTTAATTCAGATACACAAATAATGAAGTGGGGGTGCATGAGAGAGAGAACTAAACACAGTCAAGAACAGACAAACGTGTTCTCTGTTTGGTATTTCCATTAGCCTAGGACAGAGAGTAACCTTACTGCCTCTCCCTGTGCCCCACCCCCCACTATTACATATTTGTTATATAATTGTTGTTGGGTCATTTGCATGTTATGAGAGTGGAGGCAGAGAGAGATTGTAAGAGTTAAAACATATTATGAAGGCTGGGTCATTCTGGTAATCTGCTTTTCTCCGAGCCTGTCTATCCCAATCCTGCAAGAGCAAGTGGCCGGGCCAGAACGCAGACGGTAAATGAAGGGCTTTGGTAGACACTGAAGATTAGATGTTGAATGAAAATGAGGCTCCTCAAGCTAGTCCCCTGTACTGAAGTGGCTAAGTGGGCGGTGATTAAAAGAAATAAGTAATTACAGTAATTATAGATGAAAAGATATGACGTTACCACTTTAAAGGCACCTCCCGTGTTCTGGAATCGTTCTGTTATTTCCAAAGAGTTGGCTTGTAATTATGAAGAGAAAGCAGCTGGGTACCCTCTGGATGTGCCACGGCAGCACTGGCTCCTCTAGACAGAGGGTGGTTCTGTGGCTTAATGTGTTGGCCTCCCAATAGTAGAGTCATGGGTTCAGATCCTGATTCAGTGTTTGGTGATGCCTAAACCTGCATGACTGTGACTGTAATAATGACATGACTGACCTTTTATGGTTCAGAAGTATTGCAGGGCTTAATGTGGAGCAGTGTGTGGAAAATGGCCTAGTGCAATCTATAGTTGGCTGTCACGAGGGTCAGAATCTTTTTTACTTTTATGATCATCAAATTGAATCAGGTTTTAAATTAAAAAATAGAATGAAGAAGAAAACCACCAAAACTCTGAAATGGTTCCACTGAAAAACAGCAACATGGCACCTGCTATCCTGTGATGGTGAGTTAAAATCACAATTGAAATAAAGCAGTTCTGTCTATTCTTTTTCACAACCGCCTCCTCCTCCATTACAGTGGCTGTTTGTCGAAGTTCTCAGACAAAGAGTTTGTAATCCCCTGGAATGGAAAGGCCAAGGACTGAATGGGCCTTGGAAGATGGCCTACCATTTCCTCCTTAAAGGAGGCTTACCCAGTGTCAAGGTTGTAGTGTGTTGGTGGGGAAGCATGTTAAGCTTGCCCTCTTGCTCTCTGCACTGTACCAATACTGCGAATGAATTGAGAAATTTGGTATCTAGAGCTGGCAGTCAATTCCAGTGTCATTCATAAGCCCTAAATGCACTACAGGCTGTTTGTGAGAATGCTTTTGTTGACAACCAAACAAAAATAAAATGGGGGGAAAAAAGACAGAACCCTCTCGCTCTTCCACCTAAAAGCATTTGATATAAATCAATTTATCTTTTTTCATTTTTATGGAAAGTCCTTTTTCATGCTATTGTCTGCATCAGCTCTTAGACCAGTGGTTCTCAAACTTTTGTACTGGTGACCCCTTTCACATGGAAAGCCTTTGAGTGTGACCCCACCTTATAAATTGAAAACACTTGTTATAAATTTAACACCATTATAAATGCTGGAGGCAAAGCAGAGTTTGGGGTGGAGGCTGACAGCTCATGACCCCCCCATATAAGAACCTTGTGACCCCCTGAGGGGTCCTGACTCCCAGTTTGAGAACCCCTGTCTTAGAGTATCCAAGATGGATTCAGGTAGATGATACGGAGAGATGTGTTTTGGTTTGCTCATCCTCTGCATCCAGGCATCTTCCTAGTGAAGCTGTAATACTTTGAGACACACACAGTAATCATTTATAACAGGAGAAAGGAGCATAGAAAATGGACAGTTTGCTGCCCTCAGTTAGGGGATCATGTTGATCTGTGATTGTTTTTGGTGTTTGGTGACTTTTTAGGTCATAAGAAATGACCTTATGGTCATTTCTTGGTTGGTCAGGAGTTTTTTGACCAACTGTTTTTTCACCAGAAAATACTGATTTGTTGAAATTTAAACTTTTTGCAGAAACTTATCTGTTTTGATGAAACTTTCCTCAGGTCCAGGATTGAGAGAGAGGCCTCCGCACCCCAGAATAGCCAGTAACTCAGTGCTTAGGGCACTCATCTGGGATGACCCAGGTTCAGATTTGATTTGAAGCAACGAGTCCACTGCGGTGGCAATAATAACATTTTTTAAAAAAAGTCTTGGTTTCATCCCGTTCCAGAACAAAAACAAAAGTCAAATGCATTTTTCGTGCAACTGAATCATTGTTTTCTGACCACCCCTAACGAAGACTTTCCTGGAGTGCTATGTGAGCTGCTTTCCAAGCTCTGGAAATGCACCTTACAGCCTCCTGGTTGCAGAAACCTTGAATCTGGCCAACTGGTGTAATAAAATTGGAAAGGTGTAGGCCAAAAAGTATTGCATTTTTATTTATAAGGACTCTTTAGGGTAATGAGCTTTATAGCTGATATTCATACCTGCTTATTTAAATAGCCAATATGATATGGGGACAAAGGACACAGTTACAAGGCAATATGAAAAGGACAAACACATGTAGGGTAAGACTGTGTCGGGAACATGTGGAAATCAGACAGTGCAAATGGAGGGTACCACTTACCTATAAAAAACATGAGGCTGTATATTGATATGGTAGTGCGAGGGTATCCAGCTTCATTACTCACATGTTGTGCTCTCTGTATATTGCCTTCTTTTTCTCATAAATTGCTATGGGGATGCTCTTTGTCTGAGGGTAATACCATGCCACCATTTCAGCATTCTCACATTGGCTTCACTGCCTGGGTTGGCCCTACAGTGCCCCTACTGGCCACGGCTTGAGATGTGACACTGGGCGGGGAGGAAGGTCTCTGAGGTGGGACCGAGCATTCTCTTTCTCAGGTGCTTAACTGGTTGGTTGTTGCTCACATATTCAGTGTCTAATGGATCACCCTACGTGGGGATCGCAAAGAATTTTCCTCCGGTCAGATTGGCAGTGACTTTTTTCACCTTCCTCTGCAGCATGTGGGTGCAGGTCACTTGCCAGGATTATCTGTGTATATCTCACTAAGGGCATGTCTACATTACCGGCTGGATCGACGGTCAGCGATTGATTTGGCGCAGGTCGATTTATCACGTCTAGTCTAGACACGATAAATTGACTGCCAAGTGCTCTCCCGTCGCCTCCAATACTCCACCTGTGCGAGAAGCGCAGGCGGAGTCAAACGGGGGAGTGTCGGACATTGACTTACCACAGTGAAGACACCACGGTAAGTAGCTCTAAGTACGTCAACTTCAGCTACGTTATTCGCGTAGCTGAAGTTGCGTAACTTAGATCGATCCCCCGCCCTAATGTAGACCAGGCCTTAGTCATTTCCCTGCCATTGCAGGGACCTCAGGACTGGTGCTCCTTGGTGTCTTCTATTCTCAGCCTGTGGCATATAGTACTCTAGCCTGCTGGGCATTGTAATACTTCGCTCTAATTTCAGTTGGGTTTAGTGGACAGGTGCTGGGTGGAGTTGATGGCTTGTGATAAGGAGGTCAAACTAGATGATCTGGTGGTCCCTTCTGGGTCTATGACCCTGTCAGAGCAACAGGGCAGACAATATGGGTAGTAGTCTAAGACTACAATGTAGAGAGAATTGGGTAATCCACATTTTTTCCATGCAACGTGATTGTTAATGGTGACTTGTTTTTATTATTAAGGCAGCTAAAGTGACTAGAATCTGGTTTGTTTATGGGGGACATGTGTATTACTATACAGCATAAAATGATGGAAAAAGGAAACTGATAATAAGGGGAAAAATACACCCAAGGAAATGAGTCAAATGATATATTTGTATTCTTGTAATACCAGCTAGCACTGCAAAGGTTAACAGGCAGGCAGCATTTTCATGTTAAACTTTACTTTTAACGGGGTTTATAGCTTGGCACTTAAACCAGGTCTGGGTGGAAACTTGGCAAGTAAGGTTCAGCCCAGGAAAGTGAATTTTATTTGTTACTAAATTTTCAAAAATACTTGGTTACCTTTAAGTTTTGGGTGTTCTTAGAGCTGAATTCAGCCCTCTTGAAACTGAGGTAAATTACTCCATAGACTAGATCCATAGACTAGATTATTGAAAAGAATCAAATAACTAAGTGTCTGTGCAATATGCTACAATTACTGTAAAAAAGATTGTGGTTTTATTTTCAAAATATATATATATATTTTGAGTGGAGTGGGTTGAAATTTTTTCATTGAAATGTTGATTTTCAATCACAATGAAAAATTTCACACACAATTCTCGCTTTGGTTGAAATGGAATTTTTTGAAACACTGGAAACCCAAAACATTCCAGTAAAATTATTTAGTTTTTGATAAAAGAATTGTTTGTTTGTTATTCAGAAACTGATTTTTTTAACCTGAAAATCTTTCAGGTTTTGGTTTTTCATGGAAAGATTAAATAAAAATGCAAGACATTTCCCACAAAAATAAATGACATTGTTCATGCAGCTCTAGTATTTAGTACTCCTAAGAGGTGCTGGACTGAGATCTCTAGAGTATGAAATCCTCTGTGTATGCTCAGAACTTTACAACAGTATCTCACTGGTGTGACCACAACCCTGTTCATGAGGGATTAGCTCTAGGGGTGGAGGGATTGTTGATTCCCCAAGAATCAATAATGTTATATGTTTGATTCAGAGAAGAACAGGCAAGATCCCCAATAAACTGTCTACCTGAATATTAACTATCTAAAGCTTCAAAGCCTTATATAAGATAAACAAAAAATCTTCAAAGCTTTGTGCAAACATTATTGATTACACAAGTTATAATATTATTGTGACATCCATGAGATAAATCTTGGCTCATTGTTTGCGGAAAACATTCCTACGATGAGTCAATAATTTCTAGGTATGTGATATTAGGCCCCGGAACACTTTTAATCACATCATATATATATATATATATATATATATATATATATATATATATATATATATATATATATATATATGCATCCAGACTGGCTATAGCTAAGTTTATTGAAAACGTAGTTACCCCTGAGCTAGTGTAAAACTATGGCCTGGTATCTCTACATGAATGCATATAATCACTGGTCATATTATTTGTGTGTAGTACAAGACTTTCATTTGCAGCTAGAGTCCTTGTGGTGGGACACTGTCCTTCATTTCTTAATAATTGCAAATTATTATTATTATTTTTTAAAGGGTAGCTGCTGGCAGTTTTATAGGGAGGCTAATGTAAGCAGTGGGTGAAACTTTGAAACATTGAAAAAAAATTATTTTTGTGATTGTTCTTTTTGGTGATGTATTTGCCTGCATGTCTTTCCTGGAATCCTAATGTTTCTGGAAGTAAAGCTTGTAGAGGTGAGAGTTAATAATTTCACTGTCTGATACATTAGCTGTAGCATTAACTGACTTTTATTATATGTACTAAAAATACAGTCAATTGTAATAACTGTTATATTAACAATCCTGCTGTAAGTGCAAATCAAAATCACAGTGAACTCATTTTATCTTTTAACAGTGGAAAGAGTGGAAAGAGAAAACCTATCAGACTATTGTGTTCTGGGTCAGCGTCCCATGCACTTACCAAATATCAACCAACTGGCAACCTTGGGAAAAACTAATGAACAATCTCCTCACGGCCAAATTCACCACAGTACTCCAATCCGAAATCAAGTGCCAACATTGCAGCCAATCATGAGCCCTGGTCTCCTGTCGCCTCAGCTCAGTCCACAACTGGTAAGGCAGCAGATAGCAATGGCCCACCTGATAAACCAACAGATTGCTGTAAGCCGGCTATTGGCTCACCAACACCCACAAGCTATCAACCAACAGTTCTTGAATCATCCACCCATCCCTAGAGCTGTCAAACCAGAGCCAACGAATTCATCAGTGGAAGTCTCTCCAGATATTTACCAGCAAGTCAGGGATGAGCTGAAGAGAGCCAGTGTGTCCCAAGCTGTCTTTGCGAGAGTGGCATTCAACCGTACCCAGGTATCAATTTTTATTCTATTAAATAAAAAGAGCGGAGGGAAAAGGTCATAACTTTACAAGGTTGCATGGTTGTTGCAGGTCATGACAAGAAACATACCAAGGAAATATCAGCTTCGCTTTTGCTAATCTTATCTTATTGTCATCACAGTTATAAATCTTTCAAAATTTTCAAGCTAGGTTAGATGGTCAGTCTTGGGTGCTATTAAAATTATTGAAGGGTGCAGCATATATTCTGTGTAAAGTAATATGAATTTCACTAGCAGATGGGGAGTGTCAACCCTCACTGCTAGGATACCACTTCATGATAAAATAATTCTGTGGGCCTGTTTCTCTGCTGCTATATGCAGGAGTGCCCCCAGAAATTTTCCCCATGGTTCTCACCGTCAATCCCGGTGGAGCCATCCCCTCTGCAGCTGCTTGCCCCACTGCCTGACCTAGTCTGTGCCATGTTCAGGCCCTGCTTTCCAGCCTGACCTGTCCCCATCACTACCTGCCCTTAGGAGGGGGATATGTGCAGAGGTTTCTGGGTGGGAGGGGAAGCCGGTGCCAGAGCCAGCCCCACAGCAGTGGTGAGGAGGAGCCCCTCCACTGACTGAGTAGTGTTGCCACGTGGTGCATGGGGGTCGCCCCACAGCCTCTCCCTGAGTGGTGCTGCGGCCCTCATGCATCAGGTTACAATGGCACTCGATCAGTTTTGACCTCGTGGCACCTCCATCACAACGGAGGGGCCGTGGGGCCTACCTTGAACAGCATTGTAACCCCCACACACCAGATCACAGTGCCACTCACTCAGTTTTGGCCCTGTGGCCCGTCCATCATGACAGAGGGGTCGTGGGGCCTAACCTGAGCAATGCTGGAAGCCCCGTACACCAGGTCACAATGCCACTCACTCAGTTTTGGCCCTGTCACCCTTGTCATGACAGAGGGCCACAAGGCATAACCTGAGTGGGCAGTGGGGTAGCCAAGGTTGCTGCTCCTTGCCACTGCCCGTGGTATGCACTGTGCATAGTGTGCGCACGACTGTGGGCACCAGTGGTGATATGACCCCGTTTGACTGTATCTCTTGTTAATTCTGGGTGCAAAGCTAGGTTAGTCAGCCATAGGAAGAATCCATGCCAGTGCAGGGGATCCCCTGGTGGTGTCAGGCCAGCATAGCAGCTCCTATGCCTTGTCTCTGCTTGTAGCTGGTGTCGGGAGCATGGCTCCCTATAAGCTGCCCCACGTGGTTGGAGTGTGTGTGTGTGCATGTGCGCATAGGCTATTTCATGATATGCATGGTATTTATAGTAATCAGTGTGTGTATAGATTACAAATATTGACTAGTTGCAAAGGAGGTGAATCAGTAAAATATTGCTCTAGGCAGGGAACAAAGTGCTTGAGGCCCTGGCCTTGGGCCATATGTACAATGAAAGGGAACGGTCTTTCTCTGAGGCACAATTCTTTAGCGCTGTTTCCTCCACAGCCAGCCAGTGTTTAGCATAGTATCCCTGTATTTTGATCTTTCTCTCGGTTCCTGCCTTGCCAGTTAATTGTTTTTGTCCCTCCTAGAGCTTCCCTAGCTTCTTATCTCTCATCCCTCAAATCTGCCTCCCTTGTCTCTTCCATGAACTCTTCTTCATTTTTGAAACCTTCCACAGCTGCCCCTGCCTGACTGGCAGGAAGAGGGACGTTATGCCCCCTACCCTCTTCTGCCATCAGCCTTCTTGTTGTGGGAGCTGGAGGAGTCTTTGGGCTGGCGTCAGACCTCATTTCCTTGCTGTAGCATCTGCCACTGATACTGATATTGTGGTGTTTGGGGGGCAGGGGGGGAGTCTGACAGAACTCTCAAAGCTGGCTTTGGAGAGCCGTCTGCCATTTGCAGTAGACAATCTTTGATAGCATCACATTAATGGTCTCTTTCATTAATGCGCAAATAATGACAAGATGGTATCACGTGAGTGCAGAAAACCTTCTCACCTTTATGCTAGCACCTGGAATACCCAAATACATACATGTCCATGATGGGCCTCCATGTACATTTATTCCATGCCAATTGCCATTCCCATACAAAACATGGATCTTCAACCTGTATTATTTTGTAACAAAACTGAAGGAGTGTAGTGATGAAAGGATTTCATGTTTAAAAATACAGCACAAACTTTATCCAAATAGCCCGTGTGAAGCTCTTGTTCAGCTTTGCAAACAAGACAAAACGTGGACAAGCGTGTGTATTTGTGTGTATTCACCCCTCTGTCTCTTGGAGGTCTGTGCCACACACTGCATAGTGCCTTTGTCTATTCTCCTGGAGTAATGATTTTCTTTGGCACAGCCATTTTGGAAATACCATGTTATGAGGGAACTAATTAAAGTATGGAGCACGTTTTTATTACTTCCCTTCTGCCAGTAAATTCATAAGATGGCTACACCCAGCAAAACATGCACTTTCAGTCAACATGACTTTGAGTTCTGGGATTAGCCTTGAGGATATCAAATGAAAACTACATAGGAATGTCTGAGTATTTCCCTTTCAAAATGCTGCTTTTAATTTGGAAAAGCTTTTCATCGTTCTGGGATCATAACCTGTTGTATATAAAGCTCAGTATAATTAAGGTAGATGGTATTGACAGAATGACATGTTTTGAACTTGAACAAGAGGTCAGCAGTAATACTGCCTTTGCTGATTCTATGACTGTCACTGAATGTGAGGCTGTGTTTTAGCAAGATTGTTGAAGCTGAATGAATACTCTGTAGTAAACCAAAACCTGATTCCCAAAATGTAAAGGCTCTTGGGGAATTTTTAGATTAAATTGGCCATTTTGCTACATCATGAAAAGAGTGACCAGATTTTGACATTGTCAAAATCCTGAGCTATGCATATGTGTCATCTGTGGAGCGCTGCAATGTCAGATATCCAGAACAGCATCAGAAGGGCCCATATCATCTATTAACATCTGTGGTGGAGATCCTACCACAGTTTCCTGTGGAATCATTTGAAATCTGGAGCAATTCACCTGCAGAACATTTCTTCACTTTCTTATGGTGACCTGGGATAGGTCCAGTGGATTTAAGACACTGGACTGGGAACTGGGAGACTTGGATTGAAGACCCAGCTTGATTGCCAACCTGTTGTGTGATGTTGGGAAGTCACATCTGTTAACATTTTCTAAAGCGTCTAAGTAACTTTGGACCCCAAATCTCATTGACTTCCAAGTTATTTTAGATTCTACTTAGTATATTTTTACTGTCTTTTTTCCTTATTAAAAAAAAAAGCATAACAACTAATATCTTGTGAGTGCAATGTCTCCATGCATGTCTATCGTTCAAACCAGATGCCACCCTTCAAATCTGACCATGCATCTCTGCATTCCAGTATGAAACAAAACAAAAAAAGTGGCAGCTAAAGCCACACCTTTTGCTTGGGTTATGGAAAACATCTCCAAAATTATTGTAATGAGTGAAAAGAAAATACTTGCCTTTTAAATATCCAGCTAATGATAAAAGATATTAAATGTTGAGCACCTCAGAGGGTACTGGATAGAATAATGTTATGACAGTTCTCCTCTTATATGTCACTTTGCATCTGTATGAAAAACTAGCCTGATGGTAGGGTCAGTTTGTTCTCATAGTTACAACCTGGCCTACTGCTGTTGGGTATGGTCACCATTTTGTTGCATGCGGACCAATTGCTGGTTCCCATGTGCTTCCAAGCCAACCAAGTCTAGTCATTGTTTTTAGATCTGGGACTCTATAGGGCACGGTCCCAGGCTTGGACCTCTTGTCTGGAACCATTCTTTGGGAGATGTGTTAGCACCCAGATGCCCTCAACCCACCCTTCTCTTCCAACCCCCCGTGTCTGAGACTCTTAAGTGGAGTTTGTTTTGTTGCCCTGTGCTCCATGGGGATTCAGTCTCATGCATGCCCCACCTGCAGACTCTTGTGTAGAAAAAAACTGTTCCATGGGATCATAACAGCAGATGAGAGACAATCAGAGTTGATGGCTCCAGATTACAGTCTTGATGGCTTCCCTGTAATACTCTTCCAAGGAGGCATCAACCACCTTTCCCTGGCAGGGCTCTGTCTGGAATGTTGTATGATATGCTGCCCTCAGGCAAGTTTCAGTTTGTTGTTAGCACATAATATAAAATGGAGTTCGTAATTTGATGCAGACATATCCTGTCCTGTCACACTTAGACGTGTGTGCTCAGCTCCCGTTGACGTCTGTTTTCAGGTCACACTAGCATTTTGAGACTTTTTGTTTTAAACGTCTTTCTTCCTCAGATGAACTCACAGATGGATATTATACAAACGGTACATTTGGCATACAGAAAAATTAAATTTCATGCTTGACTTATAGTCACCCGGATGCTAACATCATGTGTTACACATCCATAACAACCATCCCAAAAGAGGCAAGTCTTTAACATCCATAAAAAAACCTAATATAATTTCAGCTTGAGTGTCCGTTAGAGTTCAGGACCTTAACATTAAAAAGCATTGGAATTAGTGCAACAGATCACTAGGGTATGCCTACATAGCCTGTAGCAGTGAACCTCCCAGTCCAGCTCAACACACTCAGGTTCACAGAGGTCACGCTACGGCCCTAAAAATAGCTGTGAAGACGTTGCAGCTTGAGCTCTGGCCAGGGGCGGCTCCAGGCCCCAGAACGCCAAGCGCGTGCTTGGGGCGGCATGCCGAGGGGGGTGCTCTGCCAGTCGCCGGGAGGGCGGCAGGCAGCTCCGGTGGACCTCCCGCAGGCGTCCCTGCGGAGGGTCCGCTGGTCCCGTGGCTTTGGTGGAGCATCCGCAGGCGTGCCTGCGGGAGGTCCACCGGAGCCGCGGGACCAGCGGACCCTCCGCAGGGACGTCTGCGGGAGGTCCACCGGAGCCGCGGGACCAGCGGACCCTTCGCAGGGACGTCTGCGGGAGATCCACCGGAGCCGCGGGACCGGCAACCGGCAGAGCGCCCCCCGCAGCGTGCCGCTGTGCTTGGGGCGGCGAAATTGCCAGAGCCGCCCCTGGCTCTGGCACCCGGCGGGCGGGGCAAGGTGGACTGGGCTTCGGAGCCCGAGCTCCAGCCCAAGCCACAGCTTAAAAGCGTTATCTGTGCAGCTGCTTTTTAGCATTGTAGCGTGAACCCTGCAAGCCTGAGTCTGTTGACCTGGGCTCACAGGCTCATGGTCACAGGTTTCCTCAGTCTGTGTAGACATACCCTAGGGCATGTTATCTTAACAGGAGTCTCTTGCCACATTTTGATGCCTCTCTGTCCTTTGCTTTTAATTCCAAATCAAAACTTCTTAGCTCTGTCCTTTTATTTTCCCATTGGCCAGAGACCAATGGCTCGAGTAATACTCAGCCACCAGGTGAAAAGGAAGGAGAGAGGTTCAGATATGAGCAGACTCACTAGTGGTGCACAAGACACATCCATGGACATTCTCAAAGGCTCAAAAAAATCACAAAAAGAAAATAAGACAG
Organism: Mauremys reevesii; assembly: GCF_016161935.1. NCBI lineage: Eukaryota > Metazoa > Chordata > Testudines > Geoemydidae > Mauremys > Mauremys reevesii. The sequence goes on from NC_052633.1 coordinate 21,785,244, forward strand.
AGGCTGGGTCCTCACCTCCTGTCACCCTGCCGCCCACTGAACCTCCCAAGGCTTGTGTGCTAAGGCAGAGCAGACCCAGTCCACTGGCATGTCAAACAGTGAAGTGTTCAGATTTGTTACATTTTACAAGGACCCATGACCTTAAAAACTAAAGGTTTGTTGTAGCAATTTTTCTGTGTGCATTAAAATCCTTGTACCAACTAGCTAATAACTGTATTAATCACCAAATCATGGCCCAGTGTGTAATCTTTCTACAGGGTGGTTATGTGCTGTACATTAACCTACAATTAAGGATAGCTTCATAAAATATGTACTGTGAAGCTTGTTTAATAGATAAACCATTCTCCAATTTATTTTAAAGTCCAATGACCTACATAGTCAGATGCTGAAAAACCCCTCTTACTAACGTTATTTCTCCCCTGAGACCTTCCATCTGAGCAAATCTGTTAAATGAAGTAGAGGAAGCTTTGATCCAAACTAGGCTAAATCCATTGGAACAAATGCCTGACACGTATGTGTGTGTGGGAGGGAGAAGGTCAGAAAAGGAAGTCAGAGGTAAAGTCACGTGATTCAAGTAACTTCTGAGGCTTCTCCTAAAATTTTAAAGTTCGTAGCTTGTTTGAGACAGCACTATTTGCTTAAGCCTCTGGCTATGTTATAATCTGCGTACCAGGCAGAACACTCCTCTGCAACCCGCACCACAGATCTTTATTGCAAATTCTGCATTTGTCTGAGCGTCCAGAACACCCACTGAGGTCGGTGAAAGTTTTGAATGTGACGACGTGCAGAATAAGCAATAGTTATCCATACTGTGGCTAAGAAATCTGCAGTGAGTATTTAGCAGCGGCAATTTGTTCATTCTACGTTGCTCATGAGGGGGAATAATTTTTAATTGGATTGAAAGATCTGAAATTAGTGTATTTAGCAAGTTTATTCTGAAACAACATGCATCAGATACCCTCGGAAAGTGTAACTTGCTCTGATTTCTGGTTAATTCCTTGGGCTAATTGTGTATTCTTTTGTTTTATCTTTATTGAATCTGAGTAGTAGTTTGAACACACCTTATTATATCATTCTGAGGCTCATTATCGAGTACGCACTAGAACCAGGATGGTGTTCTGAGGCCCACAGGGAGAAAATAATAATTATTACTAGTTTTAATTATAGTCTAGAATTCCAGCAAGTCGGGAGTTCCTGCATAAGCTTCAAAATACTTAATTTGGTTGTGCGCAAAACAGTGTTTTTCAAAGTCCTTTTTACTTCAGAACCAGTTAGCTGTGATGGGAGCTCTGGGTGAACATTGGGAAGAGATTCCCCCCCGCCCCCTCACCCAAGAATGTACACAGTCGTAGTCTTCTCTGAGAATGCTGCTGGTATTGTAGTTCATAACTAGGGCCCTACCAAATTCACGGCCATGAAAAATGCGTCACGGACCGTGACATCTCGTCTCCACCTGTGAAATTTGGTCTTTTGTGTACTTTTACCCTATACTACACAGATTTCAGAGGGGAGACCAGTGTTTCTCAAATTGTGGGTCCTGACCCAAAAGGGAGTTGCTGGGAGGTCTCAAGGTTATTTTAGGTGGTTACTGTATTGCCACCCTCACTGCTGGGCAGCTGGAGCAGCTGGAGAGTGGCGGCTGCTGACTGAGGGCCCAGCTCTGCAGGCGGCAGCAGCAGAGAAGTAAGGGTGGCAATACCATACCAGGCCATCCTTACTTCTGCGCTGCTGCTGGTGGTGGCTCTGCGTTTAGAACTAGACTCCCAGCCAGCTGCCGCTGCTCTCCAGCTGCCCAGCTCTGAAGACAGCGCTGCTGCTAGCAGCAGTGCAGAAGTAAGGGTAGCAGTACCACAACCCCCCTAGAATAACCTTGTGACCCTGCCCCCACAACTCCTTTTTGGGTCAGGACCCCCTACAAGTACAACACCATGAAATTTCAGATTTAAATAGCTGAAATAATGAAATTTATGATTTTTAAAATCATATGGCCGTGAAATTGACCAAACTGGACCGTGAATTTGGTAGGGCCCTGTTCATAACTACAGGTGTGGACCGTGATGAGATCTTATTGTTCAGTACCCACACTAAAGTTGAGGGTATGTTTATGCTGCAAAAAAAACCCTGCAGCAGCAAATCTTAGAGCCTGGGTCAACTGATTCAGGCTTGTGCTACAGTGCTAAAAATAGCAGTGCAGATGTTCCTGCTTGGGCTTGAGCTCCGGCTCTGAAACTTGGTGGGGTGGGAGGTCTCAGAGCCTGGGTTCCAGCCCAAGTTGGAACATCTGCACTGCAATATTTAGCCTCGTAGCACAAGTCTCGCTGCCGCAGGGCTCCCTTTGCAGTATAAATGTACCCTGAGAGATTCATTTTAGCAAAGGACTGTGGGTACATAATATGACTTTGTTTTAGGTTGCAGACATTGGGGTCTATATGCAATAACTCTCATTAGCATGGCTGGAAGTTTCAGGCATGCACAGAGATGAGAAACCACAACGGGTCCCTATACTTCTGCACTTAGCTACCTTCCCCCCGCCCCCTGCCTCCTATCCCCTCAGCAAAATATCCACATGCCCAAGGGGCAACACAGGATAAGTAGAGGGAGGATCTAGGCTGTGGAGAAAAGGTATTCTTGCTGTTAAGTCACTGGACTGTGATTCAGGAGACATGAGTTCAGTTCCTGGCTGTACTATAGACATCCTGGGTAGGTCACTTAGTCTCTCTGTGACTCAGGTTTTCCATCTGTAAAATGGGGATAATAGGACTGCTCTACCTCACCAGGTGGGTGTGAAGTACAGTTTGTTAATTGCTTGGATACTACAGAAATGGGGCCCCTCTATGTATCTAAACAGATAGCATTCTGCTTAGTGTGGCTATTCCCACCAGGTAAGGGCCGTACTGTTCCTTGCTGTGCTATTCTGCCAGGCCTGGTATAGACAGGGCTACAGGTTAGCTCAGTGAGGAATAATCACCCTTCCACTCAGCTCCCTGGAATCCCTGGCCTGAGTTCCCTTTCAGAGCACTGCTGTCGGCTTAGCTAGCTGGCCCAGAGACCTGGGAGTTAGGAATGTGCAGACACTGTCTTCACTACCTGTTGTTCACAGGAGTGGTCTTGGGGACTTCAGTGGGACTACTGCTTTGAGTCACATGTTCCAGTCTGGCCTATAGTGCTTTACATCTTAAAAGCTGTGTATGTGGTGCATACTAATTCATTCAAATCAGTGCCCAAAGGGCGAAAGGCTCGCCGTGTCCCATCGCCAACCCCAAGCAATGCAGGCAACCCAAATATCTGTATTTTAAAATAGGGAAAGCATATGAATAAGCATGTTTATGTTAAACCAAACTGTAAGTAGAAAGTTGCTATAAAAATAGGCATTCGTGGTAGCTCTTGCATTTTTTCCTTGCTTGTTTTAAAAGACTTCAGTATTTCAGATTTTTGGTGTTTATTTACAGCCATGGAAATCCTTTGGAAAATAAACAAGGAAGGGTTGATAAATGGTGCAAATCCACCATTTCTTTACTTCTTGGAGACCTGGGTTCAAATGGGCACCAGGTTAAGCTGCTGCCATGAATGAAATTGTTAAATGTGGGGCAGATGCCACTCATACACATAGTTGGAGGGGTGTGTGTGTGTGTGTGTGTGTGTGTGTGTGAAGCCATAGCCTTCTAAAGGGTGAAAGGTGAACGAGAGGCTTTAAAAGGCTTTCTGCAGAAGACAGAAGGGCAGAATGCCCCTTGGAATGCGCTGGGAGAGCAAAGACTTAGAAAGGATGATGATGGGCACTATAGAAACCCCAGTCAAAGGTATTCTTATTCCGGAATAAGGGTATATACAAGGAGTTATTCCAGAAGATCTATGCCACTTCAAATTTGCATCCTACCTTTATCTGGAATAGCTGTCAGGTGGAGACATGCCTTAAAACAGGTGGGTGAGCTCCCTTCAGGGCTGGCCTCAGGTTGCCAGCTGTTGTGGAAGGTGAGGCTGAGCCATGGCCAACCACTCTCCTTTTGAGATGTGTAGCCCCACTGGTGATGCTGTGACCTCATACCTTGTGTGTAAGGAGCACGCTTAGATTCTGGCTCTCTTCAGGGCAGGGAGTTCCTTGCATCTTCTTCCTTCGCCCTCATTGCTAATTCATGCATATTCACTCAGTCTGAAGTTTCTGCAAACTTGGTATTCAAATCTCAGTCAGAATGTTTTGCCAGGACCTGGTTTATCAGGCTGATAATGCATTTAGAAATGTACCGGCAGAGGAGGTAACAATTGTGAGAGGGAGATCCTTTAAAAAGACAACAGAGTCCTGTGGCACCTTATAGACTAACGGACGTATTGGAGCATAAGCTTTCGTGGGTGAATACCCACTTCGTCAGACGCTTTCGGATGAATAAATTATCCTTTCACTCTCTGGAAAGTTTCCTGACAATTTCAGTTTTGCTGCAGTGATCCCTAATGGTTAGAATTTCACTGGCGAGGGAGCCCCAGATGACCAACAGGCAGCTTGACTCCAGAACTGAGATCTGTATGGTCAGCATAAGCAGAATAAACACAATACATCCCCCTTCTTTAATTTCCCTTTCTGTGCAGCAAAGGCATGATGGAGAACCTGGAGTTCCAACCGGGAAAGCTGCTGGTGCTGTAAACAAGAGATCAGCTTCATATTACAGGATCCAGCAGACTCAATTAGCAGACTAGTGAACTGTTGTTCTCTTTGCTCAAGGGACCCCCGATGGACTGAAAAGCCTATAGACCAAACAAATGTATTCTGTTTTAGGGTGTGTTTTTTTTTTTAAGGCATCTTTTTTGCCAATGTTTTGACATAGTAGCCAAAGCTAGTAAAATTTTTGGGCGAGTGGCCAGTGCTTGTTTTACTGAACACCTGCAGAAACTGGGAATATCAGTGAACCTGAGACTTTTTGAATGAAACAGTCATGGTGTCAGATACAAAGAGAGCTGGCAAAAAAAAAAAAAAAAAAAAGCAAGCATCTTCAGTGCTGAAGAGGCCACTTATGACTCTCTCTTCCCAAAGAACAACCTCGCCCCCTGTTTCTTTCTGAAACTCTTTAGCTGTGAATGGGAATAATCAGCTTTCTAGTTTGAAGATTTGACTTGCCTAGCTCTGCTAGTAGCTGATTGGCTGTTGCCTGAAGATAGTTTTGGGCAAAAGGGGTCTAGAGTATAGAGGGAGTGGAATTCCATTTAATTGAACTTGAGTGTCATGAAACTCCATTTGGAATGAAATAAAAGGAAAAGTCCCAGGTAGTTTCAGTGCATTGCATTGTGCAGAGTGGAAAGTGATTAGGGCATTGGGTTGAGACTCAGAGGCCCGGGGTCAGTTCCTGGCTGTGCAACAGACTCCTTGTGTGACCTTGGGCAAGTCCCAATCTCTCTGCCTTGTTTGCCTATCTGGAAAATGAAGCTACCTCACAGGGGTCAGGAAGATATATTATTCCCCTCTCTGAGGAGCTGAGATACTACAGTGTTGGGTGCATAAGGTAAGAAAGTTCCAGTTATACCAAATCTCCATTTATATTGACAAGCTTTGAAAGGAAAAAATAGCATCAGTATGGGTCCAATTCTGTTCTCATTGGACTGAATTGGCAAAATTCCCATTGACTTAAATGGCAGCAGAATTAGGCTCTCTGGTTTGAAATACGTTTTGTCAAAATAACTTCCGTGTATATCTGACTGTGAGCCAAATCCCTGTCCGCTTCCTCTTGTGAGTGTCTTCACCTTGACTTAAGTGGGAGAAAGACTAGCAGCGTTTAATCCTCTAGCTGCTATCTGTTTAGACGTTCATACCATACTCCTCACTGTGGTGTCTGCACCATTCTACATAGACTTTCAATTAGGAAGGGTCTGGTTTTGTTTGTTTGCAAAGAAAACTCTCTCTCCTTGCCTGAAACCTTTTCATGCTGCCTGCTTGTTTTAGTCTTGTGTGTAATGTGGCACAAGCGGCGTTTTGTTGTATGCACAGGAAAGAAGGCAGTCTGTAAGGGAAATGCTTAAATTAATAAATTGCAGATTTTTGGTACATGGGATATTTGTTCCAACAGTGGGTTTTGCAGTACCCAAAATTTCAGTTTCAATTAACTTAATTGTATTCAATAGGCTGGATGAAAAGATCTTAAGTAGTATGTGAGTCAGGCTTTCAGAATGTGTTCTGCAGGAGGCTGCTCCTGGCTACTCAGCTGATACACAGGATTTCTGATCCTTGGAAACAAATGCAGAGATATACAAAGCGTGTGCTGTATGTCTTGCTCCCTTTCTGGGATTTTTTCTTGTATGTCATATAAATGGCATGGCATTTGCAGGTATTCTCTCTTTTTTTTTTTCCTGCCTCTTTTCTCCCCAGCTTCAACATGCAGATCCACATGCACACACTGTCTTCCCTAATAAAAAGAGATACCATAATAAAAAAGAGGCTTTATTAAACTAATGCAATAACACCATTTTCTTGAGAATTTAAACATTTCATTTTTAATAATAAAAATCAAATTGACATTGTTGCACCCTGAATGTGTTTTATTCAAATCAGACTAAATGCCGTTGCTTCATGCCTAAGCAGCTATCTCTCGAGATGTATGTATTTATAGCATTAGTTAAATGAGTTCTAAGAATCAGGCTTGTATCAGGAGTATAGGTAGTGAATCTGGGAATCAAGATTAAAAAAAAAAGAGGAGCTGATGGGATGTTTTCCACTGCTCTGGTAGGTCAGGATCCAACTGTGCTCTCAGTTACATTGGTATAAATCCAGAGTAATTTCTTTGCAGCAATGGGTTCAGTTTATTTGGATTTACAAAGGTGTGAGATCAGAATTTGTCCCCTTGGAAGTTAGAAGAATTGTTCAAGCAGCAGGGTATAAATGTAACATTGCATATTCTCAGCTATGAATGGATGAACCTTTGTGCTGCTTGGTTTTCAGAGGCGCTCAAAACTTCCATTGGCTATCCAAACTTCTTTGATCTGCAAAATTGAACTGGAAAAATTGCCAGGGTACAGAGATGCCAAAAAAGGAAAATAATGAAAATCGCCTTAGGTCCTCAGAATCCTGATAATCCATAAGGAACATCTTCAGTACACACTATTGCACAGATATTTTTGTCATTTGTTGGATGCTTGTAGGCTAGGAATGGTCTTTTAAAAACCATTAATATAACACCCTTGTTAATGGTCTGTTCGGCACAGCTGCCAATAATATAAGTGTTGCCGTTGGAGAAATGTCATGGCAAAGACTTGTCTTGACATGAAGTATACAGAATATGAAATTCCTTTATAAGCCTGAGGGCTGATAAAAATGACTTGTGAGAGGTTACAGAAGGACAGTGCACCTTGCAACATTCCTTTTCTATCTTTTGATTACAGGTAGTAATAGTTTATATCTAAAATCGGTCATTTTAGTACGGTAAAATTAGATTTCACTGCTGGATACTATGGGGGTAAAGTTTCAGTATCACCCACTAGGGATGAGTTCAGAGTTCTCATTCATAAAAATGGGAGTGGCGTGTCTCAGTGCCTGCCCTCCTGCGTGAAGATTCTTCTCCCCCCAAGTGTGGAAGCGTCACCGTCGCTAATCCGTGAGGTTCAGAGGCTGAATTTGAATAAGCACCAAAGCTTCTGATACTTATCTGAATCTTATCCAGACCTGCTGGGAAGTGGAGCTGGCTTTCTCATGAGATTTCCAGGTACACCTTTACCCCGATATAACGCAACCTGATATAATGTGAATGTGGATATAACGCAGTAAAGCAGTGCTCCGGTGGGGCGGGGCTGCACACTCCGGTGGATCAAAGCAAGTTCGCTATAACGCGGTTTCACCAATAACGCGGTAAGATTTTTTGGCTCCCGAGGACAGCGTCATATCGGGGTAGAGGTGTGTTACATGGTTCTGACTGGGCTTGAAATGCCATGACAGCAAGTCTTTTAGGGTATGTCTACACAGCAACTAGCCACCCTTGCCTGGCCCCTTGCCAGCCGACTTGGGCTTGCGGAGCTCTGGCTGCTGGGTTGTTTCATTGCTGTATAGACTTCCTGGCTTGGGCTGGAGCTCAAGCTCTGGGACGCTCCCATCCCACCGGGTTGTCGAGCCCAAGCTCCAGCCCGAGCCTGGAAGTCTACACGGCAGTGAAACAGCCTCGCGAGCTCGAGTCAGCTGGCACTGGCCAGCGGCAGGTTTTTCTTTGCTGTGTAGACATACCCTCCATTATTTCAGCACTTTCCATGTTGCTGTTGTCCAAAGCGAGGAAGGGCAGAGGGGCAGAAAAAAGAAAAAGTAGCGTGAAAACCCTGTCTCAAAAAAACAGGTTGGGGATTTGTTCATGTTTTGCTCACACTATTCAACTCCACTGTGGTGCAAGAGGGAGAGGCTTTGGTTGTCCTGAGCCTTGTTTGAACCTTTTAGCATTAGACTATTCTGTTTGCTCCTGTGGCCTTATGCATTGATTTGGCCCACACAGCAATTTGATTTCCACCTTCCACACAAACTGCTTTTTAAATGCTTTGCTTAAAAAAAACTAGTGCCCCCCACCCCCGCCAGTGACAATAGAATCATTCTTTCCATTGAGTCCTTTATCAGCTATAGGTCCTGATCCAGAGTCCATTGGGAAGACTGCAGAAAGATTCCTATTCACTTCAGCATTGGATTAAGTCCGTAGGTTGCCTGGCAATTAGAGGTTACAGTCAGCCTCTATTGACTGAGCCAGGCAGACCTAAATCACCACCCTTTCCAGTACCACCTTGGTTCACATGGGCCCAATCCCCTAGGTGTGGAGCACCCATAGCTCCTGTTGGCTCTCCTATGGACATCCTCTCTTAGGAGCTGCACAGCAGTTTGCCATTTGCTTGTCCACAGTTGATTACAGAACTTCCTTTTGAGGTTCCGGTTTTCAGTGTGGAGATTCTGTTGGTAGCAAAACCAAACCAAAATAAAATAAAATCACAAACAAGGCTCCGTAGGACTTGTGCAAAATATTAACTGCCTCGTTTTTTGACGCCAGTAGTAAAGTTGTGTGAACTAATTCTCGACTAGCATAAAAAGATAATGACAAAATTATTCTAGACTTAAATACCTGCAAAGCTTTATATTTGATTGGAAATATGCTGCTTTTTCTACCTCTGTGTTTGTTTTTTATAGTCAGTTATTGACACAGTGTGTAACTAAAAAATAAAATACAGTGCCTGCTATAAGCCCCAAATGTAAGCCAGGCTGTGCATACATATGATACCTGGTCTCCGAGAATGTGCACAATGGTGTTTATGAGCAGGGCCTAAATTTACTGTTACATCTGTTTTAATCACTCATCACTTGAGCTGGTTTTAAACCAATAAGCGTTATGGTGGAAAAAGAAGCACAATTCCTGTCATAATACCCACTTTTTAAAAGTGTCTTAAGGATTCTGTTTGGAAGAATATCCGTTTATTCATGTAAGTTCAATTTAGATAGACTAGACAGGCCTTGGAGTGTCCCTTTAAGTTTGCATAGCTAGTTACTCTGCAAATTGCCAAGTGTGTGTGTATTTTTTTATATGGGAAATGTATGTTGGAATGAGCTAATTTAGCCATCGGAATTTTATAACAAATGTATGAATGCTGTGGGTTTCCCTCCGTAGCCCCCTCTAGCAGAAACATAATTTGCAGAAATGAAAACAGTCTTTGGCTAGCTTTAGGCTTTTCTCAAAAATAGAAACACCAGGGTTTGTCTGGCTGGGCTGCTTTCCTCACCACACACCTGGTGTATATCATTTTAAAAAATAAATTATGCCTCATTAAATTACAATTAAGTGAAATCACGATCATTTGTTTTTCTGGAAGGAAGATGTTTTGCATACTGAAAGCCTAATTTTTTGCAGGTGACAAAAAGGCTGAACAGATTATTTAGTATCACTTTATTTTTTATAATGTTGCTGGCTGGTTACTTTGTGTATACTCTGGTAGCTTAGAATTATATTAATGTAAATGTTATTGCTCTCAAGATATTTTATTGTATTGTCTTTTCTGTCACTTTGCGATCTATCTGGCATTGTTTACTGGTGCTTTGCATCACAGCATTCTCTTCAATCTTAGAAGGAAATGGGATTTTTCCCTCTGAGTTAGTCTTTTCTCATCTATCCTGCTATTCACGTAGCTCATAAGGCTACCAAACATCCACCCTCATCTTTCGAGACGGACTGAGCCTCAGTATAACATTTGTGCAGCCAAATTTCCCACATGCACAAATGTGATTGGGAATCAGTGTAAATAAAGAGAGCTCAACTCCTCAAAGTTGGAGCTGTGTCAGATGATGTGCAGTTACCTCGATTGCTGGCACACGTCTGGAAATATGCGTTCCAAAGTTTAGGCACCGGGAGAGCTACTTGCACTTGCAAATACCTGATTTAGTGTGGAGTCAGTGACTGCACTTGTAAGGAATTGCTGGTGCACTTTTGTGTATGTGTCCAATCTTCATTGTTTTACAATTCTACCCTAAATTCAGACATGCTGGGGGTGGGGGAGGGAGTGGGAAGGAGGAAGCAGTGCAAGCTGTCTTAGAGTAGTGGTTTTCAACCAGGGGTTCGGGGCCCCTTGGGAGTTTCAGGGGGTCTGCGAAGCAGGGCTGGCATTAGACTTTCTGGGGCCCACGATAGAAAGCCAAACCCTGCCATATGGGCCTGAAGCCGAAGCCTGAGCAATTAGCTTCATGGGGCCCCTAGTTGCCCTGCTTGCTACCCCCTCATGCCTGTCCTGGCTTTTATATGCAGAAAAACAGTTGTTGTGGTACACGTGTGCTGGGGAGTTTTTATAGCATGTTGGGAGGGGTGGGGGCTCTGGAAGAAAAAGGTTGAGAACCCCTGTCTCAGAGTACATGCCCATTGCTCACAAGTTTCTTTTTCAAATCAGCCTGGTGCTGGGGAGGAGAAGAAAGGGGAGCATAAGTAAAAAGCCTTAAATCACACAATATTTTGGAAGCTCTGGGGTGTGGTTTCTTTTTTTTTTTAATTTGTTTCTGGTATATCCCCAAAACAGCCAGAGAATCAAGAGTTAGGGAACTTGTAAAAATGGTTATTCATTTTTTTATCCCATTTGGAGAGTTTTCCATTGACTCTAATGGAAAACTGCAGGTACTGGCTATATCTACCTTGGAAGGGCAAAGGGCTGAGGTCAAACCTCACAGTTTAGACCTCTAGGACATCCACCCCTCTTTCAGTTAATCTCTCCCTGGGCTTGTTAGTCTGGAAAACTTGAAAAGCACTTTGAATGTCCCCAAACTGTACGGTCTCTAATAAATTGTTACAGCTATACCAACTACACGATACATGATACTGTCAATGATTTCAGCGGGTAACTGAAGCAAGAGCCATTACCATAACACCAAAGGACCTGTGAATTTTTCCATAGTGTGGATCTCATCTCAACAGACCGGTTGCCTCACAGACCATCTTCCACTTCTCATCGCACGGCCCCAATCCTCTCCCATTTGCAACGCCGTTGCACTTCTGTGGCAGCTACCACAGTGGCTTACATACTAACGTAATATTAGGAAAATGTATTTTTAGCTTCTTTTAAGGAGAGACATTGACCAGTCAGCTCTTTGGGGACCACCAGTGGTCTGTGGACAACAGTTTTGCGGTTTCTGCCATAACAGATCATGGTTCAAGCATACCTCTTCTGTGTATGTTCTGGCAGCGTGTGAGCAGATGTAAGCAGACATAGGGGTGTTTTTTTCTAGACTGTTGGTTTTGTCAATAAGTGTAGTGAATAAGGCCAATAAACACTGGAAAATATTGGCTTTTGGTCACTGGTCAGCTGTCTTGGAAATGTCCAACAAGGGTATTGGGGACTATTTGATGTGAGGGGAGAAAATAAGCCAAGAGTAAATACTTCAGGTTTTCTAGTATGTGGCTGCATGACAAGAGCACTGAAGTAAGATTGACTGTAACTGTAATGTGATTTCACTGGGCCGTGACTGTAAAGTAACAGTGAGGTGTATTTTTGACAACGGTTTCCACACAGTTGTTTTTCTGAGGTACTCCAGTTTCCCCCAGTATTTGGTTGGTAAATATTGACCCTTTAACGGTGATGGCTTTAGGTAAGCTTCATTAGCTATGTAATGGAATTCTCAGCAGTAAAGCTTTTTCTCTCGGCAGTATTTCTGGGAGTAATGCTTCAGTTTGATAGACTGCTAGGTGGGCAGGGTGTATGAATGTTGTGGGACAGAGCAGCCTTTTTAATACTTTGAAATCTCCAACTCTGAGCCTCTTGACTGGCATGCTCAGTACTGAATTATACCTCTTCTCCCTGTGAGTCTAATCCTTCTCTGCTTCTTGCTTGTACGTGAATAAACCTAAACACAGATGCTGAAGGAAGTTACCATAGTATTACCTTGTGGAAGTGAAACACACATCAATAAGCCGGTGGCAGATATAATATGGCCCTGTAGAGGACAGTGGTACATCTTGTATGATCTAATAAATTGCCTCTTGTCTTAGGCCCTGATCCTGCAATGCACTTAGGTCTGTGCATAGTGAAATTGACTTCTAGGTAGTGCCTTCAGTTATACATGGGCTTAAGTGCTCTTGTTGATTTTAGGGCCTTATTAAATAACATGTTTTTGTCCCTAAATCCTCCTAAATTGAGGGACCTCTGCTATACTGGCTACCTGCTGGCATGAAAGTGTTTGTAAACACTGGAGGAATGTTGTTAAAAAAAATGTCGGCATTGTGAGGTCCATGATGATTTAAATGATGCAGCAAATAAAGGGTTAAAGTAACCAGTCCCTGGAGATAGTTTCTAAAGCTTTCATATTTGCTGCATTCTCTCCTCTGAGAAAAAATTGTCCAGACTGAAGTGAATGGACTGTAACATCAAAACCCAGCCAAATGCTTTTTTTTTTTTTTTTTAATAAACCTCCTGTGCTGTTTAAATGTCGGAACTAAATTTACCAAACTTGGCAGATTTGTAAAGATGAACAGGACTGCCAAGTGTTCCCAGCTTCAAGCAGGGAGAGGGAAAGATCTAACCGTTCCTAAAATATTTTCAGGAGGCACCTGGTGGTAATTGCAGTTTTGCTGTTCTGCCCAGGCATCTACCTTTCTATCCAGCATCTCTGTGCTCAGATTGTTATTAGAGCATTAGAATAGGACATTCCCAAAATAAACCAGAGCTCCCAGAAGACAAACACCTTCCTACAAGCGTCCCTTCTGGGGAACCCTTAAGAAACTGATGTAGGTTCTCAGCATTGCAACCCGCATGGTTACACCAAACAAATTAAAAAAAAAAAATCAACACATGACTTGGCTTTTTTTTTTTTAATTTTTTGAACCAGGGATTGCTGTCAGAGATCCTGCGTAAAGAAGAAGACCCTAGGACAGCTTCCCAATCCCTCCTGGTAAACTTGAGGGCAATGCAGAATTTCCTCAACCTGCCTGACACAGAGCGGGATCGTATATATCAGGACGAGAGAGAGAGAAGTATGAACCCCAATGTGAGCATGGTGTCTTCGGCAGCCAGCAGTCCGAGTTCTTCCAGAACCCCCCAGGTAAGGTGCAACCCCTCTTTAACTGTTTTTCTTTGGCTTGAGATCCTGCACATATCTTGGAGAGGGGGCTTCTCAGTATTTTCCTGTCTGTTGTTCCTCGTACCTAGATGTGTCTTGGAAATTTTTTCTGTAGGGTTTTGGAGTTGCTGTTAAGAGGTGTTTATTGGCTGTCAGCAAGGCACTGTCATAACTTTAGCTATGACCCATGGCATAAATACAAAGAGGTATTTTAGTACACGAGAGAGGATACATGTGCTGTGCATACAGATTAATGGTGCATGTCCACTATATAGCTACTACATGATGGATTAGAGAAAGAGCCATGTTTCTAACTTACGTCTTACATTGTTAGTGTCTATTTCAGTGGGCAGGGCAGAGAGAAGAGTTGGACCTGGGTTCATGTGTGATTTTCAGTGAATAAGAGTGTGTGGCTGATAGAATACATGGCTCCCAGTGAATGAGAATCTCATTGAAATAAGTTTGCTCAATAGTCTGCCTTGTCAGAGTCCTTATTTTAGAGGCTTACATTGGTAATCACTTACAAGTATGGAGATGTCAGGTGGGTGGAGTGTTGAAACAGAAGATCACTGCTTGCTATTTGCCACCAACTATTGTCTGATTGACGTAGCTTCAGATTTCTGTACGCTTTTATCGCTGCTGTTTTACCACCCACTTTCCTAACTCCCCATATCAGATGCTCATCTGCCACTAGAAAAAGAGAACGTGGGCACACAGACTGCAGTGTATTTTCCCCTACTCCCTGACTGAAAATAACCTCACAAACATTCAGGCTTCTGAAAAGGGGTGTGTGCTTAGAAGGAGATTGTGATTACAGCAAATTTCCTTTGTCATCACAACATTTGCATAGCTTTAATTTGAAATTCCTCACCGCAGAGCTAAGCCAGCTCAGTTCTAACATTTAACTTGATTCAAAACTTTACTAGTGAATGGGCATGTAGCATCATCCTGCTTTAGTAACTGTAGTATTTTGAAGTCTGTAAAGCATCTGAGTTGTATTCCTGTGTACACGTTATCTGTGCTTATAGTCTTATTACTGGGTCCTTTTCATATCTGAGATCTGTAGCTCTCAATCTTGTCATTGGCAGTAGCGTAGCACAGACTGATTAGTTATAAAGACAGGATTTTGTTTCTGTACAAACAATTGATGTCATTCAAATATATCCTGTCATTTTAATACCTACACATTACGTAAATGAATTGTTAATTGCAGGTAATTTTCTAGCATACTCTACTCACACAAATTTAAAAATGAATTTTGTGTTGCAAACTCAGGTCATTGGCCTAACTAACTGTTATCTTCCCAGTTTCCATTTCATGAAAGTAAGGATTTGTCAAGACAACTGTTCTATCTGATACTTTAAAACATCATAACCACACATGTTTCTGCATTAATTATTATATTAAAGGATTTGCTCATTCACCCAAATGTTCAGGTAGAATTAATTCCACAACTAGAGTTCATATGAGGCACTCTGGCTCTGGGGGTAGGGTTCAGTGCAGTTCAGTGGATCGCGGGAGTTGGAAAACCAGAGTTCTGATCATGTCTCTTCCCCCAACCTGCTGGTGATGCCACTTCACCTCGTTTCCTCCTTTCCACCATCTGTAAAATGAGGATTAATGGGTAACACCTTCCCATTTAAGAGCTCAGCATTGTTAGAAAATCTGATTATAAAAGTTTAAAGAGACAAGGCGGGGGAGGTAATATCTCTTGTTGGACTCACTTCTGTGGGGGAGAGAGGAGCTGTTGAGCTTGCACACAGGTCTTCTTCAGGCCTAAGGTGAGTCAGAAGCACCCCAGGCTCACTTACTTTTTGACTTGAATGAGGCAGCAGGTTTTTTTTTTTTTTACATATTTGTTTTATTGATGAGCAACAGTGATACATAGAGCTTTGTGCCCTCAGTGCTTGTCTTTTGCTGAGCACACTGGGAGCAGCTCCTCACCGCACAGTGTCAGGCCACCAGTGAAATCCCACTTCAGCACTCGCCAATGGCAAGGCATGCTGTAGGCACTGCTGGGAAGACCTGGGCACCCCTGAAAACAAGGTTGCTGACCAGCCCGTAGGCAGCACATTTTACTTTGTTTCCCATATACATCGTATTAGCCTGGGTGAGGCCAGTATCCTCTTGATCTCCTGTACAGTGATTCCTGCAAGTGCAGCTTCCCAGACGAGATGTTCTGAATAGCAAGAAGAGGGGCCTTGGACATAGCAAAGGGAGCTAGATGGGAGGAATTGTATTGTCCTTCTAGGAATTATGCTACAGTGCTAGAGAAGTTGATTTAATGGCATTTTGAAACATCGTTTCCATAGATACCAGTCTCCTGAGGCAGTAGTTCTGGGAATGATTTTTCAGTGTGGAGGGTTAAACGAGAGGGTATCGTCAGCTACTATTAATATGGAATAAGGGTAGTGGGGGGTTGATATAATGGGGCTGGGGAGATAACCACCCGTCTGTTATTCTGTGCTGGTGATGAAATCCCCACCTGGGGTGTTTCCTTGGTATGTTCTGGTATTGTTCAGGACCAGCGTGAGGAGCAGAGTACCAGATTAACTCAGCAAAGGGATC
Organism: Mauremys reevesii; assembly: GCF_016161935.1. NCBI lineage: Eukaryota > Metazoa > Chordata > Testudines > Geoemydidae > Mauremys > Mauremys reevesii. Next base: position 21,801,337 of record NC_052633.1, read on the forward strand.
TGAGTGCTTTGAAAACAAATTCGGAGAGTTTAAGAGGTTGTTGCGTACATTTGGCCAGCTCTCTCCAGGCTGTTTTACAAAAGGGTAAGGGATGCAGCAGTAACTGACAGGACTTAAGAGCTCTTACATTGTTGCTGCCCACTTATCTTCTTTTGCACTGAGAGATTCCAGTAATGGCCAACTTCACGTTAGCATCAGGACAGTTTTCAAACCTGGGGGTCGAAAGTTAGGCACCTAACATCCTCAAGATTTAAGGTGTCATCCAAAGAAGTCCATTGGAACTAGTGGGTGTCTTTAGATCTTTGGCTTCAGTAGGCTTTGGATGGAGCCATCAATGAAGATTTCCACGGTGAGGAAAGGATTTGGGGTGGGAAGAGCTAGGAGGAAGAGAAGGGAGAGCTCAGAACGTTCTGATTGACCTAGGTAACCTTTCTGTTAACATGCAGACATTTGGGCAGTTGTGTCCAGCTAAGAATTGACACTAGAAATGAGCCTGAATCAAAACCCCGGCATAACTACCCCAAACTCTGGGGAATTGCAGGGACCAGCTGCAAAGGTTTACAAGGGGCCAAACCAAAATCTGGGAACGGAACACACACTCCGAGCTTTTGGGACGGTTTGGATCTGGAATGTGCTGTGAGCTTTGCCACTTGGGCTCATTTATTTCTCAAGCCCTTTGCACCTCAGTTGCAAACAGACAATTTATACTTGTGACGTTCATCCTTTCGTTAAGGGCTCTTCCTCTCTGGGGCAGGGATTTCAGGGTGAGCTGCTTCGGAGTTAAAGCCTAGTTTAGATCAGCTCTAATAGCTCTGCTATTTAGCCTCTGGAAAACGAATGGAATCTGGCATTCTGAGGCGCTGATGCTGCTGACACAGATTACTGAGCGTCCTACTGTAAAAGCACCAGTGGAAGGGCGTGTCGTCGCTCTCGGCCTGTTACTCGTCAGTAAAGCCTTAGTGCTGCTGAGGAGGTCAAATAAAAATCTTGCAGCAGCCTGGTGGATTGCATTGGTACAAACCTTTTAGGGTTAGCCCAGCCTGGGGAAGGGCTGGCATCCTCCGTTATTGTCCTTCATTTGTCACAGAAGCTGATGGGAAATCATTCAATTAAAAGGAGTGCAGCAGAATACACAAAATCGCAATATGAGTTAAGGAGAATGAGGGCGGCACATCAAAGGCATGCCAAAGCCTGGCTTTATTAAATGATTTTTTTTTTCATTTCCACTGATTTCCTAGGTGAAATTAGGTGACTGTCTGGCTAGCATAATGATGATAATGATGGGAAACCATACGTACTCAAATGACATACATATAGCTTTAATAAAGAATGAGGGAGACTTGAGGGAGTGCATTAAATTGAGTAATAATTTATTATTTAGAGACCTCTACCCATTTACTCATTTTTTCTGGGAGAATTGGCTCTTCCTCCAAGGTATGCCATTTTTAGAACAACAAAAAAGAAAAAGGCATTGCCCCATATATATGCTGCATTTGCAGGCCAGCAGAACAAACTTAGTTGTCTGCCTGCAGCTTATAGCCCCAGCTACCTATCCCATCTTGGAGCTGTTCAATAAACATGCTGAGAGAGAGAGAGGGGGTTGACAGGGCCCTGCACGTCCTATAGGAATGCATTGCAATTATTTCCAATCACAATTAACCTGATTAGAATAATGGACAGGAAGTGTCCCTCTGTAGCTAATGCAGTTTGGCATCAGCTGACTGAAATCCTTTGATAATTTCTGCACAGATGGCTGGGCTGAAAGCAGCACTTTTTTAATTATTATTTTCATGGTCTCTTGGTAGGCCAAAACCTCAACACCGACAACAGACCTCCCCATTAAGGTGGACGGCGCCAACGTCAACATCACAGCTGCCATTTATGACGAGATCCAACAGGAGATGAAAAGGGCCAAGGTGTCTCAGGCCCTGTTTGCCAAAGTGGCTGCCAATAAAAGTCAGGTGAGTGGTTTTTTTAAAAGAGAAAATTCTGGGGCTGGGATTAGACCCTTCTCCTTCTCCCTCCCACCAATAAAAATACATCTGTTCCTGCAATAATAATAATCTCTGGGGAACCTGTCATGTTTCGTCTCTTGCCTCCCGGCTGGTTTTCTTTTCCTTTTAAAATAGGATGGAAAAGGGACCAGCTCATAATCCCATGTAGTTGGTTTTGGTTTTGTACATATTGGGGCCCTCTCACTCAGATGCCCACACCTCCCTCCCCACTGTGGTATGTAACCTAACATTTCTGGTAGTGGAACAAGGACTCTTCAAAATTCTGCCTCATTTGAGAGATACATGCTTTATTTTTCTTAATTGCTTAACTCTGGGAAACCAGTGGGAAACCACAGCTGAGGCAGATCTTTTTTGTTTTATATGCAGTATATACTGTGTACAGTATTGCCTTTTAAATAATTCACTGTCCATCCTTGCCATTGTACAAGGAGGGGTTGGGGGAGTAGGGCTAACGCTTAGTTCACATGGACTTGCTCTCACCTTCGATGCAAGAAATACATACTGGGGAACTCAAAGTGGGGCTAAAAGTCTTGCAGGAATCAATGAAATGGAAATTTTATCCAGCTGTTTACAAAAAAAAAAAAAAAAAAAATCAGCCAGAACAGTTTTATGGAGACAGTGGGGGACAGAGTTTGGCATAGGGCAGACAGTGAGTATGTTGGTGACCATTAAGAAGGATATGTTTAAGTCTGGGTGAAAGGGGCAGTATTGTTATGAGATGGTATCTGTGTGGGTGTGGGTGTGGGGGAGCGGGGTTACTCATGAACACTCTCTCTGCTAGTGTGTGTATATATATTTTCCTTTCCTTCAGGCAAGGAAACAATACTATTGAAATCGAAGTAAAATAAATCTGATGAAAATGTTGAAAGGCATCTAAACAAGGCATTAATAGCCATCAATACCGTTCCAAGAGCCTTACTCTTATATGTATTTATATCCTGGCATAGGCTGATTCCTTTCCCCTTTCTTCATTTTCTCTTTCCCCTCTTAATTGTTATTTCCCTCTTATGTGGAGGTGCTTGGGTTACAGCTCACAATCCCCCCCAAACCCCAACACACATACAGGCACAATATGAAATACATAAAAGGAAAATACCATGGAACCCTTTTAAACTGTTAAATGCATAAAAATCTCATATACCACATGGCAAAATATAATGAGAACTGGAGCTGTTAAACGAATAAAGCTGTTAAAAGCATAATGCCACTTGGCACAACTACTGTGCATTTAACGGTTTTCCACTGTGTAATAAATGACATATGTGGTAAATGTGCAGTAAATATAAAAACTGCACAATTGATTTTGCAAACGTGCCCCTTATTCTTTGATTCATGCAAATATCAAAGTTACACACACAGTCCGGACAGGCCAGTTTTAATAAGGAGTTTTTAGCACAGACTGAAAGCCAGCCTCTCTGAGGTTTGGCTCAAAATTGCCTGCAAACTTCCTGTCATTTTACCGAGAGGAATCTTGAAATAGAGGCACCGAACCACCCAAAAATAATTCGGGTGGCTCACCAGCGTCAGTCTGTGCCAGTTCAAATACTTAAAGTGAACAGCAACTGAGCCCTCCCCTGGCAGAACCGAACACCAGCCGTTCTCCTGAAATAAAAATAAGCCCATTCCTGTCCCACTTGAAAAAGAAAAAAAAAAAGACACAAAGTTAGAAAGCGTGAAGCAGAAGGTTGAAAAGAGGACCCAGGAATGCTCTTGTCTGGAATGAACTAAATGTAAGGTTGTGTTGAACGTCCCCCACAGCAGCCAGTTCAGAAGGGATTCTGAGCTGGTGTTTGTTTTGTTTCACACCCCTGCCAGGGCAGCATTGCTGACTCCCTGTAGTGCTTCAGCATTCACCATGCTGAGAGGTCCTAGCTACCATCACACGCTGCTGGAGTGTGGAACTGGCTTATGCGGAGCACTGAGTGGTGGGGACGAATAAGTGATTGTCCCTGAAATAGAAGTGTGCTGCACCTCCTCTTTTCCTGAAGACCCTTTACTGACCACACCCATAGACTAGCTGTGTGCTCCAGTAGCTAATGTGATGTCAGCGCCTGCTGTGGGGGTGACATTGAACACAAGTTGGCCTGAATTCGAGGGACTAGGAAAAAAAGGAAAGCAAATTATTGGTTCATTTGTGTGGGATGTTCCCTCCCCTCTCCCCTCACGCACTGTGGGACTCTCAGCCCATAACCTTACATTTCGTTCGTTTAAGAACCAGCAATGGATTTCACTCTGTGAAGCCTAACTCTGCTCTCGTGGAATGACTTGAGTGTTACCATTGCTTTCCATGGGAGTAATGCCACTCACAGTGCTCTGGAAAATCCCTATATTTGCAGGGGGAATAATGTTTGAAAGAGAGAAGAAAGAAAGAGAGAGAATATTAAAGGAGAGTCTGATTGCACTCTTCTCCAAGGTTCAGTCCTTTGCTGTTCTCCCCAGGTCAGGCTTGCTTTGCAGTGTTGCATAAGCTTCCCCTGTTGTTTTCCCTCTTCTCCAACTCTGACCACTGGGATCAGTCCCGTTCGCTAGTAAGGCAGTTGCTCTTGTTCTTTCAGCAGCAATACCTATGACTCTGAGATCTTCACAGTGTTAACTGACAGCAAGTATCAGACAAGGATGTTCTGACATTTAAAAAAAAATCCTTAATGTTGAGCTGCCTCTTACACAGCCAAGAGCCAGCGGGGCCCGTTTCTTTTGCCCTCTTCCTGGAGGAAGAGTTGGTACCCAGTGAAAGTGGCTACTGTAATTGGGATTATCCACTGGTGGAATGAATTGGCCTATAATTTAATACCCATCCATCTCTGTTCTTAAATGCCTTTGCAGATTAGGTTTAGCAGCTAGAGGAGTGAGGACTTTGGAAATCAGGGTAAATGAAAGGCCCAGGGGCTTCAAACAGGGAAAGGTGCAAAGATAATGTGGTGACAGTCTTCTGTAAGGGATTTAACCCCTGTAACTCAGTTCTGAGACCATTAATCTCGGACTTTCTACTTAACAACCATTTATGTTCATTATGTGTATATTTTTATCTAAAGTTTGATCCTTTGCAATTTAAATACAGGCATTTATGGCCTGATTTTCTGACGTAGGAGACCAGTACCTGCTTTCACTCACACCTGTGTAAATCAGGAGTAACGCAGCTGAGCATCTCTGATTTACACCAGTGTAGCTAAGAGCAGAATCAGGCCCAATATGTTTATATTCTTACACTGTTTTAAAAACATAAATAAAACCCGGGCAAATTAAGTACAAAAAACTATGCTAGTGATGTTGAGATGAAATGCAAGGAAATTACTACTCTGTGTGTGTGTGTGTTAGTCCCCATCACTGTAGTTCCAGAGAACCTTTATGGTGCTTATGAATCTGTGTCTGATGCACACCCATTTGATTCATAGTTTGGTATTATTCTTTTACAGTAGCATAAGGTCACATGGCAAACATAAAAAGATAAGCCCCTGAGCCAGTGATCTTGAATTCTCTGTGTACCTTTAGGGCTGGTCTACACTAAAGCTGTAAGTGGACCTAAGTTACACTATCTCAGTTACTGCGGCAAAGAGTTCTGTGGCACCTTATAGACTAACAAACGTATTGGAGCATAAGCTTTCATGGGTGAATATCCACTTCGTCGAATGCACCAATGAAAGCTCATGCTCCAATACATTTGTTAGTTTATAAGGTGCCACAGAACTCTTTGCCGTTTTTACAGATCCAGACTAACCCGGCTACCCCTCCGATACTTGACCTCAGTTACTGTAACTTAGATTGATTTACAGCGGTGTCTATACCGCACTGTGTCGAGGAGAGATGTCTTCATTAGACCTGCTAAATCTCCGCTGCTGTGTCAATCGCAGAAGTGACGATTTAGCCCTAGTATAGACAAGCCCTTAGACACCAGTGTCTTCTCTACAATCTGTTTAGACACTTATATGGTCCCCATTACACATAGTAACTGAGTACCTCACAGACATAATGAATTTATCCTCACAACAACTCTGTGAGGTAGGGAAATATTATCCCGATTTTACAACTGAGGTGCACAGATTAACTGATTTGCCCAAAGTCACTCAAAAAATCTCTGGTAAAGGTGGGAACCCAAATCACGTGAGTTCCAGTCCATTGTCTTAACCACTGACTAGTCTTGCTCCTACAGGAGATATCCTCGGTGTTGTGCTCTTTTGAACTCTGGGAACCTAAATACACAGAATCTTTCAATGTCTCTTTTATTCAGGAATATAGTACCAGGAACTGCACAAAACTTCATTTCTGTTAATCTAGGAATATGCCCGGATTTGAAGTTACTACATAAAGCCAAAGGTTTAGTGTTTAATCTGAAATGTTGGAAGAGGGAAAAATACTGATCAGTTTTTGTTAGTAAATTCAAGGTATAAAACGATTAACCTTGAACTGTAACAAAATGCGCTGTGTAAAGTTTTTAAGGTTCAGTTGACCTCCTCATCAAGAATTCACTGAAGCCCATGACAGAACTCTCCATTCTAGTTAGTCTTTTATCCATTTCAGCTTTCTTGATTAGGTTATCTTGAATCATTAGGGGGTTTATTTATTTTAATAGACACTTATTGGATTCATGGAAAGAGAGTTTGGCGACTAAGGAACAAGAGCTGAATATTATCTAGCTCATTTCGCACTGCGGAAGAGTCCTAGCCAAGAAGAGAAGACTGCTTTCTGCGCCTCTGAAAGTTTGCACCAGGGACTTCATGCGATTCCCTGTAGAAAGTGATCTTTCTGTGGCTAATAGCGTAACTTAAAAAAAAAAATCTTTCATGACATACATCAAATGTTGCTTTTTTTTTTGTCACATATGTTGACATTTTCTGCACTGATAATGTGGGTGAGGAAATGGCCTTTTACATTTATTTTGAGAGGAATCTTGAATCACTCTCACTAAAAACTCTTCATTTGCCTACTCATGCATTCACAGGAATCCCTTGAAAATGTCAGTGTAGAAAATTCTAAATTTTTTTTTTTAACGGAACGCAAGCACAGAATCAGTTTAATTACATGCCTGCAATAAGGCCTTATCAGTGCTGAAAGCATGTCAGTATCCTGTGCATGCATCTATGCTTTGTCTTAATAAGTTACGCTGGGCAGCCGGCTGCCTGTTTCTGTTGTGGACATCAGCAGACGTACTTCTATGAATGTAGCCACTGGCTTCAAGACCAATATGTCTAAGTCTGGACTTTTCACCGAAGCTCTCTTAGCTCTTATATTGACTACAAGTGGGGCTCTGCCTGCATAGAACATGGGGGTCTTTGTGTGCACCCTCTTAAAGCTTTTTAAACCTAGTCTTATCTGCCTCTGGTTTCCATTTTGCTTAACCTCCTCCTCCCTCCCCCGTGCTATGTTAAGTATTACAAAAGTAAAAGGGTCAAGCCGCTAAAAAGGGATCAATGATAAGTGACAGCGAATAGGGCTTACATTTGTTGAACCAACTAACCCATCCCTCGAGGGGATTCCGAGTGCACCAAGCCTAAATGCTTTAGTGTAGCAAGTGGACTGTTCCTTTAACAGCACAAAAACACAGTGGGAAAGGCTGGCTGCCTGCAGGGTTTTTTTGTTTTGCTATGGGAAATGTATTTGATTAGGGGAGAGAGAGAGAGAGAGTAAAAATAGGACATTAGTATGATATTATTTGTTTTATCTAATAAAATGCCTAGAAAATCTTCATCCTTTCTGATTGGAACAACAGCAAAAATAGAGGCCAGCTCTTCTCTACAGTTCCTTTCAATAAGATAAATTGGGCAGAGTTCTAAATGCAAGTGCAGGTTTTGGGGTGAACGTAAGAAAGTTGTTAGCAGAATTCCTTGGTAACCACAAGTACTGGGTATGCCTGAATTTAGAGCCAAACGCATCCTTTAATTGTGGTGTTTTTCCTCCTCTTATTTTTAATAGAAGTCATTGCCCTGTGTGAGAACTTCAGAAGCAGACACTAAAGGCCAGATTCTGCCATCCTTATTCACCTTGACTAGTAGCAAACTCTCTTGGTAACACCACTGAAATCAGTGGGTCTGCTTGCATAGTAGAGTACCACTCAACATGTGCATGGGCAGCAGCATCAGGAGCTTGGGGATGAGAAATCTCTGGGAAGAGTATGTAATTGTTCAGTCTCTCAGCAGGTTCGTTTAAGCTGGCTTCACTTGTAAGCACACTAAAAAGTAGCTCAGACATTCTGGGTGAGTGAGGTAAATGAGGATGGGGTAGAATCTCCCTTTTGGTTTTTCTAATTTTTTGTCACCCACCCCCAGTAAATCAAACCACAGATGAAAATCAGTATGAACTGCTGTATCTTGTGAATGCCTGCATCAGCATTTCTTAAATGAAAATAATTCTCCTGGAAAGCTCCATGTAACATACACAGAACTACACAACCACCACAACCCCCCGCCCCCTCAAAAAAAACCCAACAACGACGACGAAACCCACCAAACACCCAATTTGAGATTTTAACAGAAAAAGGAGATTTGTTTATTAATAATTCATGAGTTCTCATTGAACATGCACGAAGAAACGGTGCTATTCAATAGAGAATACTGTCATCTGTCACTGTTTTATTTGACATTTACACTTTTTTTTTTCTTTTTGCCTGGTACTGCAAAACTTCCTTGGATGGCAGGCTAAGATTGTTCAAATGAAAAAAATCCAAAACCCCAGTGCAGACTCCTCATCTTTACCCAGAGAGGGTTTACTTGCAATGGTAAAGGGGCGAGTGTGTGTGTATGTGTGTGTGTGTGGTAATGGCTTAGTATTTTCTGATATTAGCCATGCAACTACCTAATAACAGATCCTGTTGATGGATAGATAACCCCAAATAGATAGGCGAGTGAATGAATGCTTGAATAAATAGATAGCGGGATTGAAGAAGAGCAAGTGAAAGAATAGTTTTGATGTAGATAAGTCTACAAATGCATTAGAGGGTGAAGGGGAGGGGGAAAGAAATAATGGCTGTTGTGAAGAAAGCTGACACAAATAAATTGCCATTGCTGATGCAAAATAAATATTTATAAATGGCATCAGAGGGAAATCCAGTAGTATAAAACGTGAGCGTAAACAGGGCATTTAGCACAATGACAAATCAGAGTTAGGAGCACCTTGCAATTTCTTGCTAATATTAGGCTCATGAAAATCTTTCTGCTCTGTAGGTTAGTTATTATTTATAAAAATCACAGAACCAGCTGATACATTCATAAGCTAATTATTGTAGCAGCTGGGTACACATGGTGCAATATGTCTGAGGCTGTGAAGTATCACAGATTTCTTGGGGCCTGCTGTGGTGGGGGGGTGCTGTTGAAGGCTAGATCCCTTAATCTGATCAGCCAAGCAAATACTTTGTGGGAAACTGGATTAATATTCCTCTAAATACCATGAATGTGCTTTACCTTCAGAACTGGGCTCCCTTAAACATGCCATTAGCGTATCTCCATTGGGGAATTGAGAAGTTCTCAGGTGTCCTAAGGACAGGGTCTTTGCCTGGTGCCTCCCTTGGCCAGAAATTAATTTGGTTTGCTCATGTCTGCACACATGGTCACACTGCAGTCTAATCCTCTCCCTAATAGCTCCAAGGTCAGGACCTCGCATGTTGCTGGGCAAATTGAGCCCTATACTTCTTAAAGACTAATGGCAGAGAGCATGCAGTCCATAATGAGGCCTGTAGCATTGTTCTAAGTGATTGTAATGAGCGCGGATTATAACGGTGCCTATAAATCAAAATGCAGCAATGAATGTTGTGCTAGACATTCCAAGTTTCATCCGTAGCGATGGTACCACTCAGCTGTCACCTGTCTCATTTCAAATTGGGGCTTCCCACAATGCAACTCCTGCCTCCATCAGAACAGCAGGTGTTCTCGTCCTTAAGGTCTGTATCTCTCAGAACTCTGTCTTTTAACAGATGTAGATTTTTGTTTTTATTTTCTGTTTAATGATTGGTCTTCATGCTACAGCATCCCTCGGGAGATGTTAAACATACCTGCTTGAAACATTTGAAAGAGTCCAGTTGGAGACTTATTCAGATCAGGAAAAAGGATGGAAAAATAGGAGCTTATTTTTTCCACAGATGGTTTATTTTCCATTTCAAAAGTTGTTTCCTTTGTACAAAGAAACCCCTGAGAAAATACTTTGGGTCTGGAAGATTTTTTTTTCTTTTTTAAGACATAAAGTTTTGGGTGTTATTTTGGATGGAGGGGAACTGTATTAGAAATTCAGTCATCACCTGACTCTGAGCTTAGCTAAATACCAAGTAATATATATATATATATTTTTTAAAGCAAATGATTAGAGATCTTGTTTTCATCCCCCCCCCCTCCCAGTTTATTGCAAGAAAAGATCAGGTCTGCACAAATGTGGCCTCTCACTTGTAAAAACAAGGCAGTGTTGTGTTACAGATTAGTTTATAAATCCCCAGTGGCTTCACAGTTCAGTGCCTACAGCTGCTGCAGATGGGCCTGGGTTTTTGTCTCTTCGCTGTGCTGCAGCCGGCAGTTGAAGGAGAAAATGGAATGATCAGGTTATTAACATGTAGGCCGTGAGGAAGAGGCTGCACAATGAGAACAGCTGGTGTTGCTGTCTTGGCTGATGCAGCGGAGATAATCAAATCTTCCTTTTTTGGGAGGGGGGGTGAAGGCAGAAGACACAGTGGAGAGTTAGACAAACAACACTTATGATATTATATGGGGGTTTTATAATGCACATTAGGAGTCATCACTGGCTTACAAGTTGTTATATAAAAATCTTTCCTTTTTAAGGAAGGACTGTATGGGCCTTTAATGAACCTGCCTATTAAGTTTTCTTTGGTTACAGCTTGGAAATATGCAACCTGGGCTACTTCCTGTTCTCTGCGTTTAACATCAATTTAGCTGTCTATCTTTTAGGTATTTTAAGGTGCCTGTCAAAATGGTGTCTAAATGCCGAGTTGTAGCTTGGAAATGATTAGGTTATAAAGCTACTAGGTAAAATATTTTGACAAGAGTAAGTAAGTCGTGTTGACAGCATCCTCGGCTTTATTTTCATGTACTCCATCATTTGCATTGCATCTTCTCTTGCGCAGGCACAAGAAAGAAATCATATCCTCAGTGCTAAGTAGGAGACATCTGCCTGCAGGTGTGAACTGAGCCAACTTTCAGACCCTTGCAGGTGCAGTTATAGTTAACCTGCGCAGGGCCGAAGGTCACAGACAGCCATGCTCAGTGCACGCATGGGGCCAGGTGTGTGAATGCCATTAATAGGCCTTGTTGTTCTGCCCTGTAGTATTCTTTGTTTTACAGCCAGTGCCTTTCTTGGAGTGCACACTTCTCACTCTCTGGGAACCTTTGCTTCTTGGCCCTTGTGGAGAAGTCCTACAGTATTTAACAGAGTTCTAACTTTTCTATAGAATTTCAAGCTAACCTATAGAAGTATATAGCAGGGATATCATTATCCAGTATTACACTCTATGGGTTGGTTTAGAAATCTCTTCCACAGATATCACTGTGCATAGATTTTTAGAGTAATTCCTACAGAGCCCTATTTCTCATTCTTATTAAATTTGATAGGATTTTTCCATAAGGCTTAATCTTCCTTTATAAAACAGACATTTGATTATTTACACCTGGTCAAGTTTTATTTTGGGATCTGAATTGGAGGAGTGGATGTTACATAAGAAGAGCTAAATCAAAGGGTTTTTACCTGTTGGTATTTTTTATCAAAAGTTTTCATTTATCGTGCGGGGACAAAACTTCTGAGTTGGTCACTAGCAGATGTCAGGGGCCACAACCACCTTCCCCTTGCTGTATTGCTAAGTGTTGCAATAAATCAGTGGTTCTCAACCTTTTCCAGACCACGACACCACTCCCCTTGCTGTGTATTGCTAAGTGGGAGGGGTGCTGTGGTCTGGAAAAGGTTGAGCACCACTGATTTATTGCAGCACTGGTTTGCCACAGTTAAACCCAGTTAAATCTGTGGAAATCAGAGGGGCTTCCATGTCAGATCAAGGCAGCAAAACTTGAGACAGAGCATCAGCAAAGCCTGCAATATAGCTGAAGTTCATTTCACATCTGCTTCATCAGTGCTTGGCAAGTTAACTACTCTAACCCTTTTGGTGCAGGGATGGCTGTGTGAGCTGCTCCGCTGGAAAGAGAACCCAAGCCCGGAAAACCGCACCCTCTGGGAAAACCTCTGCACCATCCGCCGCTTCCTGAACCTTCCCCAGCACGAGAGGGATGTGATCTACGAGGAAGAGTCCAGGCATCACCACAGCGAGCGCATGCAGCACGTAGTCCAGCTCACTCCTGAACCTGTGCAGGTCAGAGCACTAACCTCCCTTGCAATGGTTCTTTGTGTTGCAACAGCTGTCCGAGGTAGAAAAGACCAACTGGTTCCAGCTTCTATGGGGCTTGCAGGTTGAGTGTGTGTATGTGTGTGTTTGTTAGGTTACCAAAGAAGAGTTCAAAACAAACTACTTACGCTGGCAATAAGTGAGGGTAATACTCAATAGGAAGAAGAGCTGGTGGTATTTGGGGGGCCAACCAAATCCAAATTGTTGTGATTTAGTATTATGGCTCTGAGTTATAATCCAAAGTATGTTCCTCCAGAAATTGAAAACAAATTTCAGAGAGAGAGAGTGTGTGTGTGTGTGTGTGTGTGTGTGTGTGTGTGTGTGTGTGTGTGTATATATATATATATATATATATATATATATATATATATATATATATATATATATATATATATATAGCTGGAAAGTGAACCAGGAACTTGAGTAGATGCACTCACCCCACAAAGTTCTCACAGCTTCTGACAGGGATTCTCAAACTATGCTCCACTATCCAAAACTGCTTGTAGCATCCATCATTAGAAAGAGACAGATAATACCACAGAAAATAGGGAGTATTGGGAGGAGAGGTGGTCCATGAGTGGGTGTGTCCCGTGTGAAGTGGTCTAAAAAGTAAAACATTTGGAGAAGCTCTGCTTTGGAAATATCTGCTATATGTGTTTTCGCTGAAAGTTGATGTGTTCTAAAACTGAGCAGGGTGAACATTTCCTTGAAAGCAGAACTTCATTTCAGAACCCTCCTCAGTGATATCTGCATGTTTGTAGGCTCCATTCTTGACTCATGCCCTAGATTTTGGTTCTTTGCAACTTTATATTAGCCTTGTCTCAGTTGTTCTTAGTGAAATGAGAAGATGTTCTACTGGTAAATAGACGCACACATGCACAGAAAAAGAAGGGGGCTGAGGTCCTTGCTTCAAAACATAAATGAAAATGAGTAGCAGATATTTATACACATCACAAAACCAAGAGTCATCTGGCCATCAAGAGAGGCTCAGAACTGAGACAGCAACATGTAGCAGATCAGGACTAATGGGAAATGAGAACTGGAAAGAATTATAGAGTACTCTCCCACCCTGCACTTCTCATGCACACCATTAGCACAGGTAAATTCAAACCAGTGCTTCACTGTCCTATAGTATGAGCCAACACTGGGGGAGGGAGGTGGTATTATTTGTACTGCAGTTGTGTCCAAAGCCCAGCAGGATCAGTGAGTATCAGGGACCATTGTACTAGGTGCTGGTTTATTAAAAAAAAAAAAAAACAGGAAAAAATAACACTCCCTCCCACCGCAGAGATCTTAAATCTGATTTAAGATATGATGTTGCAAATGAGGCTAAAATGCTAGCAGTGTAGGTTGTTGGTGGAGGGAGGAACAGTAGAAAGAATCATAGAGGCTACCTATGTACACAGTTTGATGACTCTAAATCATGTTGAAAGCTTTTTTTTTTAATTTTTTTAAAGAATAACGATCATTTCTCCACATCACCTCTCAATCTAGCCTTCATTCTTTTGGGGATCAAAGCAGAAGTAGGTCTTGAGGAAGTCATCAAAAGAAGAGAGGCCTTACAGATTGGTTTGGAGTCAGTTTTCGCGGGGTAGTGGACAATGGCCATTCAAAGCTAGTATTCCTGGAAAAGTAGGATAGAAGGGATGACAAGAAGCAGTTAAGTAGGGAGGGTCAGATTTGCCAAAACCCCTGAAGCTGATGAGAAGAAGCTTGGACTTGATGCAAGGAGGTCCAATGGGAAGATTGAAAGAGTAGGTGATGTTGTGTAGATCAGCAGACTAGGAAGATGATCTTGGCACATGCCTTTTGTGTGGATTAGAGGAGGTGGTTACCTCAGGTGAACCAGAGAGGAGGTGGTTACAGTGGCCAAGGTGCGGCTTGTCTGTGAATTCTTACTGATTGTACCAAAAGGAAGGATCGCATCTTAGAAATTGTGGAGGAAGAAGTTACAAGCTTTGGCCTAGTCTGAATGTGAGGGAACCAGGCAGAGTCCAAGATAACCACCAGGTCATGAGTTTATGTGAAAGGGAGGAGGTGGTATTGTCAACCAAAACCTTTCAACCTCTGGTGGGTTGCAGCCCTTCACTTGCTGTTCCTTTGCCTCCATTAAAGTCTACGCCATCCCGCTCTTCACTTCATCATCTCCCTGTAAGTGGAATAGTCTATTGTTGCAGCCGCCCCTTCCCCCATTTTACCTGATGTTGATGGTTTGCTCTTTCTTCTTCTCAGCCCAGTCTGTTACTTTTTATCCTGGGCAACTTGAATTTCCACTTCAGTTTTTCTGATTCTGCTGCCTCTTGAGTCATCTCATTTACTTCTTTTGCTTGATTTCCTGCACACCATCTTGGTCACTTTCTAGGTCTAGTCATCACCGAAGAGCTTACTGATTTTTTATCTCTGAATTTCCTCTCTGACTGCTGATTATTAAGAGTTCATCATTCATTCAAGTCCACCTTGTAATTCCTTTTCTGATTTCCAGTCTCTCGTTTTTCTGATGTTCCTTTCCCTGACTTTGCTCCTGCCTTTCAGCTTCATGGTTTCTACTTTCAGCTTTACCCTCTGTTCTGTTACTGGATTCTCTGCTCTTTTCTAAAACTGCTTTGTTCATCACTCTAATCCCCCGCCTCTCCACTCAGTCCATGTTCTCTACTTCCATTCCTGTTGCTGTGCTTTTGAGCACCTCTTCAGGCAGTTCTGAGACTGTCCCCCCTTTCAGTTCATTCCCTCTTCTTTGAATTCTGCTCTCTTTTCTTTCCAAACAATTTCACTTCTCCCTGGTCAGTTTTTGCCCTATCCAGCCACATATAGCTTTTCAACTTCTGACTTTCTCCTTAAAACCTATACCCAGCTTCCATCTTCCTCTCTTCAAAATATAGATAAGAACAAAAGGGAAACGTTTTTACCAACATTTTTACCAGCATCAGAGGGCCAGGGTTCATTGGCACCCCATTCCTCTCAGATTGTAAACTGTCTGGGGCAATAAACTGTCGTCTTACATATTTGTAAAGGACCAAGTTCACTTCTGGCACTGTATAAATAACAATACTCAGTAAAGCTAGATGCATTTGTATTTAGCAGAGTATTCTCTCTTTAACCCCCCCCCCCCAAAAAAAACAACCAAACAGTTGTGCCAGAAGGCTACCAGCTTCTTGTAGCTCTTAACTGTGTTAGACACACAAAGGAAACTGTTAGAATTGGAGAAACCCAGCCCTGGAACTAACACCAGATTTAAGGACCTGAAAGGGACAGTTCAAGATAATTTTCCCTGAATTGTCTCTAGCTTTAACCAGTGACCTTGATAATTTAGCCTACTTTCAAAACTCTTCTGCACATCACTTTTTTGCATAGTGCACGGTGTCTCATCTGAGTGACATGTTACACTGCATTGCAATACGATGCGTTTGTATTGTCAGCAAGTTACAAAGCCATGGATTAATTATTTATTAGTCAAAATATGAAAAATGAAGAAAAATAAATGGAACCAGCTGGCAACTGCATAGAGCAAAACTCTGGAGACTCTGGGATATGGTTGATACATTAGGTTTGTGTTTTGGGGGTGCTGCATTTTAAAGGACTTTGTTTGCCCATCCGAAATTCCCAGTTGTTTTTTGAATGGCATGGTACCAGTACAAGACACAGACCTCCACCTGTCCCCTAGTGTCAAAAGAAACTCTGGACCGAGTGATTTTTTTTGGTTTATTTTAAATCATATTTTCAGTCTCTGTGACTGAAGTTATTTTCAACAGCCAGGTTTGATTTTGGCTTTGCTGTGTGGGTCGTTCATCGGCAATTAGCTTTGAAGAATCAATGACGGCTAGTATCAGAGATGTAAAGCTGAGGTCCTCACACTTGCAGTCATTGGAAGTTCTGTGACACTTTACATAAGGGTAGGGGTCCTAGGCCCAGGAATCCTGGCCAGACTCCAGCTGGAGTAATTACTTCTGCCTATCTAAAATTCCCTCTCCGGTATCAGTTGGAAAAGTAGTCTCACTTCCTCCTAGAAGCAGTTTCTGGTGCAGAATGCCTGCTACATTTCAGTTCTGAGCTGGCTGCATTTTAGCAGTGGGTGAAACAATCCTATATCTACTGCCACAGAATTAGTCTGCTTTGCAGGCCTTCGAGGTGAAAGGTGCTATATAAATGTATGTAGTTACCACTCAGCCTTGATGCCAAGGCGATGGTCGTTAAAGGCCAGAACAAGTGACAGCGTTGTAAATGTAAGACATGCAAAATGATAAAAACCTTAAGTGCTTACAAGGCTCCCAAAGGAAGGCGGTAGGTAGTCATTCGTGCATCTCTAGTTTGTTTCATTTTTCTTCCATCTTCCTTTTAAAAAAAAAAAAAGGTTTTGTTGTGTGTCAGTCATTCATGTTCAAGAACTGAGATACGGTGCAATTGTTCTAGCAATAGCATTGCCACGTGGCAATCGGAGTTTGAGATTGGGCTTGGTCCCTTACTTCCCAAGCTGAGAGCCAAACTAAAAGGAGCCTGAGGAAGAAATGCCTCCTGTCATTGGCCAGCATTTCCCTTCCACCCAGTAACAGGGCCTTCATGCCTTCTGGCTTCCAGCAGATTCCCCTGCATCTGTGGCTTCTGGATTGATCCCTCTGCTGCTTTCTTGGGATAGCAGGGTGAGGGCAAACTATACCTCCTCTGATTAAATAGGGTGAAGTTTCTCTTCATGGAGTTTGTGCCCCTATGCAGTGCAACCCTGCTAGGGGACAGAAATCAGGGCAGAAGTCAATACACAGAGAAGTTTTTTTGAAAAAGCAACCCTTTAAATTCAGTTACTTGGCTACTTGGGAGTAAATTGGAGACTGTGAAGGTTCCTTTGCACTGAGTTCTGTCTCCTTTACATGTTGAGTTCATAATTTTGAAACTCCTCTACAGTTCAGGGATTCAAGTATCAGAGGGGTAGTCGTGTTAGTCTGGATCTGTAAAAGTAGCAAAGAGTCCTGTGGCACCTTATAGACTAACAGACATATTGGAGCATGAGCTTTCGTGGGTGAATACCCACTTTGTCGGATGTCAGGGATTGAATGCCAGTGATCACTGGTGGCTGACTTCTGCTCTGCAGTATCAATTTAAATCCACTGGATTGTGTTACTCCAGCTCTACAGTGGAGTCACTGAGAGGAGAATTTGGTTCTTGATCGTTTAAAAGGATTATTGCTGCAGTTAGCTACATTAGCTCCTTTGGGGAGGCTGCAGCAGTCCCTGACCATCAGGGAGACAGTTGACATTTCTATTCTGCATGCTATGAGTGTGTAACTTTGTTTTATTCCTCCTTTTCTCTCTTCCATTGGATTCTCCCTGACACCTATATATTAAGGCATTTAATGGAGTGCTTTCCTATTCCTCGAGTGAACTGTTCAAGGGTGGAATTTACTGCCAAAGAAATTTTCACTAACAAGCTTAATGTAGTAGGAAGCATTTTTATACCAAAGAGCCGATAAACCCTGGGCCCCGTGGAGCCCTGCGGTATGGCTGCATTCTCTGGCAGCATAGAGTTCATGGAAAAGGCCAGGAAGACCTTAACTACATAGATCTACTGGATAAATTACATGCATAGTGACCATTTTTGTGACTGGTCACTGCAATTATCAGGGCCATGTAGTGGCTGCCTAGGTGTTCTGCTTGCTGTGCCTCTGGGTTGAGGGGAATTATTCCTCCAGCTCCATCTTTCACTTAGACCCCATAAGCCTTTGAAACTATGGGGCCTAGGCTAATCTCTGCCCTATAGAAGCACACACAGCTTCCTTTCCATAACATTCAAGCTAACGAGTCACTAGAGAAGCTTGCCCATGCTGAAATTTGGGGGTTCACTACTGGGACAGAGTAATTCACATTTCTCTCCTTTCTGCCCTCCCCCAAGGTGACCATTCCAGAGAGCAACTTCCTTGCCTGGTGCTTTAATACAGGGCTGGGGTAGAGAAACCTGATTCAGTTGGGAGACTGATGAATCAAGCGGTTGTCTCTAGGGTGTCAGAATGGAGAAGCTAGTTCTCTAGAGTAATGAGCCACTGCTGCAGCAAAGCACCTGCTATACAAAGAGCAAGGCAACCTTGCATTTCATTGTTTGTATAAGCTGTCAGACAGATCTGCTCAAGCTCATAGATACATATTGCTTTAAGTGTAGTCAAACATTGACTTTAAGGAAGAAACAGGAATGTATGTCACGTGCTTCCTGATACACTGCTACTTTTGTCAAATTATTTTGTCTCTTCTCTTCTCCAGGAGCTTTGATTCAGACAAATCTGGCAATTTATAATATTTCAGATCATACATCTTGGGGGAATGGT
The DNA here is from genome assembly GCF_016161935.1 of Mauremys reevesii. Classification (NCBI taxonomy): domain Eukaryota; kingdom Metazoa; phylum Chordata; order Testudines; family Geoemydidae; genus Mauremys; species Mauremys reevesii. Next base: position 21,819,977 of record NC_052633.1, read on the forward strand.
AGTAAATAGTGGAAAGCTGTCCTTCAGGAAGGTGTTTTTGTACTGGTCTGTTGTTTGGAGCACTGAAAATATCAGTGTCTTTTTAAAGACCCAGGAAAAATGCATCACAAAAATAAAGGAGATCATTTTACCATTTTGTGGGAGATGCCACAGGACAAATGCTTTGGAAATTACAATGGAATATAAAACATCAGGACATGAGTCACCTGTAAAAGTGGGTCAAGGCAAGGGAGGTGGCAGTCCCTGAAACCCTAATCTCGTATTCTCTTTATAGAAATAATAAAGAAGGGAATGAGCACCACAATAATGCAGCCTAATGAAATAACGGATTTGAAATGGCACTAACGCTAGACTACACAGGTCAATCAATACATACGATATGCAGGTTAGAAGAAAAAGGGGTAACCGCTGTAAAATTCCTCCACTTAAAAATAATACTAATTAGTAACTCTTAGCCAACAGTAAGTAGGAGGAAAACCATGGCAATATTGTTCCTTCAAGGAAAAGAGCATGCAGAGTACGCTGCACCATGATCTGCACACTCATTTTGTCCACAGATGGATCTGGGAAGGGCAGCTGTCTTCACATACTTGACAACTTAGACAAAAGCCACTTTCCCATCCCAAACTAACTTTTTGTGTGACTTGTGCTTATGAATTTCCCCAGACATTTTGTGTTGCATTCCAGTTCTACTCCACTCTTCTGCATGATCATACCCTCTTGTTCCTGTGTTCGCTTCAGCCTCTTCCTTCATCGTAGCTCCCCAAAACATACCAGAAACGTCACCCTCTAATCTCTGTCAATCCTTGCTCAAAATGTAAATGAGGCCAGACAGATAAAACAGGCTCTACAAGCCTGGGTGTACTTGAGCAGGTTGTACTGCATCTGCAGTGTAGCTGTATTTGAACCAGTCTCAGAAAGCTTAGGACCTTTATTTGAGCTGGCACATTTATGTTGAGTACTTGGTGTATTTATGTGCTGTTTGACCTTGAGCTATTGGGAAAAATGTGTCAAATCTTAATCTGTCAGGTTTGGAAACAGAGTATCTAACCACCGAATGTTACCTGGAGTTGCGTGCGTGTGTGTGTGTGTGTGTGTGTGCTTTTTCTGTATTGCTTTTCAACCTAAAAAATTGAAAAACACTTGAAAAATATCAAACTATATGGTAAATAAAGACAAGTTTGTATCACTGCAGTGTTAAAATGATACAGTTAAAATCAGAAAAAGTCAGCCCATTAGCATTTGCAAATGCTAATATATCTTAATATGTTTGTTTCTCCCCTGGCAGTTGGGGAGGGTTAGGGTTTTCTCCGACCTGTAGCATCCCCCTGTGTGTGTCCCCATGCACTACTGAGTCCCTCTTTGTTCCCACTGCCCCAGCGTGTGTGGTGTCTTTGAGAAATTGGTTCATTTCTTCCTCCTGGCATGAAACCAAATCCTCCATCAAAGTGAATACGGAACAGAATAACTGCTGCTTTCCCCATATTGGCAATACCTAGCTGCTTTAGAAGAGCTGCTGCTGCAGTGCGAGAGTGGGAGATTGCACCATCATCTTGGCTTCTTTCCATTCTGGCTAAACGCCATATTGTGGGGAGAGGGAGCCGGCCATGTATCCCTCAGACTGTACCCTCTGTGTACAGTAACTCCCCTGGGATCCGTCTCAGCGGCACAGAAGTTTCAAAAAATTCTGGCAAAAGCCAGTGAGGTTTGGACTCAAGTTTTCCAGAGACTGGGCAGGTCTGCCGCCCGTTCTGCACAATGGCCCCTTGTGGCAAGAGGCAGCAGTGCAGCAAAAATCCCTGCTCCTGCAACACCCAAATTTATGTTTTTGGGCACCTTGGCATGTAAAACTGTTTGCCCTGAAAACGAGGTGACTGCTTTAGACGTTTTGGCCTTGTTGATGTGGAAAGCGGGGTCTGTGTGTCTGTGTGTCTGTGTGTGTGTGTGTGTGTGTGTGTGTGTGTGTGTGTGTGTGTGTGTGTGTGTGTGTGTGTAAAAAGGCTGGTTGGAAAGCTTGGAGCCCTCTAACAGTACTGTTGTTTCTCTTTACTGCATTCTCTCTGGAGTTCTTATGCAGCTCTGTTACTCAACTCTTCAAGAATCACAACCTCCCTACTTGGAAAAGAATTGTGGCTGTGCACTGTGGTTTTACATCTTAATGAATGTTTGTCCACTTCACCTTTTGATGAGCACCATTAGAACATTTTTCTGACAGTCTACAGTAGCTCAGAAACATTGCCCCAGTGAGGCTTGCATGCGTTTTGACAAAGCCAACAAGCAACACATAACAGACAATGAGCCCCTTATATTAGACTCTGAGGTATCCGATAGAATTTCCTATGATTGATAGTTATTACAATTGCAGTGGAAAGCCACTGAGTTTTTACTGTTCTAGCCAAACCTACCTACTGCGCCTTCTCAGCTGTTTCTGTTTAGTGTGGATATCTAATGTGGCTGAAAAGTGCTGCTGATTTTTATTAAGTTGAAGTCTGCAGCTACCCTTATAATGATAGTAAAAGCACTCTTGCAATTAAAGGGAAACTGCCTTAGTTCTGAAATTAATTTATTTTATTTAACCCTAGAAGGGGAAGAGCAACGAGGCTGGATAGTTTTGTCATTTCTGAGGTTGCAAGTTCAGTCTCTTGCAAGTGGTCTCCCTAGAAGCAATGCTCACCTAGCCAAATTCCCTTGTACCTTTAGATTTCTAATTGATCTACTTAAATTGTAAAGCCAGCTCTATGGCCGCTGGTGGGTGGGAGTTTTCAGTCAGTTGCACATCAGTGTAGGAGAACGGGGGCCAGTGAAGGTGAATTGAGGTGGCACTTGTAAGCAGGGGAGAAAGCTGGGAGGTCAGTATCAGCATTTTATATCACCTGGTCTTCATGGTTATGCTGCTAAACAATATACAGGATACAAGCAAAATAAGCACAATTAAAACCTGTTTGTAGATTAATTTAATTCTCAGAGAGACAAGAGATTGACCGCACTGGTCCAAAGGGCATGTTCCCTGAAAACTGCTCTGCTCAGTTCATGTCTGTTCTACACTGCACCATCTCAGCCATAGGCCCCGCCCTCACGCAACTTGGCCAATACGCTTCCATCTGAATTACCTTTAACCCTCTTTTTCCCAGTCCTGGGGCTCCCATCAACTCAGATGGTCACTTTATTCTGAATGATGCAGTGGTTGGAGGATGTGTGAACATGGCCACAAGCATGACCATTAAGTTCACTCTTAACGTGTGAACTTACTCAGCAGGACAAGACGCAAGGGTGAGGGTGAAGAGCTGTTGGACCTGCTGCCCCACTTAAACGCCTAAAATTCTAGTAGTAGTTTTAAAAAAATCTCTTTTTCATTTCCTATTAGTGATCCCTAAGTGGTCTCTCTTACCCTCTCCCAGAAGTTATAAAATAGCTGGCTTTAGAGCCAGGCAGATCTGTGTGGTGGATACTTCCAGGACACTGCCCTTATTAACCTGACCTTTCAAGTGGGGACCCCTCTTGAGAGTAAGGCTCCCTTTGTCAATCCCAGTGCAGCTGGCCTCTTCTGCAATGTAAAGATATGCACATTAGTGTGGGCAGGGAAATTATAGACATTGGGGAATAGAAAAAAAGGACACCCATCACCTCTACTGATACGAAACAGATCCCATCTGATTGAGGCAGGTCCATATTGAACTTCATCAGTTAGCAGAATTTCTGAAGTGTGGTCAGATGTCTGGTGGTAGCAACTGCAGCTTTGCCCAGCCTCTTCCTCATGCAGCCACAGAAGCCTCACTCTTGTTCGAGTATCTGTCTAATGCTGGGTATCCAGTATCTGAGCATTTCATAGTATTTCTCCTCACAGCACCGCCTGGGGAGGTAGGGAAGTGCTATCATCCCAATTTTGTAGATGGGGAACTGAGGCACAGTGAGATGATCAAGATCACGTAGGAAGTCTGTGATGCAGCAGAGAATTAAACCTAGGTTTCCAGAGTCCCAGGCCGATGCTCTAACCACTGGGCCATTCTTCCTCTCCATTGATTAAGGCTCCTACTTCCTTGATAGTGGCTCATACACAAATATACACACATTGCAGGGGGAGACTTTCTGCTGATGTATACAATGTGTTTGTATAGCTTGTTTTTGTATATGTACATATCAAAATGGGAACTGTTTTTTGTACGTACACAATTCTTACATAGACTACCTATAGAAGTAAGTAGCACATATTTTTTTCTCACATTCATCTACACTTGCAGTATTTCAAAGAATATTCCAAAATATCTTAGCACAAACAGGAGAGTGAAGCTGCCTGATAGATCCCTAGCTGCAGAACAACAAAGGCTACATTATAAACCCAGATCAAACACATGACTTTAATAAAAGACTTTAAAAATAATTAGTTAATTTATTTAGAAAGCTGAAAGTCTCCATTTCTGATCATTCTTATCCTGAAAGGAAGTAGGTGCCCAGCTTCTGCCTCTTTTAAATGCTTTCCCTCCCTCTTCCTCATGTTTTGAATTATAAGCTTGTGTGTGTGTGTGTGTGTGTGTGTGTGTGTATACATATAATGTGACCTCTGTGTGTGTATGTGTAGAAATATTATGTGGCCTACATTTTTGAAAGTGACTCGATTTGGAGTGCCTAAGTTTTTGGGTTTTGAGACACCTCGTGACTGTCAGGAAAAGCTGAACACCCACCTTCCAAAAAAACCCCAAACCTCTACAAGGTGTCTCGGGTTGGGCACCCAAAAATGTGAGTATCCAAAATCACTTGCCATTTCTGGGAAAACACACACACACACACACACACACTCTGCCTACGTCTTCACTACCCGCCGTATCGGCGGGTAGCGATCGATTTTTCAGGGATCAATATATCGCGTCTCATCTAGACGCGATATATCGATCCCCGAACGCGCTCCTGTCGATTCCAGAACTCCACCACTGCGAACGGCGGTGGCGGAGTCGACATGGAGAGCCCCGGACATCGATCCCGCGCCGTGAGGACGGGTAAGTGATCGATATAAGATACTTCAATTTCAGCTACGTTATTCACGTAGCTGAAGTTGCGTATCTTATATCGATTTTCCCCCTTAGTGTAGACCAGCCCATCTCTCTCTCTCTCTCTCTCTCTCTCGGCAAGAAAGATGTAGAAAATCATCACATTTGGTTGGGTTTCATAGATATAATTAAGACCAAAAGACAACCCCAAGTTTCTAATGGTTTATTGTAAATAACCCCAGGACTGTATCTTTGATAATTACCTTTGTACCAACATGGTAGAAAATCATTTTGATACCCACTGGGGTTTCTGGTTGTGTCTGTCTCTGTTTTCTGCATTGGGGCTCTGCTTTTTCTTGTGTATCTGCTTAATGAAACCTTGCCCATATTATGTTCTTCTCTTGCATCCAGCGTTTAAGGGGCTAGCAGGAGGAGACAGAACTCCTTCATCTATGCCTCAAATTTCATCCACACTGTGGGGCATTCTGCAGAAGTAGTCTGAAATTGAACTAACTTAAATAGGTGATTTAGCCACAGCTGTCATTGATTTTATTGGGAGTTGGGTGGCTAAATCTCCTAGTTGGGTTTGAAAATTTCAACCTTCCTGACCTTGTTTCAGATGTAGAAAAATATGGCAGCCTGGTTGCCTTCGTGCTTTCAGGAAAACCTGGTACCTATTTGCTACAGTTTTGGCTTTCAGATATTAAACATATTACAAAAATCCACTTTGTTAATATAATGGCAATATGGCTGTAAAAGGGAATGAATTAGCTACTCTACTTCCTTTGCATTTTGAGATACTACAGTTAGAAGAACTGTGAATCTATCCAATTGTATAAGAAAGAAGCTGACATGCTCAAATTCCAAGATTTAATGCATCCCTTAAAAGATGTGTATGGACAGCCCTTCACTAGTTAAGTGCTAAGTTATTATTACTATTTATTATTTACTTCCTCGCCTATTTTCCTCATACTGAAGAAACAGGAAATATTTCTGGTGTTTCATTTTGGAAGTGAAATAAATGTTTTCCCTGTGGCATTTGAAATTTTAATAATCCATAATAAATAAAATCATATATAATAACATAACTGGTTTCACTTGGCACTGCGATCTTCTAGATGCATTGCAACTGCAGAAACATAAATAGTTACAGCCTTCAAAAGCCCAGTTCCTATTTGCTAAATATACTTGGCTTGCTTTAAATTCCTTTGTGTGCAGTCATTAATACAATCCTCTTTGACAGCATTTAATTAAAGTGCTTTTCTCTATTAAATTCATTAAAACTTTTTTTGCATACAACTGTTTCCCAGACACTGAATGTTAAGGACCTGTAGGCCTCTCTTTAAATAACTTCTGTCTCCTCATTGTAAATTGTTAATTAAATTTAACTTAGACTGTTTAAAATGGCTGGGAAAGGAAAGCCAGATTTCAGGATATGGTCCCAATCATGTCTGTGATTTTTTTTTTTAAATACATTTTTCTGTGTAGCTATAGACTGTATTTCATATTGTTTATGATCATTGCTATACATTTAAGCCGGAACAAAATAAAGAAATAACCTAAAGAACTAATTTTCATTATAGTTTTAAAATGTGCATATTTTTAGGACAGTTCTTTAGCCTGAGAGCATTTGCATGGGAGGAGAAGGGAGGGAGTAGTTCAGTATTAATAGATTATTGACAGTTTAATGTCTTGGCACCTAGACAGCCCATAAGGTATAATAAACAGGAAGCTGTCTGATGTGAGAGCAGTCAATAGCATATTCAATCAGAACCTTTCAGTTAATTGCTGGTTGACCTCAGAGATTTCCTGTAGGAAGTACTGTCTTTTCTTTAGAACTAGAAGAACCAATATGGTTTTCAGATTTTGATCTCATGATCCTTTTTCTTATGTTGGCTTGGACAATGGTTTTTTGCATTGCTCCACTATGGGGCATTGGAACTATACTAATAATTTTCTTTCACCTGAAGCTTTTTGAACAATGTTTTGCACACTTGGGACCCTTTTGAGTGCGCTCTTCTGTAGCCGGGTATTGCAGATGTGAAAAAGGTTCTATTATTACAAGACTGGTCATTAAGGGGCTTAGGGCTAGATCCTGCATTCCTTACTCAGGCAAAACTCCCATTGATTTCAGTGGAAGCGTTTCATGAGTTAATAAGGAGTAAGGACTACAGAATTCGGCCTTTCGTTTATTTGATAAGCAAGGTAAAGTAGCCGTTTGGAGTCAAGAGAGTTAAAGAAAACAGAGTCTAACCAGGGTCAGATTTCTTCAAAGCACATTACATAAATTAGGCATTGTTCTGGCACCTCTGTACATGAGCATATTAAAAATAATTGGCCTGCCTTCCCGAGGTGCTAAGCAACACAGCTCCCAATGATTTCAATAAAAGGTCACTCAGCACCTCTCAGAATCATACCCCATGTGTTTTACAGGTGAGCATTGAACACTGATGTGTGTGCTGGTCTTTACAAGTGCAAAGCAGGTCTTGGTTTGTATTTAGTTTCTCTAATTTCTGTACTTAGCTTCTCTAATTTTTTTCGACTGTGTATCTTGATAAGATCTAGATGAGCTACAAAGGCAGGCAGGCAGGAAGCAAGCCACAAGGGCATTTCTGACCCTGACGAACTGTAAACCATCTGCTCATTTGGGGAGGAAGGCTGCATGGAAAACTCGGTTGGAAACTCTGCAATGTTTTTTTCTCCAACTTTTGACTTCCAAAGCGTGTGCGTTCCTCAAGTGCGATCACTTGTAAGTGAACGGCTGCAGTCCTGGTTTGAGGCATACTGGTTTGGGTCTCTTTGTGACAATGACTACTCTAGTCTCCCCTGGAAGCTTTTGTAGCAGGGCCAGGTTAATTTACATTTCATTCAGTCAAGAGACTTTTTTTTGTCTCTAGATCTTGCAGTGATTATGTCTTTAGCCACTTCTCGTGCACGTCAAGCTTTTCCTTTGCTGAAAGGAGTACTATTGTTTTTAAACTATAATTTTCCCTTGGTTTTGATTCATTCCTTTGGCTGGCTTCTTTGCCCATTTGCTTAGAGAAAACCTCTTGATGCCACTCTAGAGGCTGGATTCTGTTCTCACACTGGCTTTACACCAGGGCCGCCCAGAGGGGCGGGGGAGCAAGTGGGGCAATTTGCCCTGGGCCCTGCAGGGGCCCTCACGAGAATATAGTATTCTATAGTATTGCAACTTTTTCTTATGGAAGGAGCCCCCGAAATTGTTTTGCCCCAGGCCCCCTGAATCCTCTGGGCAGCCCTGCTTTACACTAGTGAAACACCACTGACTTAAGAGGAGTTGCTCCTGATTTACCCTGGTGTAAGTGAGATCAGAATTAGGACCCATAGCTCTCTATAGAAAGGTTCTCTTGGGTGCTGCCTATAAATGCGTGGGTTGTAAAAGGTTGTAAATTTCCTGGTTTCAGGCTTATAAGAGGGGTAAGGGAAAATAATGGAAGATTATGACCCCTTTCCTGGAGTGTTGCAACTGATTATGGTAGTTTTGATTTATGCTCTAACTGATTTTAGTGGGAGATGGAACAAAACCATGGTGAAATGCCACAGAGTCAGTGTACAGGTTCCAAGATACATGCGTTGCCCTTGGGTAAGTAATAGCAACATATATGTATTTAACTCTGAGAAGTTGCTGGTCTGAAGATGTTTTAAGTAACTTCCTAGTTTCATCAGTACTTCTCAGCAAACTGATTATCAGTGCTGCATGAACTGAAGGACTCCCACATGGAAGACGTATATATTAAGTTTCTTTTATAAACTACATTGCTTCTTATTTTTTTGGGTCAGTTCTTCCATTTGTGCAGGCACACAGGCCTTATACATGCCAACAGGAGTTATAGGAGTAGCACAATGGAAGTTTATAGCAAGAGGATCTAGTCTTCCATTTCTTGGTGGTACAAAATTATGTAAATAAAGGATCTTGCACTTATAGTGCAAATCTAAATCTCCTCTTACAGGGATCTCTGCAAGCCTCCTTTAAGCCTCACTGTATCCCTGTAATGTAGGTAAGATCACATGTAGTAAGTAAACTGGGGCACAGAATGGTCAGTCGTCTTCCCCAAACGAGTCAGTGACAGAGCTGGACTAGAACTCGGAAGTCACGACTCCCAGTCGCTTGTTCAAACCACTAGTAATTCCTTAGATTATGAGGCCAGAAGGGAGCATTGTGATAATCTAGTCTGACCTGCTGTATGACACAGGCCTTCCCTGAATTAATTCCTGTTTGAAGGAATTAGTAGCTCCATTGGGAACAGAAGCCCACAGACCAAGTGACTTGCCCAGGGAAGTGTTTGGGAATTCTGGGAAGTGAATCCAAATTTCATGAGTCCCAGTTCAGTGCTTTAACCACAAGACTGTTATCGTTGTACTTACACTGCCTTTGAATACTTTCCCTGCCTTTGCATCAGCCATCCATGTCTACACTGAATTGTTTCCGTTTTTTAATAAAAAAGAATGAAGTACATTTTATTTTTCAGTTGCATTTTTGCCTAGTTTTCTGAACAGAAAACATCTGTATTGCCAGTATTGCACAAGTGCAAACAATGTAGGAAACCTTTCCTTACAGCCTGCAAGTTACAACATCCGTCATCTAATATAGGAAAACTGGTACTGGTCATAATTAGTGTCTAGTGAAAAATGGCAATTGAAACAAGACTAGCAAAATGAGATAATCGTCCAGTGTTTTCAAGACTTCCATACCTTTTCAAGAGTGAAACGCAAAGACAAAGGATCTTGGTTATAATTCCCCAAAATCTACTGTCTTCTGTCTCATAGTCCCTGGAGAACTCAGCACTTTGATCATTTGACTTTATTTACCCAATTTTAAGCTAAGGGTATAATAAAGCATATTATGCCAGTTGTGTGTGTGGTAAAAATGCTGGCTATTTTGCCTTTTACCATGGCAGTTGATTATAATGCGGTGTTTAAGACTTGCGTTCTAAAAAAAGGAATATTTATACTTTTATGTGTTTGATTCACACAGTACAGTTTGCTCAAGTCCTGTTATTAAGTGCACTGGTGGTTACGTCTAGAAAGCAAAAAACATGCTGAATAGTGTTTTATCAGCACAAATCTACTATTTTCACTAACCATAACAGGCAGGTTCTTCTGACTTCTGAGTGCCCCATTGTAAAAATTAACAGAACAGTTGGATATTCTTGGAACCCCAAATAGCCATGTGTGAGGACTGAAACAGTTTGATGGGACAAATAATTACCCGCCAGAATAAAATGTCTAATCCAAACATATCCTCCCTTTAAATAATTCAAAACCCTCTTCTTAATCTAAGTAGCTGGAAAACTGCATGATTATAGTGGCGCCATTTGTGCCACCATAGTTATGGGGTTTATAACTTGACCTTAAACTTTGCTCTAGGCTGGAATTTGGCAGGACATATCTCCCGCAGGCTAACGGCAAATCCTTTATGTTGTGTGGAATAAAGAAGAAAATGCATGGAGTGGTAACTTTATGAGATACAGAAAGTACCAAAAATATGTCAAAAGTTTAGATGCATTTTTGGATGACTTTGACTGAAAAAGTGGCTCTATTATTCAATATGATGGTTTTGCCAGCTTTCAATTAGGGATGGGCGAATTGCTTTGGATAAAATAAGAACCAACCCAAGTCTTTGCCAAAAACTTGAACCGCACCCTAACCAAATTCAGATGGAAGGAGTCTAAGTACAGTAGTGCCCCAAAATGCCATCGCCCACCTCCAGCAATGCAGGAAACATCGATCCTTCCTCTCGAAGGAGGTTCTGGCTCCAGCAATCCAAGCATTTCTCACCTTCAGACTCGACTATTGCAGCTCCCTCTCTCTGTGTCTGAGGGTGGGTCGGCACAGATGCTACAGCTTATACAGAATGCAGCAGCTTGCCTCTTGAGCAGGAAGACATACCCAGAAGCACCCTACTCATGTTTTGCATTCTCTAGTGACTTCCTGTTAGCTTGTGGAGCCTGTTCAAGGCCTTTGTATAGAATTGTTATGGCCCTCAATGAGATGGTGTCTGGATGCCTCTGAGGCAGCCTCTTCATTTGGCACCTCCTCTTGCATTAGTTGGCAGTCAATAGTGCCCAGTATGCAGCCCCCAAGAGCCAGAGATGGGCCATTCTCAGCAAAGGGCCCTTTATTGTGGAAGTCCTGCTGTACCAGAGATCAGAAGGAATCCAAGCCTGACATTGGTGGCAGTTTAGATGCTGTGATGATGGGCACCCCAGAGATACCCGAGACGGAGAGAAGAGAGCTGTGATGCTCTCCTCCCCCAATTGCTTCTCAGTTCTTCTCACCACTTTACGTGTAGGCCCTGCCAGGCTGTTCTCACAGTATTTGCAATCTAATCTGAAGCAGGAAATGCCAGAAATCTTGATAGAAAGCTGTCACCTCAGAGGTTTCCAGGCCAAGTTCTCAGACTCAAGAGGCTTAGGTATTTAGAGTGCTCATCTCTTGGGCCTGTCACTCCAGCTGGTGGCAAATGACCATGTGTATCTCCATGTGCTGGTGGTGGCCACTGCACTTTGAGGATGACTCATTACTGATGGCTGAGTAAGGCAGAGTTTTCACCTTTAAATCCCCTCACGAGTTACAATAGGGAGAGGACTGCCTTTGCTGCACCAGGGAGCCATTAGAGCCCTGCTGGCTGAGACACGTGCAGAGAACAAAGCGCATCCACCAGCTGCAATGGCCATACCAAATCCCCTGCCTGTGCTGCCCACTTTTTGGGCTGATTCCTTCACCCTCTTTAAAATGAGAGATTGCAGCCACCCTGTGCTACAACCCACATCTATAATAAGGCCTGTCTGCCATCAGAGACCCTGCAGCCTGGTTTTCACCAGCAGAAGCTGGAGTGAATCTGGCCTGTTTTCCACATAGAACGTATCCACACAGTAGGTATGTGATGGCTCCACCTGTTGGGTAAACAATGTTGTTTATAAAATTCTCATAGTGCAGATAGATACTGGAGAGGAGTGTATTCTCTTCCACATAAAACTACGATACAATAAACCTAAGGATCTGGCTTAAACCAGAAAGAGATGGGAAATTCAGAGCTAATCCAGTGATCGTTGGCTTGAGCTCATTTACGTTCTACTGTAAAATCAGGTAGTTCCCATGCACTGCACGACGATGAAAGCTTTCTCTGTGTTTTTGTGTGAAGAGTTTAGTTAGTGTTAGGAAAAGTCACCCCATCCAGACACTCATGAATTACTTTGCATGTTCAGGGTTGTAAATTTTTTAAACATTATACTGGCAAAATAGTAACTCTTGTGCAGCCACGTGCTGTCTATTAACCTAGATCAGGAAGGGGAAATAAGCCACGCATTACTGGAAAATAAGGTCATGATTTTGGTAAAGTAATGGAAGAAAGTTTTTTCTTTTTTTTAAGACTGATTTGTAAACATTCTTCAAACAACTGTGAAGACTGTAATTCTATGTTTTAAAAAAATTCCCATGCCCAGATGTTTTTTATAGTAACCATAGACCTGTCCAAATGTTATCTGGTCATCCCCAGTTGTCGCTGTGAGTCATATCACACATGTAGCCTCTTAGCAGCACAGTGTAATCAGGCTGTAATTTATATTTTATCTCCAGTGATGATAGCTTTTAAAAATGTTTTGTGGTGTATTTGCTCTTTGATGCATGCTAAGCCCCTATTAGCATTAATGGGAGCAATGTGTGCTAGGAGGGAAGAGTACACCTTTTTTTTTTTTTTTTTTTAAGTCAACAAGATTAATTGAATTTTGCTAACACTTTACACTTATCACTTCTGATGTGATGGCAAATGCTGTACACTACTGGACTTTTTTCCAACTCATATTTTTTTAAGGAGAATGTAACAGTTCACTCCTTTGTCTCCCTTATCTAGAAATGCAATTAAAGTTTGTTGCTGCTCTAATAAAAAAAAAATTAAGAATACCACGATAGCTCAGTCCTTCATTTCTAGTCCTCTGCAAACTGTTGGGTGCACAATGAATGCAGGATCGATCCCTTGTTTCAGAAGCTCTGTGTTTGTTCTGTCTCTTGCCATTTTTTTTTGATCACTGTTTATTTCTTGCCCTTAAGCAACATGACTGCCATAAAGCAAGAGGAAGCGTATGGAATGTATGCTGGGAAGCTGGTGAAATGAATTGCACTCAACTAGTTCCTCATTCCCATTTAGAAACTGGGCTTGTACTTGAGTTTGGGTTCCTTGTGGAACCTTTTCCCCTATCCACCTAGCTCAGAGAATTAATATGTTGCAGATGAAAGCCCTTCTATCTCGCTTGTGTGGCTATGTTATTTATTTATTTTTCAAATTAGCTGCTGTCTCTTTGCAGCTGCAAAGAAGAATTAGGGCTGTTGGTTTAAAGATCATTTTAACCAACTAACCCATAAAGATTTATTTGGGCCCTGATAAAAGGAGTTGCATTATATATCACAAATTGTATGATTATCTTTGGTGCTGGTGTTTACTCTTGTGAAGCAATTATTAAACTGCATTTAAAAAAAAAACAATACACGAGAAATGCCACTAGCATTTTGGTTACAATATTAAAGGAAGCTCAGACTAAAACTAGATGAAAGTGAACATATATATCCATGTCAGACTTCCTACCATTTTGCACGCTCATATTGATTTCTTTTGACATGGTCTTCTTTTATTGAACACCACATTTTTTTTAAAATCCCTTACCCATAACAGTACCTGCTAGGAGCAATTGTAAAAGGAAACTAAAGTATATTAAACCTGCCTGAAGTCAAAATGTAATCTAACACCTGTAGTCTGCAATTTGTCATCACTTCATAGATACTTTTTCTTTTTTAATAACAGTTTGGATTTTCCTGACTTTTGACCTTAGGATACTGTATAATCCAAGAAAAGCAACGGAACTAAACCACAGTCTTTAACACAGCTTTGTGGTGTCAAGATGTAAAATCATAGACATGTGAATGAACCCAAAGAAAATACTTCATTTGGGGCTGTAACTTGTGCTGCAATATTTATCTAAATGAGTATATTTTGCAAGGCGCAAAAAAAAAAGTCTCACACCACTTCTTTAAAAGGAAAAATGAGCACAGGTGCAAATTGTAACTTCTATTACAGTTTCTCATGCAGACATTCCTAAAAGCCTGTAAAGTGTCTCAGCACAGGAATTCTGTCTAATTAATGCTTTTTGCCAGTGTGACCCAGATTGGAAATCCTGTTTGTGTGTAGGTTTGTTTACTGCAGTGTCTTGTTCTGGTCTGTTCTTGTACAACACAATGTATTAAGCTAACTCTTTGCAGTCTGTGGGCAAGATACGTAAATACAGAGCTGTGTGTGTGTGTGTGTGTGTGTGTGTACATCTGTATATGTCTCCAGTGGATTAATATAATATAGCTAGGTAGTACATCTTCCTAGGCATGACTTTTGGCTGGCTGGTTATAGTAAATAATAGCATGCTAAGGGTTAATCCAAATCTTGGAGTGGGATACCCTGCTTGTGAGGTGTGAGGGTATGTAGCCACTGACAGAGCAGCATGGGAACCCTTTGATTGCAAAGTTAAGTCTTGCAAATGGTGATTATGAGTCTAATCCAAAGCCCACAGAACTCAATGGGAGTCTTTCCATTGACTTCAGTGAACTTTGAATTAGAGCCAAGGAAAGTAACTGTTCTGAAGTGGATGCTTAATGTGTTAAATTGTGAATTGAAAGTCCCATGAAGGACCTGGTCCTTTTCTCAGTGAAGTTGGTGACAAATCTCATTGACTTTAATGGGAGTAGGATCGGGACCAAATGTCTGTAATGGATGCAGTATGTAACTGGTCTAAGTGTGTGTGTACCACTGTTTTGTAAAGCTCTGGTAATCTCTTGTATCTGTCTAGCATTAGGGTTTCATGGGCCCAAGTAGACTGAAACTCCCCATAATCGGCATCGTAAGAGTTCTTGTTGCAACTGCAATTTTTGGTTGTCTAGGATAATATTATAAATTCCGAGTGCGGGTTGTTTCCTAAGAACATAAGAACGGCCGTACCGGGTCAGACCAAAGGTCCATCTAGCCCAGTAACTGTCTACCGACAGTGGCCAATGCCAGGTGCCCCAGAGGGAGTGAACCTAACAGGCAATGATCAAGTGATCTCTCTCCTGCCCTCCATCTCCATCCTCTGACGAACAGAGCTAGGGACACCATTCTTTACCCATCCTGGCTAATAGCCATTTATGGACTTAACCACCATGAATTTATCCAGTTCTCTTTTAAACACTGTATAGTCCTAGCCTTCACAACCTCCTCGGGTAAGGAGTTCCACAAGTTGACTGTGCGCTGCTTGAAGAAGAACTTCCTTTTATTTGTTTTAAACCTGCTGCCTATTAATTTCATTTGGTGGCCCAGGGAGTGTAGGCTCTTGCCGAGGGGGGCATTCTTTCCTCTCAGAAAAGAGAAAGGAAGATCTACTGAATCTTTGCTGCCTCTGACTTCATGTTACAGTAGCTTTATGGGAACTGATATTGCCCAGGGTAAGCCATCCTCAGAGCCTCCAGCGCTTTGAGTCACTTCTGGCAATACAATCCCTGCAGAGAGAGAGCTTGTACTTAGAAAATGTACTGTCTTCTCCTTTGGGAAGGTAATCTTATGACCCAGTGACAGGGATGGCTATGAGGATGAGGGGGGACACGTAATAATAACTTCAGCAATTTCTGAGAGAATGTGTTAGAAGTAATGATCTCACAGACTAATTCTCTTTGCTAAGAAGGAAACAATTGAACCACATTGTAAAACAAAGAATTTGGGGTTTTGATGACACAAATCATGTAGAAATGTGGTTCCTGTTTCTAATCAGTTGTGACAGTTATATAGGCAACAAAACCTGTTTTTCACAAAGTAAGCTTTGTTAACCTTTAGCTAGCTGGCAGACATTCAATGCACAATGCAACACATACATATATTTATTCGATTGTCTTATTGGGGGGTGGGAGAGTACATGTTCCCTTAATGACCGGCCATGTCTTCATCTTTAGTTCTAGATGGGGAGAGAGTGGGGTGGAAACGAATGTTAATGAATCTAGCCAACATTGAATACTGTGCTGATGAAGAACTGTAGTTAAATGGAGTTTGTCCAGTTTGGTTTGTTTCTGTGGGACCTACATCTGGTAGTCTTCGCCTGAAGCCTGTTTTCTCATCCAAAATCATCTTACTGGAGATGGGGAGCAGCTACCTGTAAAACGGAGCAGTGGCCCCTTCCCCCACCCCAATATTTCTTTGCTTTAGATTTTAAAAAGAGCACGAAACCTTAGCTTATGACAAGTAATCCAGCTCACTCCCGTAATGATATACTACATTATATACTTTCCTAAACTTAATCATTCAATATCTTACTTCCTTCCCTGCAGGCATGTACCATTATATTTTACACATGGCTCCCAGCTGGTTTTCATTGTGGCCTTCAAAACATATTTCAATACTGTGCGATTTAAGACTAGTCACTCTGTCTTTTTAAGTCAACTTCCATCGTATTAGCTTTTTGTACGTTTTCTGTCGGCGGTGGCTCATATATGAAAAGTGAATGTTTGTGTGTGTTTAGAGTACATGGGAATAAAGCTCTATTTCATACAGCATCTTTCGGACAACGTCCCTTCTAAAATGGCTTAGAATGTAATACTGCTTTTACAGCTCGAAAATTAAATCTATTGGACAGACAGAAAAGCAAATCGTATGGGTAAGGGGTGAGATATATATCTTCAAATTAGATTTGAAAGTAGGTGGAGAAGTAGTGAGGCAAGGAGACAGGAAGTCTGCTCCAGAGGCCGGAAGATGCAGAGAAGGAGGCTCTTAAACAATGTCATCCACCATTGGTGTGTAGGGACAGAAGAGAGCCGTGCTAAAGGAGCAGGAGGAGAGTGGGGAAAGGAGACCTGTGAGCCAAGCATAGAGCAAGTCAGTGGAGAGTTTTAGAAACAAAGGGGGCAAATTTGAACGGAATCCTTCAGTCATTAGGGGGCCACGGAGATGTCTAAGTAATGGGGAGGCATGGTCATGCTCCTGGGACAGGGAAGAGAGGTGTGTGGGAACAGACTCTGTATAGTACGTGTGTGTCTCTTGCCATCAAGCAGATAACCAGTTTTATTTTGGAAAAATGTGTTTGCTGCATATGTCTTTCTTCTCTGTACCCTTCCTCCACAGTCCAGCAGACACTTCATGCATATTCTTCTTTGACCGGTCACCGATTATAACTTGCTACCTGTACATGTGTATAGAGTAGACACACATGCACATACCCCATCCTTTAGCGATAAAGAGAATCTGCAGTGATGCTTCTATTCTGTAAGTGAGCCAGAACAGCATTAACCAAAAATCCACGAGTACATAATGTGGTGTGCAGAACACCCATTAACGTCCATAGGAATTTTGCATAGAAATCAGAAAAATGATGACCCTAAATTCTAGAACTGGAACTACAATAAACTATATAGTTTCCTTTGTGATGATGTAGTGTGCAGAAGAGTAAATGAAATAATCGAACAGCAGAAATCAACTAGTGCATTTTATGACGCTTGTCCAAAGGAGTTGCTGTTAACACCAGTCTAAATTCAGAGTAATGCCACTGAAGTCAATGAGGTTATTGTAGATTTACAATGGTGTAACTGAAAGTAAAATTAAGATTGTGTTTTTAAAGAAGTTATTAATTCAGAGAAAACCCAACCTTTTTCCAATATATTGTACTAAGCAGCCATGGTCAGCATATTCCCTTCTGGGAAGGGTAGGAAGGTTGCTCCATCTCAGAAAGGGTTAAAAAAAATTACGCTGTATTTATCTTTTTTTTGCACAGTCCTCTCTTTGATTTGATTGCTTTGAAGATGCTGTAGGCATCCCTTCATTTCCTTCAAATTAAACCTTTTACTGCTGCTGATCCTGTATTGTTGGTTTTTTTTCATCATTATATTTGATTGGAAGTCTTGTAACATTTTTCAGATGGATCACTTCTCATGCTGTTTATTGAATGAAAAAAAAAAGTCACTTCCAATTCCAACACGAACAAGCGGAGTAACTCATACTCTTTCTGGATGCTTTTGTACCTATAATAGCTGCTGCCCAAGTTGTGATAAGCAGTATTTCTTGAGGCTTCTAGTATGCAGCTTTCTGAAGTTCATACCATCAGTTTGTTCATGTAGTTAAATTTCTTGTTGTTGACGGCTCTGTGTTTTAGAATGCCAAGGTACACAACCATTGGAGATTGTTCAGGAATGGTCTGTGAGAGGACATACACTGGGCCAGATCATTATTATCTAAAAATATGACTGAAAATCTCTTAGAAACAAATCCATGGACAAAATAAAACCTCCAGAGAATAGTCTAATTATTCAGTTAGCTGGAACATTATGCTTATTTTATTGCAGGAGACAGGCATAACAGAAAACGCAGCTTTTCATTTTGGTTTTGTCTTTTTTTTTTTTTTTAACTAGTGCAACTTCTCTGATACCCCCTGTGTTTGTATGTACAGAAATGGAACTCTGATCCATTGACATTGACTGTGTTCATTCAATGAACACCCCTCCTTGTAGATGGGTCCTGTCAGAATTGTACCAACCTGCATTTCACCAGTGCTGACATCTGTCTTTTAACTGCGGAGGGCAGCCCTGCCATGGGCAAGGCTAGTGTTTTTATGCCTAATGCAATTAGGATGTTGAAGTACTGTAGTTCTCACTTTTCTGCTGATGCTCGCATGCCACAATGGACCACACGAACTTTCTGTTATTTGAAAGTGGTGAAGCGAGAGTGCCAGGAACATTCATTTTAATTGGTCGACGTTATTTAGGTCTTACCACTATTTTATTGCTCAATGCATTAGAGTTCACCACCACCAGCAGTTACTGTATCATTACAGATGTGATTTTTGCATCTTCTGGGCTGATAGTTGGTATCATATGGATTTTTAATCTCTGTACAGATTGTCTGTCTGTTCAAACAAACACACACATGACTGTGTGGGTAGAGTAGAACCAATCTAATTCAGCACCAGATTCTGCCTCCTTGAGTCACAGTGAGTAGTACCTTAGTTGTCAAGTAGCCCAGTTGATTTCAGTGGGACAAGTCGTGGAGTAACATGAGTAAAGGTAACATAATCTTTCCCTAAATGTGAAAGTGTCAATCTCAACTCACTTTTCAGCAATAGTTTAATAGCAGCACATTTCTGTGAGGTGTCTTATTACTGAGACAGCATTACTTTTACAAAATGTGTTACAGTACATTTATTAGTGCAGTGTGAAGAGTTAGGATAAGTAAAATGACATTTGGCCAAATAAATATGCCCATGGAAACCGGTCTTTGTCCGGCTAGCTGGAAGAAAAGGGGCATTGCCCCTTAAAGGTCTCCCTTACAGCAAATGAGAAGAAGGGGAAAAGTTTACAGGGATGGGCAGGAAGCAGTTGAGGCCAGGTTAGAACAAGAACACTGTGTTGCCCTTCCTGCTGACCAGAAGAGTGGGGTGTATTTATCCCCATGTAGCCCTGTAAAGACCCTCTTTACCTGGATCGAGCTGGCAGGCAGTAGGGGGATTATAATGTTACAACTTTCAGGGAAAGTGTGGGACCTTTAATGAAGGGGGGAGACAACCTAGTGACAGATGATGTGGAAAAAGCTGACGTACTCAATGCTTTTTTTGCCTTGGCCTTCACAGACCAGGTCAGCTCCCACACTGCTGTCCTGGGCAACACAGTATGGGGAGGAGGTGAGCAGCCCTCAGTAGTAAAAGAACAGGCTAAGAATTATTTAGAAAAGCTGGACATGCACAAGTCCATGGATCCAGATCTAATGCATCTGAGGGTGCTGAAGGAATTGGCTGATGTGATTGCAGCGCCATTGGCCATTATCTTTGAAAACTCATGGCAATCTGGGGAGATCCCGGACAACTGGAAAAAGGAAAATATAGTTCCCATCTTTAAAAAAGGGAAGAAGGAGAACCCAGGGAACTACAGACCAGTCAGCCTCACCACAGTCCCTGGAAAAATCATGGAGCAGGTCCTCAAGGAAACCATTTTGAAACACTTGGAGGAGAGGAAGGTGATTAGGAACAGTCAACTTGGATTCACCAAGGGCAAGTCATGCCTGACCAACCTGATTGCCTACTATGGTGAGATAACTGGCTCTGTGGATCTTGGGAAAGCAATGGACGTGATATATCTTGACTTTAGCAAAGCTTTTGATATGGCCTTCTATAAGGTGGATAGAAAGCTGGCTAGATTGTCGGGCTCAACTGGTAGTGATCAATGGCTCCATGTCTAGCTGGTATCAAGCAGAGTGCCCCAGGGGTCTGTCATGGGGCCGGTTTTGTTCAACGTCTTTAACGATCTGGATGATGGGATAGATTGCACCCTCAGCAAGTTTGCAGATGACACTAAGCTTGGGAGGGGCGGGGGCAGAAGTAGATACGCTGGACGGTAGGAATAGGGTCCAGAGTGACCTAGACAAATTGGAGGATTGGGCCAAAAGAAATCTGATGAGGTTCAACAAGGACAAGTGCAGAGAACTGCACTTAGGATGGAAGAATCCCATGCACCGCTACAGGCTGGGGACCAACTGGCTAAGCAGCAGTTCTGCAGAAAAGGACCTGGGGATTACTGTGGATGAGAAGCTGGATATGAGTCAGCAGTGTGCTCTCATTGCCAAGAAGGCTCACAGCATATTGGGCTGCATTAGTAGGAGCATTGCCAGCAGATCGAGGGAAGTGATTATTCCCCTCTATTCGGCACTAGTGAGGCCACATCTGGACTGTTACGTCCAGTTTGGGGGCCCCCAGTACAGAAAGGATGTGGACAGATTTGGAGAGTGTCTAGCGGAGGGCAACGAAAATGATCAGGGGGCTAAGGCACATGACTTACAAGGAGCGGCTGAGGGAACTGGGCTTGTTTAGTCTGCAGAAGAGAAGAGTGAAGGGGAATTTGATAGCAGCCTTCAACTACGTGAAGGCAGATGACAGAACAAGGAGCAATGGGGGAGGTCTAGTTGCAGTGGGGGAGGACTAGGTTGGATATTAGGAAACACTCTTTCACTAGGAGGGTGGTGAAACACTGGAATGGGTTACCTAGGGAGATGGTGGAATCTCCATCCTTCGAGGTTTTTAAGGCCCGGCTTGACAAAGCCCTGGCTGGGATGATTTAGTTGGTATTGGTCCTGCTTTGAGCAGGGGGTTGGACTAGATGACCTCCTGAGGTCTCTTCCAACCATAATCTTCTATGATTCTTCTATGTAGGCGTATATGTGGTGGATGTCCAGTGCAGATACTCAGTATGGAAGGGATACAGTTATCTGATAAAATGGATTGGAAAAGGATTTAAAGGAAATCATCCTTTATGGGAGCTGAGCAGGGGAGCTTGAGGCTCCTATGTCTTGTCAATGGGGAGCTGACCCCACTTCCTTCTCCTGGTCCCTTTAAGGGGGGCTGAGGAAGAGGGTTTAGGGCACCTACATCTTGAACAGAAGGGAGCCAACCCGCTCCTTCCTGTGTTGTCCAATTTGTTGCCGAGTACTCCCAGATATTATACGGGAATAAATTTGTAGCCTAATTAAACCATATCCATGGCCTCCTGTCTTTCTTCTGGCATGGATGGACAATGAATAAAAGTCACTCTGATGCAGATACCTTAATATTTGTTTTCTTGTATGCTCAATTTGGCAATCCACAATGGAGCCGTCTCTTCCAGTATTAGTTTGAATTAGCAAGGTTCTGCTCAGTGTGTGTGTGTGTGTGTATGTGTTATATCTTGGCTTTCTCGGGGAGAATAGCTACCTTTATATAAAATTCAGTCTGAGCTCTCAACTAATATCTATCATTTTAGTTCAGGGGTCAGCAACCTTTCAGAAGTGGTGTGCCGAGTCTTCATTTATAAACTCTAATTTAAGGTTTCGTGTGCCAGTAATACATTTTAATGTTTTTAGAAGGTCTCTTTCTATAAGTCTATAATATATAATTAAACTATTGTTCTATGTAAAGTAAATAAGGTTTTAAAAATGTTTAAGAAGCTTATTTAAAATTTAATTAAAATGCAGAGCTCCCTGGACTGGAGGCCAGAACCAGAGCAGTGTGTGTGCCACTGAAAATCATCTCGCGTGCCGCCTTCAGCGCGCGTGCCATAGGTTGCCTATGTTTTAGTTCTTCTAAACAATTTTAATGTAGGGTTGATTTTAACAATAATTTACATGCAAGATGTTTGAATATTTAAAGCAAAGACTTGAAGGATACTTTTCAAGTGGGGAAACAAGATTTCCTCCTTTTTTTTGTGAAATATCAGGTCCGTATTGATTTTGTTAGCTCGGTAGCTTTGAGTTCTGATTGGTATTTCCCTGCATTCTGAAGAAACCTCTGGACAAAGGCAGCCTTCAATCCTGTGGGATTTTTTTTTGTGTGCCAGTAATATCTGCTTTATGGACTTTGCTTTAAAGAAAGCATTGGTAACTCCGATATAGTTCTAACAATTCAATGGAAGTTTCACCTGAGGTAATGGCTGAGTAAGGCCCTTTCTGAGTGATTATAAATGGCTGTTAGGATTCTATAGGAATTACAGATGCTTTCTTTAAACCTGCCTCCAAAAAGTATATGATATAATAGTGGTGAAAACTCTTTAGAGGGTCAAAGACTGTGTCTGTCCAGAGGCTTCCTTAGAATGCAGGAAAATTAATTATTTGAACTCAAGGCTACTAAGTTAACAAAATGAATACAGACGTAGTGCAGTGAAACCTGTTCAAAGGACACCTTTCATAAGGCAGATTCTTATCTTCAGAGACTTTCCCCAAAGTATCCCCTAACCCAGTGGTTCTCAAACTTCTTTTTCTCAAACCACTTGAAAATTGCTCAGTGTCTCAGCAGACCACTTAATGATCTTTCCAAATGTTGTTTGTACCATTAGCTAAGTATTGTTAAGACCTTTGGATAAAAGCTCTATATAAAAAAACCTTAATAATAATTAAAAAATTTTTGTTCTACAAATAAAAGCACACAACTCATATTTTAATATCAGTAGTCTTACCTTTCTAATGCGATGGATGTGCCCTCTCTACCCTATTGCAGCAGCCCCCAAGCTGGGGCTAGGAAGGAGGGCCGTCTCTCCCCAGCAGCTCAGCCCTGGAGCTGGGGAAAGTCACCTCTTTCTCTGGCTGCCGCAGCCCTGCATGTCTCAAATTCCTCCCACCCCTCTTCTCACCCCACTGCCCCCTCTCACCTACCTACCCCCTGTTCTCCCCAAGGCCACCACCTCACCTTACATGTGCGTCTTCTCCAGGGTCCAGGCACCTAATTAGGGGAGCCACACCTGTGCAGCTGCACTAATTAGGTGGGTGACCCCTATTCTCTTGTGTGTGGCCACCAGGTGTCCACCTTAGAGAGAACTATCCGTGAACCACCTGAATGGAGCTTGCGGACCACAGTTTGAGAACTTCTGCCCTAGCCATTCTGGTTACAACACTACCCCTCCTTCCATAGGCACCAACTTTCCACTGTTCCCGGTGGGTGCTTGACCTCACCTCTGCACCACCCTCGCCCCACCCCCATTCCAGCCCTTCCTGCCCCATTCCACCCCCTTCCCCCAAGTCCCCTCCCCTGCCCCACCTCTTCGCCGCCTCCTCCCCTGAGCATGCCACGTCCCCGCTCCTCCCCGCTCCCTCCTGGAAAGTCCCGAGTGCCGCCAAATGGCTGTTTGGCAGCGGGAAATGCTGGGAGGTAGGTGGAAGAGCGGGGACGCAGCACACTCAGGGGAGGGGGAGGAGGGGAGCTTGGCTGCCGTTGGGTGCAGAGCATGCCCCAGAGCACCCACGGAGTCGGCGCCAATGCCTCCTTCACTACAAGGCCATCTCTTTTAAGCAGCTGAAGTTTGTCTGTCCCTTGAGTGATTGTTTAAGACAGTGATACTCAGACCTCAGTGGTTCAGGAGCCAAATTAGCGATCATCATTACCCCAAAGAGCCACAGTAGAGTGAATTCACTGTTTCATTTTCTCTCTCTCTCTCTCTCTCTCTGTATATATATCCACATGGATATATAGATATAGATATAAAATTCTCACAGCAAAATGACTGACCAAGTATTAACCACCATCTGTAGTTGATAAAATAATAACATAGTAAAAGCATCCTGATTGGTTAATAACTTAGACTGGTTAATAATGAAATCAGTGTTTTAATATCATGTGCTGCAAAGAGCCGCAGGAGATCCATTAAAGCATCACTTGCGGCTTACGAGCTTCAATCTGAGCATCACTGGATTAAGACAAGTTTCACTACATTTAAAAAAGGAAAATACTGCCACGTCTATCTGAAAAATGTCATTATATAAGTCTTTGTCTAAAAGCAGTTCTCATAGGTTTTAAACCAAATCATATAGTTTGTTATGCGATAGCATGTAAACCAAGATCAGATCCCCTTGTGATAGGCACTGTACAAACACATACTGAGAGACAGTCCCTGTCCCAGGATACAAAGGGGTGAAGTGACTTGCCCAAGGTCACACAGACCATCTGTGGCAGAGGTGGAATTTAATCTGCTGGGGATAGAACCAAGCTATCCTGAATCCCAGTGGACTCCCATGTCCACTGGTCTACAATACCCCCCAACTTAATATCTAGCTCTGGCCATTTTACTTGGCCTTTCATATTTTGTCCTTCTGAATCTGCATTTACGGTGCAGTTGCTGTGTGGAGAAGAAAGGGATTGGAGAATAAAAATTCACAAGTACATCTGTGTACTAAAGGGTGAAATAAAACCTTGTCTAAATTCTGTCCAACTGCTGCATATCTCAAGTGGCCTTTTTAACTAGAGGGCTGGCCACATTTTCGAATTGTGCAGAAAGTACATTGAATATGTGTATATGTTTAATTATATAGGTCCTGCATAGACAGCAGTCCCAGCCTGCAAAGGAAAACACACCTCCAAGAGAAGAGGCCCCACCTCCACCTGCTGAGGACAGTTGTGCCAAAAAGCCAAGATCCCGCACCAAGATATCCTTGGAAGCGTTAGGCATCCTTCAAAGTTTTATCCATGATGTAGGCCTGTATCCTGACCAGGAGGCCATTCACACTCTGTCTGCTCAGCTGGATCTGCCCAAACACACGATCATCAAATTCTTCCAGAACCAGCGTTACCACGTAAAGCACCACGGGAAGCTAAAAGAGCATTTGGGAACAGTGGTTGATGTGGCAGAGTACAAGGATGAGGAGCTGCTGACTGAATCGGAGGAGAATGACAGTGAAGAAGGCTCTGAGGAAATGTACAAAGTGGAACCCGAAGAGGAGAATCCTGACAAAAGCAAGGCAACTCCTTCAGAAATTGATCAGAGATAATGTGAGCCCATGATACAGAAAGCAATACATTGATCCAAGGATTTTCTGTTTGTTTTCATTAATTTGTTTTTTTCTCTTTTTGCATTTGTTGTTGTTTGTTGTTGTTTCTGTTGCACACGATCCGTGTGAAAACTGAATGAATTCAGCATTGTCCAATTAAAACATCGCCTTGACATAGACACTTGAGTGTTACACTTTTACGTTTGACTGAGATAATAGTTGTAATCACATAGGATTATGCCTGTTTTAATCTTGCACTTATGAAAGGGACATCTAGCAAGTAAACAGGAAGAAAAAGACCTATGAAATCAATGAAGGAAAATTTACAGCTGTGTGTGTGTGTGTGCGCGCGTGTGTGTGTGTGCGTGTGTGTATATACACACATAAAATTTTATATATATAAAAATTGCATGGGACAGAACTTTACAATCCGAAAGTATAGACTGTGAAATGAGTTCTTTAAAGATGAAACTTGTTTATGTATTAAAACCACTTCACAATGAGTTGCTTTGGCTTTTTGATAACTGCCGCCTGCTCTCAGGGTGTGGTGACTATTTTTGAATTCCTATTTATTTTCTATGTTTATCCCTGATTTTTTTTATTATTGTTATTATATGGCTTCCTATCTGGCAACTTGATGGGTAATTTTTGAGGTATGTATTTAAAGACATAAATCAACACTGCCAAAAAAAGAAAAGAGAGAAAATGGGGGAAAAAAAATCAGGGCACCTTAAAACCAACTACTATGTTAAAGTACTTTAAACCACAGTGCATACGTAAAGTGATACAGCACGTTCCATTATTCAGACTGCCCTTTCTGTAGCGAACAGATGAATTTTCATGGAATTCAAAATGAGTAAAACTGAAATTCAGTGCATAGAAGACTTGTCCGTTAATGAGGTCTTGATTAAAAAAAATAGCATTTTGGGATTTGATGTATGGAATTCATACTATGAACCACGTTTTACTGTGGAGTTTATTTACTTGTTCTCTGTTTCAGTTCTTAAAATTTAGACATTTATACCTTTTATTTTTTGTTGCTTTTAGTTTTTATTATTATTTTTTGATTCAACATAAAGTCAAGTTAGGAAACTAGAACGTCAAAACCCACATGGGTAGAAAACTGTCCAGTTAAATGGATTGATAAAGGGGGTCTCCCACTCTTGGCTTCCCTTTTCCTTTCCCCTTTTATGTCTATTAAACTTGGGCTTCCTTTGTTTCATGCACATTATTTCAGTGGTACTAAGCGCTCTCAGCCACTGGTCTCACAAGCTGCAGCCCACATTCAGTGCATGGCAGCCCTGATGCGAACACATTTTTTCAATCTTCCTGCAGCCTAGCAGCTCTAGGTAATAAGAATGAGCGGCGATATCTGTGTAGTCACCTTCTTGTCATAAATTGAAACATTTTCCCAGACACCTAACCTAGCAATTACATTACATAAAGCAGAACTTATGCTGACTGACTCTTCAATGGTATGAGCACTAAAGCTGCAATCTACTATAGTTTCCAACTGTTTGAGGCATCTTGTTGGGAGCCACACCAGGTAGCATTACTTCTCACTTCCATGTAATGATTTCCAAGAGAAGACCTCACCTTCACTACTATTGCAGCTGGACTTACTGCAGACTCCTTCTAAACTGCAGTCAGAACCGTATCTGCAGGGTTTCTTTTCTGTACGTGTTGTGCTTTTATGTAACCTTGACAAAGACCTCATGCAATATCGCTTTGAAAGTTATTTTCTGTTTACCACACCAGGCATTGTAATATAACTGTTAATACTATTTATATATTTGAAAGGTATAAAAGTAGGAGTAAAAACAAAAAACAAACCTCTGTGTTGATATTTACTCAGAACGTACAATATACAGGGAGAAGACATGTTGCAATACAAGCTAATTCTAGCTGCTCAGTAACCTCTGGAGTTTTTAAAGGGACTTTTTCAAATAATGTTTTGAAACATAACAGTAGCTCTGCATTAATTTTATGTACCTTTGCAAAATTATGGTGGTTTGCTTAATTAAGCCCTTCTTGCTCCTCCTTCTTTATTTCTGTAGTATGCTGCAGCTTTAATCCGAAGTTCAATGGTTGCTGCTTTATGTTCTTTGAAGAGTTACTCTTTCAAAACTGTCTTCTTTTGCTGTTACTGAAATAACTCCATCGGTGTAAAAGGAAACTGATTTTTGCCCTTGCAAGATTGTTCATCGGTTGATGGCATCAACATTTGGTATCTTTTACACTTCAACCAAAAATTTTATTAGGTATTTTTTCAATGCTGAGTCTTGCCTTTTATTTTTAATTTCACTGCCAATTTTGCAGTGGTTCTAAGTGAATCTGTGGGCATTTTAGCCTGTGGTCTTGCCAGAACTTTGCGAATTACAATGCATATATGTCTATTTATTCAGTATCCATCATATAATATCTATTTGGAAAAAGAAACTTTTCTTGTAGTGCCTCTTAACAAAGCACAATTTTCCGCCTTTTTTGTGAAATAAAAAATCAAAAAAATCAAAAAACAAATTGTGTTTTATTGCGGTATCAACAATGTGAATAAGGATTAACATATTGTAAATGTTCTTTTTTCCATGTAAATCAACTTTATCTTTGTTATCACTAAGTGATAATTAATTTTTAACTTATGTGCATTGTTAGGCTGTTAGAATTTTTTGGTTGTTGAAATAAAACGCATTCAATAAATATGACTTCATTTGTCAAGTAATTCACTGGGCCTTATTTTCTTTCTCTCTGAGATTAAGTGAACCAGGCCTATGAAATAAGGGAAAAATAAGTGTTCTTATTTTGGAAATAAGATTTGATCAGAACAGCATTACCAGTCATTACAGATGTTTGCTAAATCCATATAGGCCCTTGAAGTCAGTGGAGCTTTAGTGAATTAGAGCAGCTGAGAATCTGATGCATTATGTTACTGGATTTTTACTGTGTGTGTGTACACACATACACATATCATCTGTGACAGGATGGGAAGGGAGGGGCATAGATGCATTGCCTTTCAACCAATTGGATCACGGTATGCAAAATGAACTCAAATGTATAAAGATATTTGTTAGCCCGCTCCCGTATTTCACTGATGGATATTTCTGTTTATAATTAAAAAGCCACAAATGACTGCGTGTCATGAAACTTTTGGAACACACATGTCCATGGTTAATGGACATAAAAAAAGGCTTTTATTATATTTATGGCAGGGCATCCTACTGAGTGTCTAGGGGAATGCCTCAAGGATTGATGTATCTGTGGAAATGTGCGAAAATGATTTTTTTGAGGGAATGCAGATAAATGGAAAAAATTGCTCAAAATTCTTAAGCTAACAAAGTAGCGAGTGCCTGGATTCCGTCCTAGCAGACAGAATTTATATTGAACTCCAGACTTAACAGTCCTCGCTTGCTTTAGGTATTGTCATTTTCCCCACCCCCATCTTAATTCTATGGCTAGGACGCAGCAGTTCTTCCCTTAACGACTCATTTACATTCCACATGAAACATCGGCAGAATTCCTTGTTTAAAAAAAAAAGACAATAGATAACTGTGTCTTACGGTACCCAACCACCTGCTTGTCAGTTGAATTTTGGAATTTCACCAGAGACCGAGTAAAAACAACTGTATGTTAAATTAATGCTGCTGCACTTGGAAGCTACTCACACAAGCGCCATTTGGTTATGTTTTGTTTTTCTGGCACGCATAATTGCTACTTTTCACTTTATGCCACTTACCTTTGAATGAACCCTGGGGCCTTTTTCTCTCTACAATGGAAGCAATACTGTACCTATTGACAGACAACACCACCACTAACCAAGCCTCTTCCATGTCAAAGCCACAGCTTACTTAGTACCTGAAAAGATGCCTCAGTCAGGCAGTCTTCAGCCCAGCATTAGGGACTGATCACTGCTCTGAACTACCAGTGAAGGCCTCATGCATAGCAGCTGCTGGACCAGGCCTTGGGGCTTCTGCTGACTTCAGTGGCCTTTTGGACCTGATTCAGCAAAGCACTTAAATGCGTACTGAAGTGTATCCTTATTCAGCAAAGGATCAGTGGGATTTAAGCACGTGCTTGAGTTCTTTGCCGAAGTGGGAACTTGGTGGTCTAAGGTAATGAAGTTCTTAGAGCTGGTTTTAAATTTTCCATTGAAATAAAATGTCAACAAAATACAGAAAATATTTCATAATTTCCCTCCATTTCCTGATTTGGGCCATTTTGAAGATCCTGCAAGGTGCTGAGTGCTTTTATCCCCATTTAAACCAATGGGTGCTTAGCACCTTGTAGCAGGCAATCAAAGAAATAGCAGCATTAATGTTTCCGTCTATCCTCTAGACCTCTTTATACGTACACTGTATTTTTTTTAATTTGAAAAAAAAAAAAATCTTACAAACATATGGATACTTCTTCCAAACCCTTAAAAACAATCATTTAATAGCTGCTATGGTAGAAATATTTCTATTAATAATGCTTCTATTTTTCCACACTTTACCTGCTGCTGCTGTCTGTTAGGCATGTTTTAGTCTTCCAGACATATGTATTTCCATTTAAAAACCTATGTAACTGAAAAAATAAACATTTAAGATTTTTTTAAAATTGTGTACAACATACTGTCTGTTCCCTACAATTCATCATCATTCAAGTATAAGTATATGCCCCATCTCCTCCTTTGTATCCAGAAACCAATGAATCTCCTTCGATTAGATGATTAGCG
The DNA here is from genome assembly GCF_016161935.1 of Mauremys reevesii. Taxonomy (NCBI): domain Eukaryota; kingdom Metazoa; phylum Chordata; order Testudines; family Geoemydidae; genus Mauremys; species Mauremys reevesii. The sequence continues at coordinate 21,849,954 of NC_052633.1, forward strand.
TCCCTGATTGATCAATGTTCTCTTGACAAGCTGGACCTGTTGGACATGCAGGAGTAAAAGCTACAGCACCCAAGATAAGTTGGAAAATGTGCAAAATGTCATCTTAAAATCATAAAGAAGTCATTACAAAAAAATCTCCATTTACAATATAAAGTGCACTGATTAATTAAAGATGCAGCTTTAATTTATTTATACCCATTAAAAAAACATACCTGTTTTAACACAAACTAAGTCAACCAACGGAGAAGTGCTGGCGGGCTGAATATTAGAGAATAGGAAGTGAAACAAGGCCAGTGTGAGGCAGAACATGTAGAAACCTTAAATCCTTGAAACCTTTAGCAACATCACTGGAAGCTAGTAATAAACAATGCACCATGGGGAGAGGTGCAATTGACATGGTACATTAGGAGTGTGGGAGTGCTGACTTTTTGTGCTCCCTATCTGAGATCTTTCTCTTATTTATCCACAAACAGCGTGAAAGGTGTTGCAGCTCATTCTCATTCAATTTACATGAAGCATGCGTTCTCGCTCCTTGGCTGTGGTGCAGATCTCAGGAAACTTGCCAGACACGGTATGTGTGAAGGATTGTAAGGGGGTAGAGGCATTGGTCCAAATAATGATTTAAATAGCTTTTCTCCTTGATTGCTTTTGAATTCTGTGCTCGTTGGTGGCCAGATTCTGATCTCAGTTACATAGGAATCATCGGGAGGAGCAGCTTGTTGAAGGAAGTGGGGTTATACGGCATGTGAGGTCAGAATCAGGCCCTGCACCTGTAAAATGAAGGGCCAGTTGCTCTGCTGGTTGTCCGTCTCCTGTCTGGCTTTGGCCATATGAAAGGCTTCCTGTGCACATGCTGTTGAACAGCTTCTCTCATACCAGGTATCCAGTAGTAGTAGTATTCATATTACCATAGTACAGATGGGTCCTAATCACAGACCAGGATCCCATTGCACTAGCCACCATATAAACAGAACAAAAAGACAATCCCTGAACCAAGGTATATCTGCCTTTTTTCCAGTCCTGTAGACCTTATGCACACGTTACTCCTATGCAGGATGGGGCCCAGGGGCCTCGTTTCTGGAAAACACTTAAACACATGCTTAAGTTCATCCATATTCAAGACAGATACTTAAGTGCATATAGATTTTAAGGCCAGAACAGACCATTAAATCATCCAGTCCAACGTATATATCAGAAGCCACAGAATTTCATTGTAACTCCTGCATTGAGCCAAATCACTTGTGTTTAACTGAAGCATGTCTTTTAGAAAGGCATCCATGCTAGATCTGAAGACATCAAGAGATGGAAAATCCACCCCTTCCCTTGATAGTTTGTTTGAAAGGTTAGTCACTCTCACTGCTAACAATTTGTGTTATGTTTCAAATTTGAATTTGTCTGGCTTTAACCGTAAGCCATTAGTTCTTGTTACACTTTTCTTTGCTAGATTAGAGTCCTTCTGTACCTGGTATTTTCACCCCATGAAGGTACAGTCCTGAACAGAGATGCTGCCCTGAACTGGGGCTTTCATGAACAAGTCAAATTTTTTGTTGCTATTTTAAGGAAAATTCATTTTTTATTTACTTATGAGCCAGGCCTTCTCCTCCCTGGGTTATGTTTCAGGGTCATAATGGAGATACGCGATATTTCTGTAAACATTTTTAGGGGAAGCGGGTGGAGAAGGTATTTTTTAAGATTCTGGCCAATGAGAACGGTAAGGTGTTCCTGGCTATTTCCTATTATTCGTATGGCTTTTTAAAAAGAATATATCTGAAATGACATTTTTGTTTCAAATCATTTCATTTAGAAAAACCCCAGAAAATTATTTTTGGGGGGGGAGGAGGGGAAGAGGGGGACTTTGAATGAAACAAAGATATTCCGTTTCCTTTGAAATTTTTAGAAAAGATTTCCCATTTTTTGACCAGCCATAACTAATAGTTTCATATGGAAGAGTAAGAAAGGTATGTGGGGGTATCTAGAGAACTCATGGTAGATGCAGACATAGAGGGAGAACTGTGGAAGACAGATAACTCATTCTGTATCCTAGGACTGGACTGAGGTTGTAGCACCAGAATACATCAGCATCAAATGTGCTGGGTGCCAGAATTGGCAGAATATATGTGAAAAGACAGTGTTGAGGTGGAAATTTTCTCTGTATCTATTCCTATAGAGATAAAATGATCTTCTCTGATCCTCAGCGTGGAGCAGAGTATTTATAGAGACCCAGAGCCAGGTAAGCTATTGGGGAAAGCAGATCCAAGGAGGCTATTTCCCCTCTGTTTCTTGCACTAACTGTTCATAGCCAATAAAAAGTAATAGAAAAGCATTTTCATTTCTTGGGCAATGTCTGAAAATGCTTAGCAGCATTGGAATTTTATTGATAAAGGCAGATACCAAATATGTTCTGCAAACAAAACATATTGGTGATATCTGGCTATTTAATTATTAGCTTAATTGTATATATTATTATGGTAATGCCCTATGGTCCTAAGTGGGGTCCCATTGTACTAAGCATCATACAAACCCATTAAAAATTAGCAGAGCTTATAATCTAAATGTAAGTGGCTAGCCAGCAGCAGGTGGTGTGCTTGTAAATGATGGGTGACATAAACTGAAGTTTCATGGCCGGAGGGTAATTTGAGCCCCAGTCCTGTAATGAGCTCTGGGTGGGCAGACCCCCTGCATTGTCAGGGAGCCCCCTGCATTGTCAGGGAGCCCACTGCAGTCAATGGGATGCTATCTGCTTGGACTGCCTCAGGGGTCGCTCCTTCGGATGTGAAACAGCTAGGGCCTGATTCTGATCTCATGACTGTGGTGTAAATCAGGAGTCGCTCTGACGAGGTCAGTGGAAATCACATTAGTGTAAAATTAATGAGAGATCACAATTGGGCCCCTAAGCTTCCTAGACCCATGGTTCAAATTCCAGCAGAATTGATTCAGCCTTCTGCAGTAGATACATTCACAATGCATTTGGGTAATTTAACTATGGAATCCACAGGTCTGCTTCTGATCTTTCTTATCCTGGTTTTAATTCCACCGACTTCTCACATGCCAGTGTGAGAGCAAAATCTGGTCCAGTGAAATTATGAATGAATGAATTTGGCCCATTGAATCCAAGACCCAGTACCGATCTTTCACAAGAGACCTTACAAAGTGGGGTCATGTCTGTTGTGTGTGTGGTCAGTAAAAGTTCCACGCCAATTTTTATAATGACAACAGTTTGAATCTTTTACCCTTCTCTCCTGCAAACTAATTCCACTTCTCTGCGCTGTGAGGCCCTGGGGCCTGTTTGCCTGTGAGCCGGCACCCGGGTTTGTACAACCCCGTGGGTTCCTTCAGGATGAAAGGGCTTATACAAATGTAAAATAGTCTATTGCCACACACAGCAAACAAACCATCAGGGACGAAACAAGCGGCAAAACATACTGTTCCCTGTGTGAAATCCTTAAAAGGAATACATTAGTCTCAACTCTGTTAAACTGCTGTCAGCATGTCTGCGGCTGCTTTTTGCTTTAACATGTGTGCTGCTTGTCTAGAAAACTGACATTTTAATGGACACGCATAATGTTGGGAGGATTGGTATGGCAGGACTGTTAAGTATAAAGCTAAATAAGGGCCAAAAAGACCTGTAAGAGCTTTGGTAAAAGCTGTTTCCTATTTCAGTCCCTTTGATTTCCAGCGCTCACTCTTTTTCATAGATCATACTTCTCTTTATGCCGCAGGACTACTGAAATAGCTTGAAATAGTGCTATAATCAATGCCTCTCCCTCCCACTTCGCACATGAAACTGATCTGACCTGTCTTTGCACAAAATAAGCAACAGTTGCAAACGGGAAATAAAAGTACAGTGTGCCACTTCCAGTTGTTTTTTTTTAAAGAAGTAAAAATAACAATTGTCGTAGTGTTACAATAAGGGGAATGCTCAGAAAACCAGAGAGTTATATTGAAATGAATCTGCAGTAGATAACCTAGGCAAAATTCCACCCACACATTCTTTACAATTGGAGACTTAAGTTACAAACTGTCTCTGGTTTTGCCCTGGACACCAGTGGGAGCAGAACTGGGTCCTTTTTTGGCTTTACATCTTGGCAAGGAGTTCCCCAGGGCTCACAAGGACGGGTGTCTTTAATTCTCGATGGGGTCCCACTTAGCCAAGGAGATGAAAATAGGTGCTGCCTTTACCATACCATACCACAGCTTTATGGGGGGGGGGGAGGGGGGACGGGGGACTCTAACAGGCTGGTCTGCCCAGAGTGGCTAGCCCAGCCCTATTCAGCCAGCAGTGCAGTAATTAACTGCCTCTCAGTCTGAGGGGGGTGGGACTAATGGGGTCATGTGTTACTATGGCAAACACCTGGGCCTTATGATGTAAAGGCTTAAGAGACAGCAGTAAGAAGACACTGTGATAGGAACCATAGGGAGTAGTGTAGACTCCTGTAGGAGGCTCTGAGATGGGGCCTTTAAGAAATAGGGAGGTCCCTGAGCGAAGCTGCTGGAGTTTCCTGAGGGGAGGCAAGATGGGGAGAATTTGTGAGGCCCAAGAAAGTGAGAACCAACTTTGGGTGGATTTTAGATAGTTTGTTTGGGGGTTTAAACTGGACTTTTGTTACCCAGGATGGAGACTGATATTTAAACGTGAGCTGGCTGGATCACTATGTCTCCAAGAAGACGACTGTGGATGAAGCACGATGGCTGAGAAAAGGAAGCACTCGAGAGAAGAATCCCTGCAACACCTTTGCCCTGCCACCAGGGATACTGTGGTGGTGAGTAGAACTGCTTACTGGGGCTTTCAAAGGGAAACACGTGGCCAGGCTGGTCTGTAACTCCCCCAGCATGGGGCTAGAGGTGGCCCTGAGGGCTAGCAGGAAAAGCAGCTCTCAGGAGGGTATGTGTTAAAGTAGGCTATGCCTTGTGTTGTTTGCTTAGTGTTGTTGCTTTTTATGTTACGCCTCTCCATTATGCAAAGCAAAGGCACCGTTGTCATTTTAAAATAAGGCTGAATTTGATAAGCTGAAGATTTGGTGAGAAAACATTGGCATGGTGTGCCCAATTGTGCTATTGAGGGGCATAGGCTGCTTTTTAAATCCGTTCTGTCCAGCACTGCCACCCCATGGCACTGGCTGGCCTCATGGTTAGCAGGCTCTCCCCAGAGGCTATGCAGTGATTGGCTGTGGCAAATAAATTGCCCTCCACTAGCAGAGTTGGTTCCATTCAACCCTCATTTCTGAGGTACCACAGCAGGGCAGTGTGGAGTGATTGTGCAGTCATGTGCTAGTGAGGAAGGACTAATTTTCCCTCTAAGGGCTACTAGGAAAATATTTAGCTTTTTAAACCAACTTCTAAAAAAGTTGTGTGTGAATTCAGGGCTCACCAAAGGTACCCAACTGTCAGCTCTGGGGAGTGAAATCCTCTACCAGACAGTAGAATACGTAGTTCCTGAGCAGTGTCATATCCGCTCCCTCTCCACTGCTTTCCCAGTGTGTCTCACCAGGGAGCACCAGTAGGAGGGAGAGGGTAATTCAGTCGCCATGTCTATGTGATCACTGGAATCTGCTGAAACTGCTGGCAAGATTGTCAATAGCAGAGCTGGTTGAAATCTGGAATTTCCATCCCATGGGAAATTCTGAAATTTGGTTTAGTTCTGACACAGGACAAAAAGTTCAAATCTGAGAATGTTGGAAAATGAAACATTTCAAAGGTAATTTGTTTTGACCTTTCTGTTTTAACTTTGATACTGTAATACAGCGTAAGTTGAAACTATAAAGTCCAAATGAAACATTTTGACCTTGTTAAAATGATGACATCCCACAAAAATTGTGTGTGTGTGTGTGTGTGGGGGGGGAGTTCCTGTGAAATGTTTCAATTTTGTGGAATCAGCATTTTCTGGAAAAAAAACTGTTCTGTCGGAAAACTTTTGACCAGCTCTAGTGGATAGAGCACTGGACTGGGACTTGGGAGATCTGTTTCCAGTTCGGCCACTGACCTGCTGGGTGACCTGGGACAAGTAACTTCCCCACTCTGTGCCTCAGTTTCCCTATTTGTAAAAGGGGGATAATGATACATCATCTTTGTAAAGTATTTGAGATATACTGATGAAAGCAGCTATAGAAGAGCTAGATATTACTACTACTACTACTGCCATTTATTTATTACCACCAGTTAGTCAATTGGCTTGGTGGTGGCTTTTGAGATGTGGACATTGTCCCTTGGGGAATTGGATTGAAAGACCATCAAACTCATTTGCAATAGGCGACCCAACAGCCATCAGATCTGAACTTTCAGCTTCTACTCACCTGGATTGCATTTTAATTTAACACCTAGAGTTGAGAAGTCCAATATCTCATTGCCAAGATATAGCTAGATTTGCGTTCTTGAGACATTCCTTTAAGACCTTAGTTAGAATGGAGAAAGTGTCCCCTTACTCCAGATCTTAGAAATAAAAACTTCTGGGAAGCTAAGGAAATGCTGTCCATGTATAGTACAACTTCTGTTATCCAAAACTTCTGGTTAGCCAGAACATGTTCCTGGATAGCTCTTATTTCCAGCTAAAATTCTCTTGATTACCTGAAACCTCAAGTATCTAAATTCAGTGTGACCACAACAGTTAGCTAACCTAGGCTGTACTGCTTTTAATGTCTGATATTTAGGTATCTGGGGCTGGTTTTTGATAAGACTCTCTTGCTTTCAATTATTTAATTCACTACTATGTTCCATTTCTGTCAAAGGGGACACCCTTCACCCAGGGTAAGAATCATTGCTAGGTGCTAGCATTATGAAGTATATGTTAAAAAGGGCACTTTCAGAACTGTCTATAACAAAGATTTCCTTGTATCAGAGGGGTAGCCGTGTTAGTCTGGTTCTGTAGAAGCAGCAAAGAATCCTGTGGCACCTTATAGACTAACAGACGTTTTGCAGCATGAGTTTTCGTGGGTGAATACCCACTTCTTCGGATGCAAGTAGTGGAAATTTCCAGGGGCAGGTTTATATATGCAAGCAAGAAGCAAGCTAGAGATAACGAGGTTAGTTCAATCAGGGAGGATGAGGCCCTGTTCTAGCAGTTGAGTGAAAACCAAGAGAGGAGAAACTGGTTCTGTAGTTGGCAAGCCATTCACAGTCTTTGTTTAATCCTGAGCTGATGGTGTCAAATTTGCAGATGAACTGGAGCTCAGCAGTTTCTCTTTGAAGTCTGGTCCTGAAGTTTTTTTGCTGCAGGATGGCCACCTTAAGCTCTGCTATTGTGTGGCCAGGGAGGTTGAAGTGTTCTCCTACAGGTTTTTGTATATTGCCATTCCTAATATCTGATTTGTGTCCATTTATCCTTTTCCTTAGAGACTGTCCAGTTTGGCCGATGTACATAGCAGAGGGGCATTGCTGGCATATGATGGCATATATAACATTGGTGGACATGCAGGTGAATGAACCGGTGATGGTGTGGCTGATCTGGTTAGGTCCTGTGATGGTGTCGCTGGTGTAGATTTGCGGGCAGAGTTGGCATCGAGGTTTGTTGCATGGATTGGTTCCTGAGTTAGAGTTACTATGGTGCGGTGTGCAGTTACTGGTGAGAATATGCTTCAGGTTGGCAGGTTGTCTGTGGGCGAGGACTGGCCTGCCACCCAAGGCCTGTGAAAGTGTGGGATCATTGTCCAGGATGGGTTGTAGATCCCTGATGATGCGCTGGAGGGGTTTTAGCTGGGGACTGTATGTGATGGCCAGTGGAGTCCTGTTGGTTTCTTTCTTGGGTTTGTCTTGCAGTAGGAGGCTTCTGGGTACACGTCTGGCTCTGTTGATCTGTTTCCTTATTTCCTCGTGCGGGTACTGTAGTTTTGAGAATGCTTGGTGGAGATTTTGTAGGTGTTGGTCTCTGTCTGTGGGGTTAGAGCAGATGCGGTTGTACCTCAGTGCTTGGCTGTAGACAATGGATCTTGTGGTGTGCCCGGGATGGAAGCTGGAGGCATGAAGGTAGGCATAGCGGTCGGTAGGTTTTCGGTATAGGGTGGTGTTAATGTGACCATCAATTATTAGCACCGTAGTGTCTAGGAAGTGGACCTCCCGTGTAGATTGGTCCAGGCTGAGGTTGATGGTGGGGTGGAAGCTGTTGAAATCGTGGTGGAATTTTTCCAGAGTCTCCTTCCCATGGGTCCAGATGATGAAGATGTCATCAATGTAGCGTAGGTAGAGAAGGGGCGTGAGTGGACGGGAGCTGAGGAAGCGTTGTTCCAGGTCAGCCATAAAAATATTGGCATATTGTGGGGCCATGTGGGTGCCCATAGCGGTGCCACTGATCTGGAGATATATATTGTCATCAAATTTGAAATAGTTGTGTGTGAGGATAAAGGCACAGAGCTCAGCAACCAGATTTCCTTGGACTGTGTATGAGAACAGTCAAGTGGGCAGGGAATTACTCACCTAACTTCGCATGTAGAGTCTGGTTTTATTGATGTGCTCTGGGCCAAATCCCGGTCCCACAGAAATCAAAGGGAGTTTGGCCATATCTTTCAATGGGATCGGGCTTTGGCATTTCAAGTGCCTTTTAATTTGAAGGATGCATAAGATCAGCAGTCCACATTGGTGGTGGTTTTTGTTCCAAGGGCTCCATTCTGGCTCCCCTTCTACACAGATGTGAGCGTTGAGGAGAGGGTGGAAGGCGCAATCTACTCTCCTTTGTTCAGCTGGACAGCAGGCAGCCAGACTTTGGGTGCTCTGTGCTTTCTGAAAGCCCACTGGGGAAGCCGTAGCACTGCCAATGACACGAGGAACCCCAAAGGTACGGTAGTAGGCCCAGTCTAAGCTCTGTGCTCACATTGCACCTCCAAGTAGGAAGTGTAGAAGCTAGTTCTGTATTATCTTCCCAGCAGCATTCAAATGTGCAGTGCCCACACAATCCCCTATAGCACAGTGGCCGAATGGTATGGGATTAAAGCACTGGACAGGACTCTGGGAAATATAGGTTTAATTCCCTGCCTGCTGCAGACTTCCTGTCTGACCTCAGGCAAGTCAGTCTCTCTGTGCCTCAGTTCCCAATCTGTAAAATGGGGATAATAGCACCTTCATTTTCTCCCATCCTTTTTCTGTCCTGTCTAACAGGAAGCTCTTTTGGGGCGGAGTCTCCCATGCTATGCACGTGTTATGGGGCTAGCTCCATGGAGCCCTGAGCTCAGCACAACTGATGAATTATTAAAACGTGAGCCCTAGGGGTCTCAATTAATCCCATGCAAAGTCAGATTTAAGGCTGTAAATCCAGCCCAGCAGTCATGTTCTCCAAACAGGCTGCAGCGTACAGCAGCGCGAGTTAAGGCCAAAGGGGGGACCTGTGCTCATAGCATTCGTTCTGCCTTTCCTTGCTTTTGTGGATTTACATCCTTCACCTTGATGCTGTAGGTTGGACTCCTGGTATATTGTTTGCCTTTCTCTATTGACTTTCCATATTCAGTATGAGAAACTTCCATTCTGAATGCAGCAGGAGCCGCACTTCAAGTAGCTGCCCCTCCCCACAACATTAGGGAATATATCTGCATGCAGCAGCTCCTTTGGTTGTAATGCCAAACTGTGCAAGGGCCATCTCATGCTATAGCCCTTAAAAAGCCTTTTCAGCATGGAAGGAAGAAAACAAACTGCACCCTGGAAGTGAGGTATTGAAAGCTCACAGTGAGTAACAGGAAACACCCTTTTTAATCATGACTAACTTGAAAGGTAGCTGGAGTTATTAACTTAAATGCATAGAGATGAAAAAACATGGGTTGTCAATAGACAGGACACAAATGATAAAACAATTATCCCATACAGCAGGCTGCTTTCCAAGTCCAACAAACTCAGTATAAGGTGGGCAGATAAGCAGCATTCTTGGGGCCTGCTTTGCCGCTGGCACCAAATACCTTAGCTAGAAGGCCAGAGGGTGGCCTCTAGTGCCACCACATTCAGAGCTGTAGATCAAACAAATCAACAATAGTCTTCATACAACACGATGCCTCACACGTCACCAAACAAGGAAGGCTGAACAAGGTGGCTGAGGGCAAACCAAATCAAAGTGCTCTACACCATCCTCCCTAAACTCGGCACGGACTCAGTCTGGAGAGAGCCCTGAGGAGCTGAGTGCGAATCTCCAGGGGTGAGTGACATTTAAACTCTGCCATGTGACCAGCTGAATCCCTCCAAGGATAGAAGCACTATAGCAAGGACTAAGATGGCAACTCACTGAATGTGATATTAAATTTCTAAGGCATGATAACTCCTCTCAAAGAAAAGAGAACCAACCCCCATGAGCCACGTTCAAAGGGGAGGCTAACATGGAGAAAGTGATTTAGTTTTTTTGTATGGTCGTGGCTCCAACAGAAATGAGGGTCCCGTCATGCCTGGTGCTGTTACTGGTAGACAAGACAGGTAACAGGTTGAAGGGAGAAACAGAAGCTCGCAGAGGCAGAGGCTGGCAGATGCTCAGTGGCAAGATGGGATTAGAATATAGGTCTCCTAAATCTCAGTCCAATACCCTAATTTTTGGGACCCTGCTGTCTCCCAGCTTTAGTTCCTCAGCATCCCATCCCAATGTGTGCAGAGAGTGTGTTACACTAACGTAGATTCTCTTACAAGAGCACATCAATGACTCTGTAAACTGGTCTATGGGTTTCTAATTCTATGCAATTTACCCCACCTTTCACATCACCTCTGAGATTGGCCCCTCAGTCTCTCCCTCGTGGCAGCATTAGAAATCAAGGAACGCATTTTCAGGCTTGTGTAACTTAGTGCTACTCCAGTGACTTCAATTAAGCAAAATCAATTTATAGCTGCGGGGAGTTTGGCCCTGAGAGTTTTTCAGGTGGGTTGCTCTGCCACCTCTTTAAAATCCCAGGGCTGAATCCTGAAGCAATTACAAAACACATTGTCTTCAATAGTACCTGGATTTGGTCCTCTAACTGAGCTTTGTATATTTTATTTCCAAAACTTGAGGCCCTTTTCTCCTTGCCAGGATACTGGATGCCTTTAGAAGCAGGAAGCTGGCATTTGGGGAAGGGTGGATTCATATTTGATGGACTCAGTCTTTTAAAACGACATTTTGTCATATAAATAATCTCTGTGCTTGTTGTCTTTATGGAAATAGACTTAATTCCAGTCGGGACATCACACATTGATCTAAACACTCCTCTGTGCTGGATCAATTTGCATTAAGAGATGACTATTCTTGCATTGCTGTTCATCATATTGAAAGAAGTAAATGTTTAGTTACAGGCGAAAGTCCTGCATTTTGCTGTAAGATAGTCAACAATGCAGCCTATGCCTTGGACAATTTTCAGCTATAACTCCTACAAACTATTTGGAAATATCATCCCCTTCCACAGGCTCTTCAGTTCCCCCTTCAAAGAGCTCCTTTGCGGCGTCCCACTTGCTGGGTACACTGACAGAACGCCTGCTACTGAAACACACGAGAGGGAACTGAGCAGAATCATAACATTGCTGTAATGGAAGGGGCATTTCAAGTTCTGTTCAGGGTCATGTTTCCAAAAGGGAAACCTCTACTTTCCCTAGAAGGCTGCCTGCTAGAACGTGACAGTCTAGATGTGGGAACAGATGAAAAATGTGGATTGCCTGGTTTGAGATAATGATCTCACCCGTGAAGAAACAAAGTGGTTCGGGGAGTGGGGGAGAGTTGTACAGTGCCTTGTTCCTTAACCTCGTAATTTACAGCAATACTGGACAGCAAGGGACCTTTAGTAACTTTTTGACAAGGGAAATGGACTTTTCATTTGGACAAACCACGTATCTGAAGAGAGACAGGCTGTGAGGTGGAAGAGGGAGCATGCTAGGGGAATTGGCGGCTCTTGCATGGCATCACACCACCAGGACTTAAAGGAATAAGTTCTTGGTCCATCTGGACAGCGATAGGCAGCCCTACACAGCCCATGTCTGTGGCCCAAACCCCCCTGTTTGTAGGAAAAGTAAAGGGAAATCTCTGCTTTCAGTGACTAAAAACAGTACACGTCTAGCTCTTGGGAATAGAAACCCACAGAAAGTGATCATTGGGGCTGGGAGCTCCCTGCTGATCTTCCCCCACCAGGCCTGGGCTCTGGGGCTAGGAATAGCAATGGCCTGGGACCTCTTGAATTTAAGGAAGCCCACGAATGATAACTGTATGGGGCAGTGCCCAAGCTATGGCTGCTGACAGCTCCCTGACACCCCCTCACTAGAGCAAAAGTTCTCAAAATTGGTGACCTAAACCTGGGTGCTTTAATCCAGCGGAAGGGTGTGTTTAACTTGATACACCCTCACTTGAACGTTGGGGCCTTCACTCCTCTGCAGCTACACTGGGTCAGACCAGGGTCCATCCTGCCCAGTATCCTGTCTCTGACAGTGAGCTGTACCAGAGTTTCAGGGGGAGCGTACATAACAGACAATGATGGAGTGATCCACCCCGGTCTTCCACTCCTGCTTCTGGTACTCAGAGGCTTAGGGTCGCTCTGCTCATGAGGCTCTGTCCCTGATTGACTTGGCTAATAGCCACTAACAGGCCTATCCTGCATGAACTTATCTAATTCTTTTTTGAATCCAGTTATATTTTTGGCCATCCCCCAGCGATGAGTTCCACTGGTTACTTGTGCATTGTGTGAAGAAGTACATCCCCTTGTTTCTATTAAACCTGTTGCCTATTAATTTATTGGGTGACCCCTGACTTTTGTATTGTGGGAAAGGGAAAATAACCCTTTTTTCTTCACATTGTTCATGATTTTATAGATCTCTATCATATCCCACCTTGTCATCTCTTTTCTAAGCTGAACAACCCTAATCTTTTTAGTCTCTCCTTGTAGAGAAGCTGTTCCATACTCTTGACTATCTCTGGTGGCCCTTCTCTGAACCTTTTCCAATTCCACTATCTTTTTTTGCGATAGGGTGACCAGAACTGCACACAGTATTCAAGGTGTGGGCCTACCATGAATTAATAGGGTAGCATTATGATATTCTCTTCTTTTCCATCCCTTTCCTAATAGCTAGTAAAGCACTGGTAGCCTCCTTTGACCGCTGCTGTGTAGATAGCATCTGTAAAAATGTCAATAACATTTACCGGCTTTGGAGGGCTTGGGACAATCTAGTTCTGGGTTGTCCAGTGCTACATATTCTTAAAACTTAACAGAATGTATGCAAAGCCCCACCCCCTCTCTGAAACCTAGTGCCTCTAAATCCCAGCACATTGCAAAAATGTCCTTTTTCAAAACTCTTCCAAACACTGAAAAGTGTTTTCATGTGTCAAATAACATCCCATCCTGTCCCGTATCCTTTACAAAGGAGGTGGGTAGCAGTATAAATAGGGCCCTACCAAATTCAAGGTCCGTTTTGGTTGATTTCACAGTCAGAGGATTTTTAAAATAGTAAATTTCATGATTTCAGCTATTTAAATCTGAAACTTCACGGTGTTGTGATTGTAGGGGTCCTTATTCAAAAAGGTGTTGGGGGAGGGGGTGTCGCAAGGTTATAATGGGGGAGGGGTTGTGGTACTGCTACCCTTACTTCTGCTCTGCTGCAGGCGGCAGCTGCCTTCAGAGCTGGGCAGCTGGAGAGTGGCGGCTGCTGGCCAGGATCCCAGCTCTGAAGGCAGAACCGCCACCAGCAGCAGCGCAGAGTAAGGATGGCATGATATGGTATTGCCACCCTTACTTCCGGGCTTCTGCCTGCAGAGCTGAGCTGTCAGTCAGCAACTGCCACTCTCCGGCCACCCAGCTCTAAAGGCAGTGCTGAAATAGGGGTGGCAATACCATGATTCCCGCCCCCCGCAAAAAACCTAGTGACCCCCCCTGCAAGTCCCTTTTGGTTCAGGACCCCCAATTTGAAAAACACTAGTCTCCCCTGTGAAATCTGTATAGCATATGGGAACAAAAGACCAGATTTCACAGGGTGAGACCAGATTTCAGGGTCCGTGATGCATTTTTCATGGCTTTGGATCTGGTTGGGCCCTAATTCTAAAACACTCTGAGAACTATGGATGAAAAGTGCCATCTAAGAATGAGGTTTTTGCTGTTTTTTTAATTCTTCTTTCATTCATGTTTGTGTATATTTATAAGCAGGATCAGATGCTGGACCTCCTGTAGCATTGTTTGTCAGGCTTCCATGCCATTTGGATACCTGCCTTTCAATTCCCACTCAAATGTATGCTGTGTATTAAATGTGCATAGGGATATATACTCTCCCTGTAACAATCCTGTACATTTTTGAGGCCCTCAGTGGAAGGAACCACACAGCACTTTCCGCATGTGACCCAAACACAAGTTTCAAGCCTCACTTCTGAGGGATTACTATATCCCTATTTACAAGCAGGGAGACTGAGTCACCGAGACATTAAGGAATTGATTTTTCCAGAAGGATTTAGGAGCTCAGTCACCATCGAAAGTGAAAGAATTGGACTTGTGCTCCTAAATCCCTCAGGTACTTTAAAAAAAAAATGCATGACTTGTGTAAGGCCAAACTTGTCTAAGGTGGCAAAGCCAGGACTAGGACTTGGGGTGAAATAAGTAGAGTTTTGCCATTGACCTCGGTGAGGCTCGGGGGTCTCACCCTAGATCTCCTGAGTCGTGGTCCTGTGCCTAGCCACAGAGCTGTCTTTGCCCTTTGGGAAGGCACGTTCACCTTCTAACCAACCGCTGCTTTTCTGATGCTCAGCCTCTCACTCTTATGCCTCTTTCTAGCCTGCCCACAATGCTCTGTCCTATATGCTGAGCAACCTCTCTACTAAAACCTTTTTCTTTGCTCATCCTTCCAGAACCGATCTCCCCTCTGGTGCTGTTGGCTCTCACTTTTACACCTGGTCATCTGTTTGCATATAATTCGTTTGATGCAGATTATACAATGTTGGGAAAGGGCTTGTCTTCTCGCATAGCTCCATAGATGCACATAGCATTTTACAGCCATCTAAGCAATGGCTTGTGTCTTGTCATGCTAGGACCATCGCACCAGCTGTGTGAATCAACAGCATAGTCCCAAATGTGCATGCTCCTGACTGCTTCTGAAGTTCCCAGACCATTTTCTGATGGCTCAGGGTCCCTGCAGCTCCGTGCACAGGGAGCTCAGCCCTGCTACCACTGACTGCACATGGGAGGCATGGTCCCCTGAATGGGGACACACCGGTGCAGTGCTTGGAGGGGGTCTCCAGCCCTGCAAACCAGCTCTCATTGGGTGTACTACCCTTTGCAATATCTCCAGCCCCGTTGCCTCAGAAATAGTTTTAAATCAGCTCGGATTGAATCTTTCCTCTGCTCATTTTGACATTACCCCCTAATGCTCCTGTGCAGTTAGGCTGCAGGAACCAAATTCGCAGTCCTGCTGTAATTCTGTTGAAGGCTATGTGCTGTTTAGGAAAGACAGACATAAAGGCAAAGGAGGTGGAGTAGCATTGTATGTCAATGATGAGGTTAACTGTAAAGAAATAAGAAGGGATGGAATGGATAAGACAGAGTCTGTCTGGGCAAAAATCATATTGGGGAAGAAAGCTACTGGAGCCTCCCCTGAGCTAGTGCTTGGGGTGTGCTATAACAGCTGGGATCTGATTTGGATATGGATAGAGACCTTTTCAATGTTTTTAATGAAGTAAATACTAATGGGAATTGTGTGATCATGGGAGACTTTAACTTCCCAGATATAGACTGGAGGACAAGTGCTAATAATAATAATAGGCTCAGATTTTCCTAGGTGCGATAGCTGATGAATTCCTTCACCAAGTAGTTGCTGAACCAACACGAGGGGATGCCATTTTAGATTTGATTTTGGTCAGTAGTGAGGACCTCATAGAAGAAATGGTTGAAGGGGACAACCTTGGTTCGAGTGACCATGAGCTAATTCAGTTTAAACTAAATGGAAGGATAAACAAAAATAGTTCTGATTAGGATTTTTTATTTCAAAAGGGCTAATTTAAAGAATTAAGGAAATCTGTTAGGGAAGTGGATTGGACTGAAGAACTTGGGGATCTAAAGGCGGAGGAGGCCTGGAATTACTTCAAGTCAAAGTTGCAGAAACTATCAGAAGCCTGCATCCCAAGAAAGGGGAAAAAAATCATAGGCAGGAGTTGTAGACCAAGCTGGATGAGCAAGCACCTCAGAGAGGTGATTAAGAAAAAGCAGAAAGCCTAGAAGGAGTGGAAGATGGGAGTGATCAGCAAGTGTTCTGACCTTTTTGAGGTCAGAACATGTAGGGATAAAGTGAGAAAGGCCAAAAGCCATGTAGAGTTGGACCTTGCAAAGGGAATTAAAACCAATAGTAAAAGGTTCTATAGCCATATAAATAAGAAAACAAAGAAAGAAGAAGTGGGACTGCTAAACAAAGAGGATGGAGTGGAGGTTAAGGATAATTTAGGCATGGCCCAATATCTAAACAAATACTTTGCCTCATCTTTAATGAGGCTAATGAGGAGTTTAGGGATAATGGTAGGATGACAAATGGGAATGAGGATATGGAGGTAGATATTGCCACATCCGAGGTAGAAGCCAAACTTGAACAGCTTAATAGGACTAAATCAGGGGTCCCAGATAATCTTCAGCCAAGAATATTAAAGGAACTGGCACATGAAATTGCAAGCCCATTAGCAAGAATTTTTAATGAATCTGTAAACTCAGGGGTTGTACTGTATGACTGGAGAATTGCTAACATAGTTCCTATCTTTAGGAAAGGGGAAAAAAAGTGATCTGAGTAACTATAGGCCTGTTAGTTTGACATCTGTAGTATGTAAGGTCTTGGAAAAAAATTTGAAGGAGAAAGTAGTTAAGGACATTGAGGTCAATGGTAATTGGGACAAAATACAACATGGTTTTACAAAAGGTAGATCGTGCCAGAACAACCTGATCTCCTTCTTTGAGAAGGTAACAGATTTTTTAGACAAAGGAAATGCAG
This sequence comes from Mauremys reevesii, assembly GCF_016161935.1. NCBI lineage: Eukaryota > Metazoa > Chordata > Testudines > Geoemydidae > Mauremys > Mauremys reevesii. The sequence continues at coordinate 21,866,808 of NC_052633.1, forward strand.
TGGATCTAATTTACCTCGATTTCAGTTAGGCATTTGATATGGTTCCACATGGGGAATTATTAGCTAAATTGGAAAAGATGGGGATCAATATGAAAATTGAAAGGTGGATAAGGAACTGGTTAAAGGGGAGACTACAATGGGTCATCCTGAAAGGTGAATTGTCAGGCTGGAGGGAGGTTACTAGAGGAGTTCCTCAGGGATCGGTTTTGGGACCAATCTTATTTAATCTTTTTATTACTGACCTTGGCACAAAAAGTGGGAATGTGCTAATAAATTTGCAGATGACACAAAGCTGGGAGGTATTGCTAATACAGAGAAGGACTGGGATATCATACAGGAAGATCTGGATGACCTTGTAAACTGGAGTAATAGTAAGAGGATGAAATTTATTAGTGAAAAGTTCAAGGTCATGCATTTAGGGATTAATAACAAACTATTGTTATAAGCTGGGAAGGCATCAGTTGGAAGTAATAGAGGAGGAGAAGGACCTCAGAGTACTGGTTGATCACAGGATGACTATGAGCCGCCAATGTGATATGGCTGTTAAAAAAGCTAATGTGGTCTTGGGATGCATCAGGTGAGGTATTTCCAGTAGAGATAAGGAGGTGTTAGTACTGTTCTACAAGGCACTGGTGAGACCACATCTGGAATACTGTGTGCAGTTCTGGTCTCCCATGTTTAAGAAGGATGAATTCAAACTGGAACAGGTTCAGAGAAGGGCTACTAGGATGACCCGAGGAATGGAAAACCTGTCACATGAAAGGAGACTCAAAGAGCTTGGCTTGTTTAGCCTAACCAAAAGAAGGCTGAGGGGAGATATGATTGCTTTTTATAAATATATCAGAGGAATAAATACCAGGGAGGGAGAGGAATTATTTAAGCTCAGTACCAGTGTGGACACAAGAACAAATGGATATAAACTGGCTATCAGGAAGTTTAGACTTGAAATTAGATGAAGGTTTCTAACTATCAGAGGAGTGAAGTTCTGGAACAGTCTTTCAAGGGGAGTAGTGGGAGCAAAAGATACATCTGGCTTCAAGACTAAACTTGATAAGTTTATGGAGGGGATGGTATAATGTGATAGCCTAATTTTGGCAATTAATTCGTCTTTGACTACTAGGGGTAAATATGCCCAATGGCTTGTGATGAGATGTTAGAGGGGTGAGATCTGAGTTACTACAGAGAATTCTTTCCTGGGTGTCTGGCTGGCGAGTCTTGCCCACATGCTCAGGGTTTAACTGATTGCCATATTTGGGGTCGGGAAGGAATTTTCCTCCAGGGCAGATTGGCAGAAGCCCTGGGGTTTTTTCGCCTTCTCCTGTAGCGTGGGGCACGGGTAACTTGCTGGAAGGTTCTCTGCACCTTCAAGTCTTTAAATCATGATTTGAGGACTTCAGTGGCTCAGACACAGGTTTGATTCAGGAGTGGGTAGGTGAGATTCTGTGGCCTGCATTGTGCAGGAGGTCAGACTAGATGATCATAATGGTCCCCTCTGACCTTAAAGTCTGTGATTCTATGATACTGCCTTCTTAAATAATGATTGATATAATATACAATGTGACTCCCACCGTACTGCACCTTGTGTGCAACCTGCACCACAAAATGCAAGAGACAGAAATAATGTTAAATTCTGCATGATCCATTGTATAGCGAGGCATGAAAAATGGGGCCATGCTGTATGACAAGATGGTAGGGTGACCAGATGTCCCGATTTTATAGGGACAGTCCTGATTTTTTGGGTCTCTTTCTTATAGAAGCTCCTGTTACCCTCCACCTCCTGTCCCGATTTTTCACACTTGCTGTCTGGTCATCCTACAAGATGATTCTGTTGAGCATATTGTTGGTGGCCCTTTTAGGGGATCAGGAAGAATTACTCAAAGTAATGGTGCCTCAAAGATCACGGATTTTTAACTAGATTCCAGTTTTTCTTGTAGAATATTTGCATTACAGTAGCACCAGGATGCCCCATCTAGAGACGTTTGGACCCCATTGTGGTAGGTGTTTGACAAATACATCGTTAGAGACAGTCTCTGTCCCATAGAACTGAATAGACAAAAGGAAAAGGATCAGGAAAAGGAGGTACAGGATTAACTTCTAGAGTAGGGGTTAAGAACATAAGAACATAAGAATGGCCGTAACGGGTCAGACCAAAGGTCCATCTAGCCCAGTATCTGTCTACCGACAGTGGCCAATACCAGGTGCCCCAGACGGAGTGAACCTAACAGGCAATGATCAAGTCATCTCTCTCCTGCCATCCATCTCCATCCTCTGACGAACAGAGGCTAGGGACACCATTTTTACCCATCCTAGCTAATAGCCATTTATGGACTTAGCCACCATGAATTTATCCAGTCCCTTTTAAACATTGTTATAGTCCTAGCCTTCACAACCTCCTCAGGTAAGGAGTTCCACAAGTTGACTGTGCGCTGCGTGAAGAAGAACTTCCTTGTATTTGTTTTAAACCTGCTGCCTATTAATTTCATTTGGTGACCCCTAGTTCTTGTATTATGGGAAGAAGTAAATAACTTTTCCTTATCCACTTTCTCAACATCACTCATGATTTTGTATACCTCTATCATATCCCCGCTTAGTCTTCTCTTTTCCAAGCTGAAGAGTCCTAGCCTCTTTAATCTTTCCTCATATGGGACCCTCTCTAAACCCCTAATCATTTTAGTTGCTCTTTTCTGAACCTTTTCTAGTGCTAGAATATCTTTTTTGAGGTGAGGAGACCACATCTGTACACAGTATTCGAGATGTGGGCGTACCATGGATTTATATAAGGGCAATAATATATTCTCAGTCTTATTCTCTATCCCCTTTTTAATGATTCCTAACATGCTGTTTGCTTTTTTGACCGCCTCTGCACACTGCGTGGACATCTTCAGAGAACTATCCACGATGACTCCAAGATCTTTTTCCTGACTCGTTGTTGCTAAATTAGCCCCCATCATGTTGTATGTATAGTTGGGGTTATTTTTTCCAATGTGCATTACTTTACATTTATCCACATTAAATTTCATTTGCCATTTTGTTGCCCAATCCCTTAGTTTTGTGAGATCTTTTTGAAGTTCTTCACAATCTGCTTTGGTCTTAACTATCTTGAGCAGTTTAGTATCATCTGCAAACTTTGCCAACTCACTGTTTACCCCTTTCTCCAGATTTTTCTTTGTGGTCTTTCCCACCCCCAACATGCTGTAAAAACTCCACAGCCCACATATGCCACAACAATTTTTTCTGTATATAAAAGCCAGGCCCAGCATTAGGGGGTAGCAAGCAGGGCCCTGCGAAGCTAAGTTGCTTTGGCTTCAGCCCCGGGTGGCAGGGTTTGGAGCCCTGGGCTTCAGCTGCAGGGTGGTGGGGCTTGGCGGACCCCCTGAAACCTGCTGGCATCCCCCTAGGGGCCCCCAGATCCCTGGTTGAGAACCACTGTTCTAGAGAAAGGGAATTTGAAGCTCAGAGGCACAGACCCTCAACTGTATTTAGGTTCCTAACTTCCTTTGCCATGGCTGGGAGTTAGGCTCAGATCCTCGCACACATCTGGGCACCTAAGCCACTTTGCCAAGGTCCGCACATGGGAAGTCTGCGACAGAGCCCAACTCTCCTGATTTTTCCCCACCCCTGCCTCCAGTGCTGTAAGAACAAGACCATCCTTCTTGTTTTCTTATGGTTTTCTTTGGCTTCAGACTTTGTCCACTCATGTTCCCTACCTCCAGATGTGCAATTTCTGCTCTCTTCTGACTCTTGCATTGTGTAAAATACTGATGCCATTCTAAACAATAATCCAAGGAAGGAATAATGGATATTAAGAAATTGACCTCTAATGGTATAGTTAATAAACAGAGACCTCTAAACAGTCGAATCCATTCAGTTAATTGCTTATTGGCTCTATTGAGTGATTATATCCACCCCCGTTCTGTCAAATTCAGCAGCCCCTCGTCTGGTCAATTAGCCTTTGGTGTCTAAGAAGGGAAATTCTGAATTTATTGTTTGTGTGTAAGGGCTGCAGGACTGTTCCCCATGCTGTGCTTTGAGTTCGGCTGGTCGGTCAGTGCTATTTTTTTTTTTAAAGCCTGAATCCTGCAATCTGATTTGGTCAGGTGGACCCTGGCATCTGTGAAGAGTCCTACTGAAGTTAGTAGGATATTGTAAGAATGGAAGGGTCCACCCATGTGAGGAGCCAAAGTGAGGGATTTTGAGGTGGATCACAGTCAGTTCCTTAGACAAAACCACCACTGGCATATTAGTTCAGCAGAACCTTAGCTGTACTCACATTGGAGTCTATTTCGCAACCAGACGGATCAGTTGCCATTCCCTGTAAGCCTAACCCCATTTAACTTCTATTGCTTTCTACACCCCTGGACAAAATAAAGCGTTGCCTGGTAGCAAATCCTCTGCCCAACTGCTAACCATTGCCACTGTGATTCTTGAAGCATCATCCAGTCCTAGATGGATCTGAAACTGAACTGACTTGGTTTGGTGGCTTTTCCTGATGTGGAACAGCAAGCTCTCAATACTGCATTCAAGGCTCTCGCTTGCTAAAGGGTTCCAACACTTGCAGTGCAGTGATGCAGACCCTGTAATGATAGTTGGTCATGTTCAGAGAATTCAATTCAGGCTTTAAAACCCCATCAAAAAGTGAATGACTGACTATTTAAACACAGCAGTTCCTGCATGACTTGAGAGAGAAAAGAGATGGAAAAGTTATTCATGTCCCATCTGTCTGGAACTCTTGTCCCTTCCCTCCAACCTACTGAGTCACTCACTTCCACCCTTTATATCTCACTTACATTTTCCTTTCCCCTTTAGCTTACGATTAACCAACACTCACACATTGCATCATAAAACACTTTGCAGAGGGTATTAAAGTTCCATAGACAAATAAAATGTATTGCATTGTAAAAACAGATTCACAATGAAATACACCCTCCTCCCCCCAGCCCCCCCCAAAATAATCTAGCAATGCAGCATTAAGATGGTAAGGTCAAAGCCCTGCAAAGTCCGGAAATTTAGTGCCTTGGCAGTGCTAACTTGCTAGTGTTACACATGTTGTCTAGCTAATGGTGTACACTCATAGCAGAGTAAGGTGCTAAGGTTTGTACTTAGCAAGGGAAGGAGGAAAGGAAAATAATGTAACATGTGGCTGAGTTAACTCTTTTTCAGAGGAGCAAAAGTGTTGCGGGGCCAACCGTTGAAAATGTTCAACAATGAATAATCATGTAACTATATTTTCAGTGGTAAAAGGGGCACAAGACTCATTGCATGCCCAAACAAAGGCAATGCTCAGCGCGTGGGCCTGGGGTGTGGCCATCTACTTAAATACACAGGAGCCATTTCAGCATCAGGGGACAAATTGTATGTAGGTGATGCTTGGGGACCTCTATCTGAAAAATCCCTAGCATGTGGGTGCTAGCAAAGCTCCAGGAGAGACCTCTATTTGAGAGAGGAGAAGTGTTTTCCCTGCTCTCTTTGCAATGTGTGGTTGAATAGAAGGATTGGCTTATGCTAGACTCATAGATAAGAAACGTTATAGCTTGTCAGGCAGATGGTGGCCTTTACTGGGCAGGCCGTAGGAGGGGAGAAAATGGCTCTACAACACCTCTTGGAGGCCCAGAGAGAAGAAACTACAGGATAGAGTGGAAAGAGGGGAGTAGGCAATAAACCCATCCTGAAGACAGCTGTGGTAAGCAGGATCTTAGCGCTTCGTGGGGCTGCTTTGGGAGGGAGGTTATGGCAGCGGGGGAAGAAGGGGCAGGCAGATTGCAGGAACTTTGTGGGTCTGCAAATACATTCTCAGCTTGTATTTGGTCAAATTCCTCCCCCGTGTGGAGAGGCTGCACAAGACCCTCTTAAGTGGTGCACGGGCTTTGTGCTGGCCTTCTGTGTAAGGGGGGATTTCATACGTTACTGAGCAGGAGTTGAGGCTGGAGTTCCATTTAACCTCAACCCTTACATTAAGTGTGAATGTGTCTGAGGTATGGGGGAGTTGACCCATGCTGTGCCAGTGCTGTGGATCCAGCAGTTCTCCATAAAAGCATTAAATTCACTTTAGAAATAAACACAACACTCAGGCTACTCTTCATAGCCCTGTGGAATTTCATCCAGTTCCCAGAGGTACATACAAGTCATTTTATTTCATTTTTAACTACTGGTTGCTGTCCATTTCTGCAGTTGCCTTTTTATTCAGCTATCATTAGCTTCCTAGTTACTTGAACGCTAATCTGCCTGTACTCTATGGGTGGTGCGTGGCACTCATTGACACCGGTGCCAATGCAGATGAACTCCACTGAAGTCAACGATGTAACTGAGAACAGCCCTGTACTTATTGTCATTGTCAAAGGTCTTGATCCTCTGTCTGTTGAAGGCAATAGTAAAGGGTCCATTGACTTCCACAGTGCAGGGTCAGGTACAAAATGTGTTAATAGCCTTGTCATCCAAAGGTCTAAGGCCCAGGATTGCAGTCTCAAGTCAAACCGATGAGACTTGCCAATTGCATAGCATGTCTTTTCTCCTCTGATACACGGGACATGTGGATTGTAAAATGGCTAGTCGCTCACTTTTAATCAGCACAAGAAAGTTTTCATGCATTATCTCCATGTATAGTGGCGGGAGACCAGGTTGTCCTACTGAGCTTTATGCAGAACTCCCATTGACATCACTGAGAACTTTTGCTTAAATCCCAGTGGTACAATACGACCCAGTGTGTTTATTTTTCTGTACCTTCATTCTGTTGGGCATCTTGTAGTATTCTTTAAGACTTCCTTTTCAGAGGGCTTTTTAAAATGATTGTATACATATGCATGCAGTGATTGCATAGCTACCCTTGTAATATGTATGATGTCTAATGAAATTAGCTTTTTTGCTTGCCCCAGGACAACCTTTGTAAATAAGACAATAGTCTCAGTTATTTCCTGGAGTAATGTTAATGATTAACTTAAAAAAGAGAAGCAATTTTTACCTATACTATCTAATTTTTCATAGTTCTAAACAATTGGAAAGAATCTTTTTGTAATATATTGCATGTAAAAAGCTTAGTTGTGTAACATTACTGTGTAGATATGTTAGATTACAGAAGAACTACTATACTCTAAGAATTTAGGGTTGCCAGCTGGCAGAAATGATCATGTATATAAAAGCTGAAATTGAGCCAGAAAAACCTGGGTTCAAATCTGTCTCAGATGATTGTACAATAGAAAGATTAACCTGATATTCTTTTTTTGGATAATAATAAAAAGTGCCTGAGTATTTATAGCAATAAATGTCTTCCATATGTGTTGACATTGTATCTACTGAGTGCATGTATAGGAGATAATTATAATGAATGGTATCTTCAAGTAAAACAATAACTATGCTATAGGTCTACTAATTATTATGACCTGCCAACGCTTATGGACATGCTTAACTTTACTCATGAGAGTAATGCCATAGACTTCAATGGGATGACTCACATAAACAAAGTGAAGCAAAAAGAGTAAAATTTTAAAAGTTCCTAAGTCCCATTTTCAAAAGTGTCTTGGGGCCATATTTTCAAAGGTTGTATAGGGACAAAAAGATAAAGTTAGGTGCCTCGTGGGATTTTCAAAAGCACCTAAGCAGGTTGGGTGCCTAACTCCTGGAATTAGTGGTCCTGCTTGGGTACTCTTGAAGATTTCTTTAGGTGTCTAAATACCTTTGGAAATTCTGGGACTTAAGCTCCTAAGATCCAGATTTTCAAAGGTATTCAGGAGCTTCACACTCAATAGGAGTGAGGTGCCTAAATATCTTTTGAGTATCAGGACCTAAATCCTCAATGATACTTAAGTTCCAAATGACTGTCCCGTTTGAAAATGAGATTGAGGCTCCTAAATCACATGGGCACTTGTGAAACCATTGCCCTTAGTGTTTGCAGGATCGATGCCTACAGCTGGGTTAAAGGTCTGATCCTGTGAGGTGCTAAAACTCCTCAATTCCCACTAAGGTTAGTGGGAGTTGTGTGCTCAGTACTTTTCGAGAGAAGCTCAGCAGAGTCCCAGTATCAGGCTGTTCTCTAACACGTCTTAATTCAATGTGTCTCAGTTAAAACATCTTCAGCAGATGACTGGAGAGTGGAACTTTTCTGGTTGTTTAGAAAAGTCAGCACAAGATCTGTATTAAGCCTTTCACATTGTAATAAAAAGGCTATAAAAATAGAGAGAGAGGGATTTGACCAAAGTTCCAGAGTTTTGTATTCCCTTGAAATAGAGGTAAACCCACCCAGACGTCTTCCTTTTAAATACTGACTGCTGCATCTGTTTTAAACCAAAAATAATACCTTTTGATTGGAAACGTTTCAATAACATTATTGGTGCATTTTATTGAGGCGGAGGTTGCAATTATTAGCGTCACCAGGAATTTCAGACATTTAAACACAGTCTTTATTTCTTCAGAGCAAACCACATCCCTGTGCAATTATTCTTCTATCTAAATGCCTTCGAACCAAACCCTAAACCCAGAGCTGACATTTGTTGCTGGTGGTCCCTTTACAAACTAGCTCTTGAAATGTAAATATGGGATGAGCAAGCTCTGAAGAGTTTGGAGATAGTTGTGTGTGGGAGGTGTGAGAGCGCAAGATTGGGGTTAATTGCTCACCCATGGGTAGGACATGCATTGCTTGGTCAGGTACAGTAGTTTGGACTGTCTGGTTGAACCAGGCCTTGAGGAGATTAACAGAATAAAGAAGAGGGTTTGTCTGGTCATGGAAAACCGCTCCTGCAGTCACATGATCTTTTTACAGCGTCTCATTAGGAAACAAACGATACTGCATCTGTGGCAGAGAAGGGATCAAACAAACCAGCAGGAGCGAGGAAAAATAACCCACCAACCCTTCTGTACTTTAAAAATTCGCCGAATCTTTCTTAAAAGCTTTTATTTAAAATAAACAAAACCAACCCTTGTGTACTCTATAAATTCACAAAAATGTATCTAAGTTATTAGGGCCTGATACTCATTTACACTGTGGCCTTTTTTCATCACTTTGATTGTCAGGGGGCTGTGAATTTAATTCACATCCACTTCAAGGCCTCTTGACACTACCAAAACAGTGTAAAGGTGTCGCTGTGAATGAGAATCAGGCACTTAGTTTTTGGGATGAAGATTTGTATATGGTACGGGATGGGGACAAGAGAAGAACGGTCATTCATGTTGCAAGCTCTCCCTAGGAGGCTGCTTTTGGAGGACAGAAGAAGGGATGTAGGTTTGTTTAATGTAGACTCATTGGACGAGATTCTGCATTCATTGACACCATTATGAATCCAAAGTCAGTCAGTGGAATTACTTCAGCTTTACGTTGGATTAACCATACAGACCTGGGCCCAGTTGTCTCTGGATGTCTTTCCTTGTTTGAAGGTGGTGCTGTCGATAGTATTACACAGAAATGTGGGACCCTAAGGTACATTATACCTTGGTTTGCAACCCAATCGAGTTTGCCATTTTAATGCATTTTACTTTTACAAGTATACAAAATAAATGAGAGCTAGAAAAAAGCCTGACTAGATCAGCCAGTAAATCCCTGAGGGGCATGGGTCAGTGTTCATGCCACGCTCCCTGTCAGTACCTGGCTTGGGCTGGAGAAGCTAATGATGCAACCAGCGGACCCAATTTGCTGATTAATTCTGGTCACATGCCACTTGAGGCATGTTGTGGATATGCTAAGAAGATGTACATCCCTCATAGTCAATTATCTATATTATGATAGTACCCACAGCTAAGGGCCCCATTAAGCTTGGGGCTGTAAATCCTATAGCAAAGAAACAGGGCCTGCCCTAAAGGCAATATTATCCCTATTCTCTAGGGCTAGGCCTCTCTCATTCATAGGAGCATGGAATTTTTCTGTGCTGGGATATCTGACTCACAAACCGTCTGGCCCTCAAGTCTTTCTGCCTGCTTTAGGGACAACTAATAATAGTAGGACCTCGCTCTTATATTGCACTCAGGGCCGGCTCCAGACCCCAGCGCGCCAAGCAGGCGCGTGGGGCGGCATTGTCGGGGCAGGGTGGCATTTGGCTCCGGCGGACCTTCCACAGTCATGCCTGCGGGAGGTCCACCAGAGCCTGGGACGAGCGGACCTGCCGCAAACATGACTGCGGAAGGTCCCCTCTTCCCGCGGCTCCGCTTGAGCTCCTGCAGGCATGACTGCGGCGGGCGCGCTGGTTCCGCGGCTCGGACGGAGCTCCCGCAGGCATGCCTGCGGATGCTCCACCGGAGCCGCGAACCAGCGCACCCGCCGCAGACACTTCTGCCCCGGCTGCGGGACCGGGGAAGGGCGGTGCTGCTTTGGGCGCCGTAATTTATAGAGCTGCCCCTGATTGCACTCTTCACCAGTAGTGTGCAAAACACTTTACAAAGGAGGCCAGTAGCATGATCCCCATTTTACAGATGGGGGAAATTGAGGTGCAGAGAGGAGCGAAGTGACTTGTTTGAAATTGCCCAGCAGACTAGTGTCAGAGCCAGGAATAGAACCAGGTTTCCTGAGTTCCAGTCCAGTGCGTTAGCCACCTGTAGCTTTCCTTCTACCAAATGGGAGAACAGAGAAGCACTTTCCTGCACTGCTGAGCAGAGAGCCATTCAGAAGGTGCTTATATAGACCTGAATTGTGCTCTCAGATGTTTTAAATGAGATTTTCAGGCAGTCAGTGGAAGTCATGGGTGCTCAGTGTAACAGTCATGATGTTCAGCTCCATTGACTTCCTCTGGAGCTTGAGACCACTCAGCACTTTTTGTAAGGTGTTCAGCATCAGGCCCTTTGTACGTAGCTGTCGTCCAGGCAACCTCCCTCCTTTACCACCATCTCAACCTTCTCTATCAATTATCGTAGGGGTTTTTTTCTAAGCTATTAATAACACTGTATTTGTACATAGATTACACTATATAGTGTAATATTCTTTAGGTTTTATAGTGTTTCCTTGTGACTGCCCTTCAAAAAGATGCAATAGATTTAAAGAACCCATTTCATTTATAAGCAACTCACACAAAAGCTTCCAAGTTCCTCAGAATAATATAGCAGAGCACAGAAAATGTATTGGATAATCCGCAAAGGCAAAATAGTATCATTATGAACATAGCACCCAAAATTGTTCTGCTTGCTTTACAGAGAATGGCTGGACTGGCCACAGTCCCAAAGAGCTTACAGTCTACATGGGCATCATACAGACAAAGGATATAAGCCAAATAAGCAAACAGAATAATGTCCCCTGGGACTCTCTCAAATTCCTGTCCATCCTTAAGCTTCGCCTAGACCAATTTACACTTCCTACTCAGAGAACCTTCTGCCTTCATCCACTTCTCAACACAGAAACACCCAGCATCTTCTCCACATGGTCCGGGCCTTCCTGTTAAAATCACTCACTATGCTCACTCACTCTAGAGTCTCTCAGTGGGAGCTGAGCAGGCAAGTGAGATGACCATGATCACTGCTTTTTAAAATCTTTCCTATCTGTATCTTTTCCATGTGGTCTTTCATCTTTGTTCTCCGGCAGCAGGGGCTCAGTGCTGAGGGAACTAAAATTAGCAGTGTGATCCTGGAAGCCGTTGCTGTGTAAGTTGATTACCACACTGCCATTTCTTGGGGAATCAAGTGGGAACCGGTAGCCACCTGACAACGCTCACATGTTTTTCTGGTGCCCCCTAGTTCTCTAGGGCTGGTGATTTCAATGGCCTTTTCAGCGCTGTATAGACAGAACTCCCTTCTCTCTTTCTACTGTCTCGTGACTGTGTTGAGCAGGCCTCCCAGGAAACACGGTGTCTTGAACAAACCTAAGGAGAAACTTTTTTTTTTGTTTTTGTTTCTGATCACTATTGCTGGGGGGAATCAGCACTAATGAACGATGGGATCGAAAGGTGGAACACCACTCTTGACAAAAATGCTGGGTTTTAAACTGTTGCTATGTGGGGCCGAGCAGGCTCCTGGCAGCGGTCCGTGTGTTGTGTTTTAAAGGCAGGCTGGTCTTGAGTATACTGTCAATTAAGGGCAACAATTCAAAGTGATTCACAGCAGATGATGCCAGCCTGTCTCTTGATGGAACACCATCTTGCCCTATGGCTGCAGTGCCGCGAGCTGCAGGTGCTGCACAGACTGCCAAGCCTGGGGCTAGCTCACAGTTATGCTGTCAACCTCGTTTAGAGCTAATGCTTTATGACAACTGTCTACCTGTCGTGTGATAATGGGCTGAAAACCTCTGCAAAATTGATAGCGTCTTTTGCCTAGAAGAAAAACTTCTAATGTAGGGAGCTGGAACTCTGTGGGTCCGATTCCCTCGCGCTTCCCACCCATGTAAATCACAAGTAATGCCTTTGAGGTCAGTAGGCCTGATTCTCCCCTCATGTGCCCTGACTTTTTCACCAGTGCAAGCAGAATCAAGCCTTGCGTTTTAACCTTCTGGATCCACTTGGGGGAAATCTGACTGGCAAACCTTAATTATAACTCTCTGAAACGTAATACACTGTCACCTCTGTCTCCATAGTGCTTCCAAGTTTCACTAGGGTTCTCTGCCTTTCCTTGGCATTCCCCTGACACAATTTTCTTTCTCCAGAGCACGGTTTGTAGGAGGGTTATATTCCATCATTAAAAGATTTCCAATCTTTAGTATAATCTACTTAACAGTTGTGTCTGAATAAATCAATAGAGAGATCGATAGATATATTGTAGAATAGAATGTTTTTTAATATACCTTAACTCTTGTACTCAAGGATCCTGACTCTGATCAGCCCTATACCAATATAAATCTGTAATAACGCCATCCACTTGTGCTACATCAGCCTACGTGAGATCAGAGTTGGTCTTAAAGCACCCAAAAGTGCTTTTAAAACCAATGAGTTTGATACAAGCAAAAGCAGATTAGAATAGATTGTATTTGAACTAGACTGTCAGCTCTCTGAGGTGTAAGGACTCTCTCTCCTGTCTGTGGTCTTGGTGCTCAGCACATAACCAACCAGTTTTGCTGGCAGTACAGGTTTTGTCACTGTCTGAGTCCAAATCCTGGTACGGTACCTTACACCTATTGGCTTAAAGGTGAGTGTTGCCAGTTTAGCCATGCGGACTAGTGATGAGCACGTTTCCTCCCTCCCCCTCTTCATATCCCCTTAGTTTTCAGGAATATTCACAAATTTCTCACCTGGCTAAGTGGGACATTTTTGGTTAGTGAACCTAAATGAACTGGGCCGGACCCACAGCTAGTGAAAATGAGCAGTGCTTCATTCTCTTCAGTAGAGAGACACCCTTTTACACCAGCTGAGGGGCTGGCCTGCTATGGCCTCATAAGATGGAACATTCCTCACAGTGTGTAGCGTATTCTACACACACATCTTAGTTGCACTAAAGAACACAGACTAATGGTGTCAGCACTCAGGTTGTGGCATAAATGACCTCAGTCCCCCAGAATTCAAGCCCCTGCAGTAGCTCTGACCTACATGCTGTTCACTGTCACATCTGTGGGCTTATCTGGCTCCTTAAAGAACCCATAAACCCATTAGCTCTGGGTAAATGATCCCTAGGCTGTCTTTATAATTAAAACCAAAAGGCGTTCGGTTATCCTGTGCTATCAGCAGCATATCAACCAAACTTGTCTCAAAATGTGTGTTCAATTTTTTTTATTAAAAAGCATAGGACCATATGTAAAACATTATCATGCATCTTTATGAAATTAGCAGAACTATTTGAACAACCATTTTGTCCCTATCAAAACAGGGCCTTATTATTTTTTTCATACTGTATCGGAAGGTGAGGGAGCACAAGGAATGCTTGAGGGCTGAGATGGGGTGTTTGTCAGCCTGGGAGATAGTCTTAGGGTAGAAAGCTATTGGTTGTTACTAGAAAGCAGATACCATCTAAGTAGGCTAAGAAATGCTGGCAATTAATATGGAGAGGAATACTTCTGAGAGATCTGTTTGCTTTTAATTCTGAAACACAAAAGGCTTCTCCGTTTTGGTCTGATTAGTTAACTATGCTCCTCTGGTTGGGATTTTCAAAAATGGTAAAACTTCCATTGACTTTGGTGGGAACTGAATTTGAACTCTTTTTTTTGAAAATCCCAAATTCAGTTCCCACTGAAGTCAATGGAAGTTTTACCACTTTTGAAAATCCCACCATTTGTGCATAGGCACTTATGTAGGGTGTGTGTGAGAGAGAGTGTGAGTGTCATTATTAGTTGCTTATAAACTTTGAAGGTAGCATTTTTCTGATGGACCTGTTTAAAACTGCACAAGTAACATTTAGCAGCTGTGTGTGTGGCATTGCCTCCTTTGAGTAATGATTAAGGACCATGAAAAAGATGCATTCAAATTACAACAAGGGTTGAGGGAAAACATGGTTTTAGATGTAAGGTTTTTTTGGTCATTTAATGGGCAATTTTAAGAAGATGATCTGTTAGCATTAATCAGAAAGATGCGTTGCCAGAATTACAAACCCCTCAGATGGACGCCAGTGCTGGCTTTTCATGACGTAGAGTTTTTGTTTTTTTAAGGGACAGAATAGGTTTTTGTTGTTTGCTTGTTGCTATGTAAATGTCTGGCTTTGGGGCCGTTAAAGGGCAATGGGAACATCTTCAAAGGAGCTGGCATTTAAAGCAAATGCCAAGGTTTCTTACCAAGCCCAGTTACCAGCCAAAATTGAGCATTTAATGGAGTTGAGCTGCGATAAGGCAAACAAAACTGAGAATAAACATGAAATCATTTGATTTAGTCTGCTTAGTCAAATTGAACAACAACAAAAATCCCTTGATTGTCAGAGCTGAATCAGCAAATATAAAAAACCAAAGACAGTCAACCCTGCACTTACAACCCACTTGAGGTTTTCACACTGACAAGCTAGTCACTAAGTATAAATGATCCTCCCACTGTTGGTTTGTACCACTTCATATTTGTCTGGGTCGTGGAATATATTCTGGGATATGGCTGCATTGCTAGCCTTTCATGCTTAAATTGATGTTTCAGTGAACAAAGACACCAGTACTTTTATTGTGATAAATATTTATGCTGGAAAATATTCTGGGAAGACTCATCTAATAGTAATCTAGTCATGTGAAGAATTTCTCATGTAAACTTGGTGCCTTTCCTATTCATTTTCTAGCACCAGATTGTGAGTATCTGTATTCAGCAACTGGTTGGATCCCAATACCACATACCTTATGTCTCCACATAAATTCAGTGGCTTCACATGGGATCCCCCTTGGGCCTTGCAGTGCTTCCATATAGTAATGATGAGTTTTTGGGGTGCATAAGGACCATGAGTCAGAGCTTTTGTTATCAAATCACAGCTTCCTTCATTGTCAATAGAGATGTGTTGGATTCAGATACAAGTGCATCGCTGGGTACTGATAGGTGTATAAAAGGGTACGTCCAGACTAACCGCCGTATCGGCGGGTAGCGATCGATTTATCAGGGATCGACATATCACGTCTCATCTAGACGCAATATATCGATCCCCAAACGCGCTCCCCGTCGACTCCGGAAATCCACCGGAGCGAGCGGCCGTAGTGGAGTCGACGGGGGAGCCGCGGATGTCGATCCCACTTCGTGAGGACGCGAGGTAAGTCGGAATAAGATACTTCAACTTCAGCTACGCTATTCCCAAAGTTCCACTGTCAAAGTAATGTACAGTAGACATGTAACTTGTCTCACATGTCAGGATGAAGTCTGTTTCACAACCTGTAATGCCAAATCCGAAGAACTTTGGCTGAGCTGAACTCCTGAAAAAAGACCATTTGTGAAATCCCAAAATACAAAACCTAGAGCTCAAAAGAATCAGAGTTCAAAACAGGGCACAGACCCATCCAGATAAGCTGGTAATTGATCAGCTGACCCAAAGGTGGAGTGCACAGTGTGTTTGGGTGCAGAGCCAATGCACAACTTGTGAATTTATTCACTGTCCTGTTGCCTTGCTTCAGCGCTAGAGAATCAGCAGCTGCTAGAAACAACTTCATGCACCCCAGTTTAGGTGTTAAATCACAATAACATGGCAAAAAATAGTGTGTGTGCGGAGGCGGGAGGGATAGGAAAATTGTACCTGCTTCACATTGGGTGCCTGACAAATTCAAAGTCCGGGGAAAATAGTCTGAAGATGTGTAAGAATGCACATAAAATACAAAGCAAAAGTTCGTGCTTATAGAACATGGGACCTACCATATTGGATCAGAGCAGTGGCTAGGCTAGTCCAGTATCCTGTCTCCATCAGTTACCAATACTAGATGTTTCAGAAGGAGCCATAGTGGGCACTTGGCCCCAGACAGCCCCTGGCTGTCCTTAAATAGCAGCTGTGCTGGTGGATGGGAAGCTTTAAGTGGCAGTTTTGATGGGAAAAGGTGGTTGAACGGCAGCGATTCATGTAAAGGGACATAGCCCAACCAGAGCTTGCTCTTTGGTGTCCCAGAGAAATCAAGGGTAGGGGAGAAATTAAATTATCCATCATGAAAGTATAGCAAAACTGACAGCAAGTGCAGGGAAAATCTATAATTAAATCTAAGGGGTAAATCCCAACCCTCTCCCATCCCGTATGGACCCAGAGGGTACCAAGGGAGTGGAACTGCTATGGGATGGGAAGTAGTTTTTTGCAGGGGCACAGTGGATGTCCAACCCATGCCCACTTTGGAGCCATAGTTGATCAGGGTCTTCCCCATGACCGTGTGTGAGCCAGAAGGGGACCAGGGGAAGAAGGGTGGGTGAGTTGGGAGGAATCATTCATATCTGGATCTTCGCATCCATAGCCCTGTAGGGGTGAGTAAGGGAATGCAGTGACTGCTCCAATCATTGGGTGCTGCAGCCACTCCAAGATCCCGTTTCTTCTCCTCCCCTTCTGCATCTGCCATGCACTGGCAACCGCCAGCTGCACTAACTTTTTAGTGGCTTTATGGCTGAGAGGCAGAGGGAGCTGAAGTGCCTCCCCAAGGCTATGCCACCAAAGACGATAACTCCCAGTTTCAAACTTCCCATGTGATGACCTGTAGCTAGCTCTCCAGGGGTCTGAGAATGGGGATGGTATGTGTGGGTTATCTAAGGGTACTATGGAGGCAGGTTACCCTCACCTTCTGTTGCATAGAAAGAACAAGATTTGTACACTTGCATCTAGGAGGAACAGATCACTTCATTGAGGTTTCTTAACTTTGGCTTATCAAGTAACTTGTAGTTTAAAATATCATAGCCCCCAACCCCTGAACTTCTTGCTGCTTAAGTGTGGCAGTGTCTCTAGCAGTGAAGAGGTTAATAGACAGTATTCTGATATGCTGAGTGTTGGCTCTGCTTGGAGTGGAGATATCAGTTTGGAAAATTGGCCAGTGTGCTGTTGCACAAGATCTGTAATTAACATCTGACAGCCGCTTGTCCGCATATCGGTGGGCAATAGGGTGATACATCGCTCTTTACAGATGAAGCAAGCCCTTTGTCCTTCCAGTTTTATGGCCCTGTGGGTAGCCCTTCAACTCAAGTTCCCAATTAGTCATTTGACGGAGATTTTTCTAAGACGGATAGTATAATATGGAACACCAATGGATTATGAAATGCCCTTGTGGTTTAACAGCCAGGTGATACACACTGTGTT
The DNA here is from genome assembly GCF_016161935.1 of Mauremys reevesii. Classification (NCBI taxonomy): domain Eukaryota; kingdom Metazoa; phylum Chordata; order Testudines; family Geoemydidae; genus Mauremys; species Mauremys reevesii. Next base: position 21,884,346 of record NC_052633.1, read on the forward strand.
GAATATTATAGACAGACATTTAAAAAAATATATATAATCTGCTCTTATTAAATATGCAGCGCTGCTATTTAAAATGTTACTGACATGCGTAATGGCTTTGCAAAGTCTAAGCCTTGCGCCCCACCCCTCACAAAGCCCCATTCCTGGAGGGAATGTAGGTGGTTTGTACTGCCATCTTCTGAAAGGAGAGAAGGGATCTTTAAACTCCAAATGGGGACGTCAGAGCAGCCTCTCAGGCAGAGGATTCTTTTGATGTGCACTGAACTTGGAGAACTGAATGGCACCTGGCCCTTAGCCACTTCGGGAGGGATCACAGTCTGAGTCAGTCATAGGTTTCTTAAATGTGCGCTGGAAAATATTTGCCATACTAGAGAAAGAGCAGTGTGCTTATGGAACCAGATTCTGCCTCTCACCTGAATGAATCGCATGTAATTCCACTGAGTCAACGTAATGTAATTACTATGGTTGACATTTTCCCCAACAAAATGTTTTTACTGACAAGTGGGGTATTGTCAAAACAACTTTGTCTTCACCAAACAATTTTTTTTTAAATTTTATATTTCTTAAAATTCTTAAAATTGTTCCTTTCTAATTGGAGGGGAAAGTCTCATTTTGCCTCTTCTTTAAGAAAGAATTCCCTTCTCCACCCACTGCTGGAAAAATAAGAACATAAGACTGGCCATCCTGGGTCAGATCAAAGGTCCATCCAGCCCAGTATCCTGTCTGCCAACAATGGCCAATGCCAGGTGCCCCCGGGGGAAGTGAACCTAACAGGCAATGATCAAGTGACCTCTCTCCTTCCATCCATCACCACCCTCTGACAAACAGAGGCTAGGAACTCCATTCCTTACCTGTCCTGGCTAATAGCCATTAATGGACTTCCCTAAAATAATTCATGGAGGTTAAGTTCTGTGGCCTGTGTTCTACAGGAGGTCAGAGTAGAGGATCATAAGAATGAGTGTTTTTTGTTTTGTGTTTGGTTTTTTGCCCCCAAAAGGGGGGGAGGGGAGAAGTGAATTTATGAATGAAAAGAGGATTTTCTTCTGAAAATGTTCCTGGTGGGAAGGGAAGCAAAACAACCAAATTTTGGAGCAGCTCTAATGATTACAACCAAGTGTGAGAGTGACCAACAGGCACACAGTTCTAATCTACTGTTTTAGGCCAAATTGTGCCTTTGTTTTCACTAGTGTAAACTGAAATTTCTCTCTGACATCAGTGGGTTTATTCTGGTGTCCCTGAGAGCAGAAGTTGGCCCCGGGGCTAGGGGGAAGGCCTCACGCTTCCAGGGCATGTCTCTTCCTGCTCTAATAGCAGGACGTGGCCGTCAAAAAGATGTTGCTGCTCTTTTTCAATTGTCCAAGTGTTGAATCTGTTTTCTGGAAGGGGTTTTCGGAGGGTGGCAGCTGCTGCCATATTGCACAAGCTGGCATGTAACCTTGCAGCAGGGGACTCCTAGGGTAAGGAGGCTACCCAGTGGTGAGCAGTGGTGGCACAAGGTACCAGCAGCAGTATTGCCACCTGCCCTCCATAGGGGGCAGTTGGCCAGGCTGGCAGAAATATGCAATTTGTGCCTCGCTGCACCAGCAGGAGTGAATCTGGCTTATTGTTCTCTTTCTAAATGTGATCTGGCAGGTGAAACACCAGATCAAGACTCATTGAATCTTTGTCAAATTTCCTGAATTTCCTTTTTCTTCAGATTATTTAAATTGCTTGATCCAGTTCCCAGTGAAATTAAGGGGAGTCTTTTTCCCCCATTGACTTTGGTGGCACGTGAATATTGAATAAGATTGAGTGCTTGGATAAGAATATTGAAGATGATACAAGATTCCCTCCCCCTCTCTCTCCCCCCCCACAGAGAGAGAAGCATGATCCTTTAGCCATTTCTTTTAGTGATACTTAGTTGATCTACTTCTTTTCGCAGTCCACCAAACAGAACCAACACAGGGTACAACACATAATCACACAACAACATAAAAGCATAGGTCCTGATTCTCTACTGTGTTGTATCTTCCGCAGACTGGGTTTACAGGTAATATCCTAACAAACTAGAATACCATTTTATCATTTTGCATGGGTATAAATGAATATACAAGGCAATGGAGAATCAGGCCCACTGTCTGCTGTGCTATTGTAATCTGTGTAGCTTGTGTTGGAACACCTTTAAATGCACTTGATATTTTATAATAATTCTATGAACACTGTTGGACCTCATGAAGAGAAACCTCCTAGCAATATTTAAACTGCAATAATACATTGCATTTAAAATGTCTTTGGAATATGCTACAGATTTAGAAAGAAAAGAGGCATCAGGAAATTATCTCTTTCATTTGAGTTTATTAGGAATTGTGTATAAATGCATGCTCAATTGCAGCTGAATTGCTGTAATTTATTACATTATACTTTGAACAACTGGTAAAAATGTGTGTGTATATTTTGAGACAAGCCTGAACTAAAATCCTATGTTGAATATGCCTAAATATTGTGGGAAATTTGGATCTGGACCTGAACTTTACTACAGAGAGAAGAGCTAAAGGCAATCACCACCTCAATCCCCCCCTGTTCTGAACATCCCTAATCTTTGAAGGAGTTTGGATCCAAGCTATGCTGTGTGGGCCCAACTCTGTAACATTATGGAAGTGACTATAAGCGATGAGGCTAGCTCATCACTTGAGATTACCACAATGTCACCAGAATTCCTTGAAGTTCAAATAGTTTCTACTCTGATTGGAACCCTGACATATTTGTAACTTCTTCATTCTTCACAGTTCTCCTGTATTTTTATTTCAGGGATAATGCAAGCTATTACCAAGAACCACTAGCTTCTTCCTCTCTCTCTTGCTTGCTGTTTTTTGGTTACAATTATGATTGTTTGTGAAACAGATTTTTAAACCTATGATTAGGTTTGTTTCATGCTTTTAAAAAATAATAGCAATACTGTAAACACATTTTGGGATATTTTTAAATCTGGACTGATAGGAAAAATAGTTGAATACAACTAATGTTCTCTAAGACATTTATATAATATTTTTTCCCTGTAAAGATATGTGGCATGTACACAATTGTGATGGGATATACAAATCTCGCACTGGGCTTGAAGGGACTAAAAGGCAATGCTGGGACCAGAGAGCCCTGCCCCTTCAGGCCTGCTGAGCATGCTCCACCTGACGGAGCAGGTTAAAAGGAACTCAGAAACTCAGGCAAGGGGTGGTGGACTGGCTGCAGGAGAGAAGCCTCCTTCTCCAAGGAAGCCAGACTGATGGTGAAACCTGAAAGGGGACCACATAGCAGGTAAGACCCCCTGCACCACCTTCCCCAGCCACCCAGCACGTCAAGAAGCAGCCAGCAGGTCTTGCAGGGCCCTGCTCATCTGGGACTTTGTGAAGCTATTGACTCTTTGGACTACAGGAGCCATGCCCCATACTGAAGGGGCACATAAGTAGGAAATAGTCCAGGGTGGCAGACTTAGGCTCTCTGGGGAGAAACCTGCCAGTGTGACTTTCCACAGGGCCCTGGGCTGGGACACCCCTCCCCCACCCCCCATAAGGGCAAAGACCCCATACGCAGTGGGGAGGAGGCCCAAACGCTCCTGGCCTGGAGGCAGGGACATGACAGAGCTACCCCTTCCCTGACAGTGAGACACAGAGTTGGAGATCTGGTGCACTAACTACTAGGCCACCTGAGCCTCCTATCACAAAATAGATGGGGATGTGATAAACGTGTATGTGGTTGTGGTGGTTGTTGTTGTTTTTTAAGGCACAAATCAAACTTAAGTGTCTAAATCCCATTATTGGCACCTAATGGCCCTTTTTGCCTGTGCAAATCGCACCCATTGCATCCAAGGGAGTTATATGGGTTCCTAGATGAGGAAGAGTTTCAGAGGTGCTCAGTAATGACCTGACTCTGCTCCTCTTAAGGCCAAGGAGTATTGTCCCATTTAAGTCAATGGTATAACACTCTTCAACTTCAATGAGAGCAGATATTGGCCAATGCTAAGAGCCACCCATTGTGACTATGTATTCCAGTTAAAATCGACACGATCTGGGATCGACACCACCCTACAGTGTCTGGCTGTCTGTCACCACAGTGCTCACAATAACTCTGTTCTTTGAAAGTTCAGGTTTGAGAAAAACTTATTTTGGGAACTTCCCAATATAGTGAAAGGCTGGGAGTGCTTGTTAAGGTTGTACTCTGTGCTGAATCTGTTAGCATCCCTATAAAAAAGGGCTAAAGCCTGACTATAGCATGGACAGTGGTTTCTCCCAATGATATATTAAAATAGGCCTCCTATGAGGTGTAGGGATATGTCTTATGATTTGCTGCAGATTCACAACTCTGCATTTCAATAAAGGATGCGAAGGTACTTAGTGAAACTAGACAAGCTTTCAGTCCATTTATCAAAGTGCTGTCAGTCCCCACTTCAAGGCAGGTGAAACAATAATAAATATTGAGCACAAGAAAGTTGATCTGTATCCAGGGCATTTTTAATGTTGTGGGTTTTTTTTTTAAAGTCAGTGTGAGACCCTTTGGCTCTTGCCAACTCTTGTTTTATCCATGGTTAGAGGCACTTAAGAGATGTGCATATGACTTTTTTATGACTATCTTGTAGAATTTTCTATACTTTATTCAAAATAGGACAAATATATTGCATCTTTTTGTATCTAGATATTGGAGCATTTCACTGGATCCCTCTCCTTTGTGTTCATGGACTCATCTTGGGTTACGGCTGGTTGGTTTAAAAATACTAGTTTTCAATACAGTAAAGTGTGAATGCAACTTGTGACAGGGTATAATAAAAACAGCTAGGAAGTGACAGAGAAGCGAAAATCAAAAGACAGCATGGAGCCAAAAGACTTGCATATATTGAAAAGAGATACAATTTGGCTTATGGGACACAATTCCCTTGGAAGTCTGTGGGTCAAGTTCAGCTGTGATTAAAATAATGGTATAAATTGCATACAGCGGGTTGGAAAATGGATTTAACTGGTAAAATAGTGTAGCATGTAGCAATTTGATTGTGGAAAAACAGCTCTCAGTGGACTTCCATTGTGGTTGCTGGGTTCTTAGCAGCTCTGAAAATCTGGCCCTAGGTGTATAAATCTGGGTACCCAAAGTCCAGGGCACCCAAAGTTAGAGACCCTAGAAATTTGGCCCAATATCTCTGCTGACCTATGGCAATAGCTCAACTCAAGTAGAACAAGGTTGTCATTCTACTTGGCTACAACATGCCTGAAGACAGGCTGGGTGGTCCAGTGGTTGCCTGGAACATGGCAGACATTAGTGCAATTCCTTGGTCTGACTCAGATTTTCTATGAGACCTTAAACAAGTTATCTAGTTTCTCCGTGCCTCAGGTCCCCATGGAAAATGGTGATAACCAGGTACTCTCACCTCATAGGTGGGTTGAGGATCGATATACTAGTGATTGTGAGGTGCTCAGATAGTCTGGTAATGGGGGCCTGTAGATGAGCGGACTCACCCCTGCGGCGCCTCCTGCTGGTGACTTCTGGGAATTAGCTCATTCCAGCTCTGGAGCACCCTCTGCAGGCCATTGATCCTCCTGTCCTCTGGCCCCTGTGTCCCTCCCTGGACCCGGTGCCCTTTTACATGGGGTGCTGCCCCCTGGCAGTAACCCCTTTCTCTCAGGGTCTCCCCTCCCCAGGGAAACCCCCACCCTCTATCCACACCTCGCCTCAGTATATGGCTACTGCCAGTCATTGTCTAGCCCCTGCGCCCTGGGGCAGACTGCAGTATCAGCCTGCTCATCACTGGCAAGGTTGGGTTTGGACCTGCTGCCTTGGCCTACCCCGGGGCTGCCCTCTGCAATCCCTAGTACCTTTTGACCTTCTGCTAGGCCGCAGCCTGGGGCTTTCCAGGCTAGAGCTCCCCAGCTCCTCATCCTGTCCCCAGCCCTGCTTCCCTCAGGTACTCTGCTCAGGTCCCTGCAGCCAAGCCCATCTCCCTCTACAAACAGAGAGGGACGTCTGTCTGTCCCTGGCTTCTCTGCCTTTATGGGCCAGCTGAGTCTGTCTGGGGTGTGGCCCCAGCTGCAGCCACTTCCCCCAATCAACCCGCCTAAAAGCTGCTTTCTCCAGCCACACCCCCCTCCCAGGGCTGTTTTTACCCCTTCAGGGCAGGAGCGGGGGGTCCACCCCGCTACAGGGCCATATAAGGAACGTAGATGGTTCAAAGATGGAGAACATAACCAGATTACATGGAAGTGGTTAGGTTAAAACCATCGACAGCTGAAGCCTTTAGTCTGATTAGGTCCCATCCATACCCCAGCTTATAGTCCTTTTATAAGCCAATCCATGGGACCTGGTTATGGCTATAATATAGGTTCATATTCATAGATTCTAGGACTGGAAGGGACCTCAAGAGGTCATCGAGTCCAGTCCCCTAGACCATCCCTGATAGACATTTATCTAACCTACTCTTAAATATCTCCAGAGATGGAGATTCCACAATATAAACAGTGCCTTATGTAAATGAGCTCATATATCCACGTTCTTCAAAAAAACGAAGATTTGCAAAAAGAAGCTCCAAAAATCAACTGTCCATTTTCAATATGTGTTAGACTCTTTCACCAGGGTGAGACCAACTTTCTAATGTCTTCCCTAGGCTAGCTCAGAAGTTTATTGGCTGGGAGAGCATTATGGCCAGACTGTATGTACCACTGGGTTTCCAACCCCTATTGGCTCATTCGGGAGGGAAAACTCTGATCTCCCATTTGGTAGAGTGCATTGGCCCTAATGTGTGTAGTTTTGAATTAAGTTCCAATAAACGAAGGAAAAGTATACACCAACGAAGTGCTCCCATTAACTTGCATTTAAGATGTTCATGTTTAAAAGGTGATTTATTTATTTTGGCCTTTTTAGACCCTGTTAGGGAAAGGCAGAAATTAAAAGAACTTGCTAAAGAAAGCAAGAGTCTGTAATGCACCAACTCATTGTTATATATTAATCTGCTCTTATTAAGTGTTAACTTGACCAATCATATAGACCTCTAAAGGAGGCTGGAAAAATCTGAAAACCAAACATGTGAACAACTAGTGGGATTGTTTTATTGGAATCATTAACTGAATTGCAGTTAAATCCTATGTTGTCATAGCTGTCTTAAATTAAGCTAGGAAAGTTGTCATCTGTCTCTTTTTTTTTTTAATTCATTTGTTGCTCTTAGGACATAGTGAAAAGTTGAATAGAATTATTTGAATCTACATCCATCTAAATGAATTTGTATTTTTTATATTGGATTATTTTACTGAGTAGTAAGTTAGATGCTCTGGTCCTGAAGCTGGGAGTTTAAGGGCCTGATCAGGGAAACACATGCTGAATACATCCCTATTCAAGAAAACACCTAAGCACATGCTTAAGTCCCATTGACTTAAACTTAAAGTTTACCATGCACTTAAGGGCTTTCCTGAATTGGTACCCAAGATAATTAGGTGCCCAACTCCAATTGCATTTCAGTTAGTTGGGTTCCTAACTCCCTCTTTCCTTTAAAAATCCCAACCAAGTCTCCCGTACTGCAGTTGGACTGCTAGGATGACACAGGTGTAATGGAATAAGGAGCGGTGAAAATATGATAGTACTGGGTGTCGCAGTTGTACTGTTTTAACGATGAACAACAAGCCAAGTTAAACTTGGGGTCCTGCTTCTAGATTTGTCTCTCTTACTAGCAGCTTTTCAAATACTGAAGTCAGTTACAATAAATTTGTAAAGATCCGCGAAAGTGAAGAGTTAAAATTTAATGGCCAAATCCTCGTCTGCACTGAAGTAGGGGAAAGGCACCTTTGCTCCTTGCAGGGCTGTTCTGTTGTTGCTAGCTGGAGCAGTTGCCTAGGAACTGTCTTATCCCAGGATCAGCCACATTGCCTTGACTCCTCTACACTCTCTGTGCAGCTCTGGGGTAAAGAGAATGAGTGACACAGAACTTTATACATCCTCAGCTGCCCCTTCAGGGCAGCTTTGTCTTGGCACAGCAAAGCACCCAGAATGATGCTGAGGATGTGGGCCCAGGTTTAAAAGATGCTGAAGAGTACAGAAAGCATGTTAGATACTATCCTGCCAATGGGATGCTGGCGTTCCAGCTTCGACAAGTCCTGCTTGTCCTGCAGGCAACTTCCACCTTAGTTTCAAGGAGAGATTCCATGCCGCCCCTTTCAGGGTCACCCAGAGGGAGGGGCAAGTGGCGCAATTTGCCCCAGGCCCTGGGCCCCACAGGGGCCCCCAGAGTTTTTCAGGGCCCCTGGAACGGGGTCCTTCACTCACTCCGGGGGCCCCGGAAAACTCTCGCGGGGCCTGGGCCCCCAGAGCTTCTTCCGCTCCGGGTCTTCGGTGGCAATTCAGCGGCGTGGGGTCCTTCCACTCCGGGACCTGCCGCCGAAGTGCCCCGAAGACCCGCGGCAGGGGGTCCTTCCGTGGGACCTGCCACCGAAGACCCCAGGCCGCCTGAATCCTCTGGGCGGCCCTGGCCCCTTTGCAAGCTTTACACGATCAACTTGTGTTTAAAGTTTCAGAAACGTTTTTTTTCCTCCTCCCCACCCCCAAGCAAAAATGAAGCTGCTTATTTCAGCTTCTAAAGTCACTTCAGGGATTCTGCAACCTGACTGGTGATTCTCAGATGAAGCGTGTGTTTGGGTGGCTGCCAGAAGGGCTATAAATTCCTGTCCTTTTTCCACGCAGGCCCACCATACGTCTCAGTGATGGCAGTGAATGGGCTGAGGGAAAACACTTCATTTTAAGGGATAACAAACTGTTTCCTGCTTTTGGTGCTCTATCAGCCCCCCCATTCATTTCAAATTATAGACTATCAGGGTTGGAAGGGACCTCAGGAGGTTATCTAGTCCAACCCCCTGCTCAAAGCAGGACCAATCCTCAGACAGATTTTTGCCCCAGATCCCTAAATTGCCCCCTCAAGGATTGAATTCATAACCCTGGGTTTAACAGGCCAATGCTCAAACCACTGAGCTATCCCTTCCTCCTAAGCTTACCTATTGGGTTTGGATACTGGACTGCCAACCACAGTCTACTTTCAGATAAAACATGTATGATTTACTTCTCTTAAAAAGCTTGCGAGCATGTTCTGGGAAGCAATAGCAGGTGTGAGGGGACATTTCCCGTTCTATGGGAAGAGAGAAGCCCAGCTGTCCCACAGACGTGGTTTTAACAGAGCCTTTCAGTGCTTTTTAAAAAATAGTTTGGAACCATTAAACGAAGGAAAAAACTCTTTCTATCATGAAATTTAAGAACTCTTAAAATGATACAAATTATTTGCACAAGGGCCCCAGCTGAGATCTGGTCTCCTTGTGCCAGGCGCTGTACGAACGCATAGTAAGAGACCATTCCTGTCCTAAAGAGCTTACCAATTCTGTGGTAGCGGAGGGGAAATATAAACAAAACACCTCCAGCCTTTAATCCTTCTTCAGGGGATATTTGAAAAGAAATGAATGTAGGAAAATAAATGCTCCACTGATTAACCAGTGAAGTCAGATTAAATTACATTATAGCTGGGAGACTAGGAATATTGCAGCATTAGCTAAAGATTCTTAGGGGGAAACTTGGCAAAATCAGTAACATAAATAAAGGGTGTGGTTTTATCAGAGCACTAAAATGTAACTTACCCCAATAGAAACCAGGCTGTATGATATTTCAGCCAGGGATGAGTTAATTTGTAATAATCTCTACTTCTGAGACAGACGCTCCTATGGAATTTACCTGATACTGACCTGGATAATGTTTAAAAGTTTGTTCTAAAGAAAAATCTGAGGGGTCTCTAAGCAGATGGGAACATCTGGCTCTCCAAAAAAGTTTTATTGACCTTGGTCCAGATCCTCAAAGGTACTTTTGTGCCTAACTCCTGTTGATTTCAATCTGGCTTGAATGCTAAAAGGTCTCCTCTAAAACAAGGTGACTTCATTTGGAATAATCCATTCAGGTATTAAATACATTCTACATTATGCTGAAAATGACGGAGCATCTTATCTTCCGTATTCCTTGGAGCAAGAATTCTCTCTCAGTAGTGGCCTGATCTGGGTTGTGGCTTCTCAGTGCTCTTGTAATATAAATGTTAAAGAACAATAATAATGAATATGCTTAAACAAAAACCCACCTGCCTTTCCCATTGTAATGCGTGGAAGTTGTGGGTGTCCCGCACATCTGAGGAGCAGACCCAGAGGCCATTGTGGAGCATGCACACAGCCAGAGCAGCATAGACTGTCCATACGTGCTGTCAGAAACAGTGGCGGCTCCAGGCACCAGCGCTCCAAGTGGGTGCCTGGGGCGGCAAGCCGCAGGGGGCGCCCTGCCGGTCCCTGCGAGGGCAGCAGTCAGGCAGCCTTCGGTGGTGTGCCTGCAGGAGGTCCGCCGGTCCGGCGGATTCAGCAGCAGTTCAGCGGCGGGTACGCTGAAGCTATGGGACCGGTGGACCTCCCGCAGGTGCGCTGCCGAAGGCTGCCTGACTGCCGTGCTTGGGGCGGCAAAAAAGCTAGAGCTGCCCCTGGTCAGAAAAGGGCTTTCCATTCAGCTCAGAACCCATTATTCACTTCAGTGTCTAGCCCTTTCACAGAGGTTTGCTCACCTCAGCCGAAAACAGTGGTAAGCGGAAGGAAGGTGTTTAAAATGCTGCATGGGGACTCGCAAAAGCTGGATAAGTCAAAAGTTGAAATATTTGTGGTTGGGTTTTCTGTGCGTTTGGGGAATATTTTATTGCCTGATGCACCATTGCCCTCTTAATTCTCCTTTCAGTTCCTTCCTTTAGTGCTAGAATTGAAGGAAGGAAAAAAACCCTGAAGGTACCAGTGGGCCCCCCAGAAGTGATGATCTGCTGCCTTTCCCCCCTTTTATAAACAAGCTGTGGTGAGAAGCAGGGCTATAATCCAGTGACCCCTCTCCCTTCTTCCCCAGTTCTAGCACTGACATACTCTTCTAGGCAATAACCCAAACATTTATAATGCTTCCTCCCTGACAGGGCTATGTGAAAACCTTTGGACTGAGAAAAATCAGGTGTGGTTGTTTTTTTTTTTGCTTCTTGTTTTTCACAAGTAGAGTCAATTTTTTCCCTCAGATGATATAAATAGGAGCCTGAACCAAAACCTCTGATCTAAACAACCCCAAACATTGTGGATGTTCAGAATCTTTGCAAACTTGGACACATGATGCTCTCTCTGCTTGTTGTCATAGAGATCATCCTAGTTCTGTGACTCTTCATTTGGGGCAAATGTGTTCAGATCTAATTCCACTCAAGACAATTACTTTGGTGGGGGGTGGGGGAGGAATTCTTCTATGGTCTAAACAATGAGATTTGAGTAAATACTTGAATTCTCCATAAAATCATCAGTCACTATAGGGGAGAATTTACAAAACAAAAATAAATGGGCCAAACATTCAGCTGATGTAAATCAACATAGCTGCATGGATCTGGCCCAGTATGTTCACCCATCACTGACCAAGGGCCTCTCCAGTATCCCTGGTTGCTTCCTTAGCCCCTTTTGATGCTTGTCTGCAATCCCCATGCATCAAATTTAAAGTTACAGGCCTGATTCTCTTCTTGTCATTGATTTCCATGGAATTAATCCTGATTTACAGTGATGGAAGAAGAATTGGGTCCGTGAATATGTCAATGCTTTATTTACAATTATGAGCATGCAAAGAGATTTAATCAACACATTTGCCATCAGTGCTGGAGTTTATTTTACTTTTAATGAGTGGTGTCAGATTTAATACCAATGGAGTATACATTAAAGTGTGGTTTGGCTCTGAAAAGGGACTCTGCAAAAATGGCATGGTGGGGTTTCATGTTTATTGTCTCTAAATAATAATAACTTCCAGATTAAATGCAAGAACTTTAGAAGTAAAAAATATTTTTTCTTTCCAACGATCAATCTGGGAAACTCAGGTTGGGGGTGTCATAGCAACCTGGTTCTTTTCTTGCAACGTCATCACTGGTACTAAGGTTCTGCAGACCTAATTCTGCTGTCAGTTACACCTGGGCAGCCTCCCCATATTCAGATGACGCCCTTATTGGCACCTGCTCAAACCCATTGTCTCAAATGGATTTGCCAATGGTAACAGATTACCCCTGTAATTGGAGTTTGTCAACAAAACTGGTTGCTAATCTACAAAACGAAACCGAATCCGGCTCACGCTCTTAGCTGTGCTGTCTCCACAGGGCTAAGAGGAGTACAAAGACTTTTTTCACCAAACTAGAAAGGGTGAAATTCATCCCTGTCCAGATAGCCAACACAAACCAAGCTGGGCTCAAGAGGGATGTAAGTGTGGCATATACCTTTTGCTGCGGCTCTGCAGTAGGGTGAATTTCATTATCAGGGAACAGGTCTGTTGAGTAAGATTCATAGATTCCCAGGCCAGAAGGGACCATTGTGGTCATGTAGTGTGACTGCCTGTCTAACACAGGCCATAGAACTACCCCACAATAATTCCTAGAGCAGAGCTTTTCGAGAAACAGCCAATCTTGATTTGAAACATTGTTAGTGGTGGAGAATCCACCATAACCCTCGGTAAATTGTTCCCCTCGCTATCAAAAATGTTCACATTATTTCCACTCTGAATTTGTCCACTTCAGCTTCCAGCCGTTGGATTGCGTTATACCTTTCTCTGCTCGATTGAACAGTGCATTATTAAATGTTTGTTAACATTAAATTGTTCCTCATGTGAATAGGTCCCATAACCCTTTTTTCCCCCCAAAGTGGACTAGCACTTTGATTCACCCCAACGCCAGTTTTAGTTTTAGTAGTAGTAGTAGTAGTAATACGGCGTGAATTGAAAACAATTGCCCACTATCGATGGCTCCTTTTTTACTCCCTATGGCAGAATGTGATCTATGCAGACACAATGACATTCACCCAAGTCTGAGCCTCCACTCGTTCCAAACAGCTGAGTGAGCTGTAATAACGCTCCAGGTAGGATTTTATCTTTGGAACCATTCCAGCAGGCTTAGATAAAATGGTATAACCCTCACTTTATACTGTTATACTGGCATAAAGGTGCTTACCACTGTAGCTTATCCTCATATGGAAAGGAGAATAAGCTCTCCCAGTATAAGTCACCTTTATACCAGTACAACTTGCATCAATACTGGGGCTTGTACTGGTATAACTATTTTGGTTTAAAAGCATTGCCAACCAATATAGTTATAGCAGTACAAAAACTGGGTAGACCAAGCCATAGAAACTTTCCATAGGGAGAGAGATTACTATTGAATGGGACGCTTCCCATATTTAAACTCCCCATATAGTCACCAAATAATTATTTAACATGTATTACTGTGTGTGTACACATGCCATCTAAGTGTGTCTAAGAATATATACTATGTAATGCGCTTTACACACAGTACAATAACTATAAAAATTCAATCATAGGGTGCAGTCTGATGAAATATTTTTAAAAGGACACTGTTAGTCCTTTGTATGTCTAAATACATTTATTTTGGTCACTATTGTCTGGGAAAACTTCTCCACAGCTACTGCACTAAAACCACTCCAGTACTTGGTTTGTTATTTGGTCAATTACTTTTGGTCTGCCTTGCATATTCTTGAGATACTTCATGTAAGATGCCTATTTAAGCCAATAGTGCCTTTTTGGATAAAACAATACATTCATGAACAATATTCGCTCTATATATTGGCCAAATTTCTCATTTATTACTGGGCTATCTGTGCAATTTAATATTCTGTGAGCCGATTTCTTAATGGGGATGTGTTGTTTTTTTAAAAAAGTGTATTCTACAATTTAACACAATATATAAAAGAAATCAGAACCTTCGTGCTACAGCTGTGGGTTTGTCGGTCCCTTATCTAACATTAAGATGCTAATGCTGTGTGCCATCCATAGAGAACTGTTTGACTTACTGCATACTCCCATTTAATAGACTTAAGCAACCTGAAGGAAAATTAACATGAAAGTTAATTTTCAATCTTTGAAATACTCCAAAAATGTTAAAGTCCATCCAAGCTCTTTGTGGTGCCAACTAATTGCCCTTTGATCCAAAGGAATCCTGCGTTACATCCTGGCTAACTCACCTTCTATCTCATATTAATATAACCCTATGAGTTCCCTGGCTCCAGCAATATCCTATTCCAAAAAACGAGAAGAAAAATTGTCCAATCCTAATGGATTTTTGAAAGCCAACGGACATACAGTGAACGTTGAAGTGTTTAGGGGGATGCCACTGAGTTTTATCATAACCTACTGTTCTGATGTGAGTGGTATTAATTCCTAGATGCAGGGTTAGTTTGATGGAATTCTAGAACACAGAGGGAGGAAGCAAATGTATGTCGGGATTAAAAATAAACAGTGTCAAGGAACCATTCCAGTGTGGCCCAGCATCTCTGGCTTGGTCTGCAACGCATTTCACATTTGATGTAAAACCACCCTTAACTACTATTGACTCTCAGCTTTCTGCGTGAATGTAAATGGCTACACTTCCAAGAAGCTTCGGTGATTCTTTTTGCGGTATTAAGTGACTAATTAACTAGAACGTTTTGTACTTGATGTGGAATAGCCAAGTAGGTCAAGCTGCCTCTTAACACAGTGCCTTGATTTAAAAATCTAACACATGACTATTCACATAATTGTAAAATAATTATCTGTCCCCCCACCCAACAGATCATTAAATGGCCCAAGATTCAATTTTACTTTGCTATCAAATCTGTCTTGACAAGAACTCCCATTTGGCATAGCATAGGCAGTTAAATAAGAGTTACACAATATGAGTGTTGTGCTCCTATAAATAAGAATGGTGGCCTCAATTGTTAGCTTTCAACAAAAGTTAATGCTGTCTGTGGTACTTACATGACCCCCATGACCTCACAAGCTTTAGTGTACTTATCCTCCGCACCCCTTGAGATAGGGAAGATCTGCTATCATATGGGAATCTTTACCCATAGGGAACTGACCCACGGAAAGGCGAAGCGACTTACCAAAGGTCATACAGGAAGTGTGTGGAGGAGTAGGGGAATGGCACCCAGCTCTCCAGCTAGCATCTGAATCACTGGTCCACTCTAACCCAGGTCAGAGCAGCCACAAAAATGTAGTGAAATGCAAGGTTGCATCTCTCAGACAAGGAGCCAAGATGCAAACATCAGGGGGGAACTGCGTCTTCAAACTTTGGGTGATCTGGGGCTTTCACTCCTCCAACTTTTGCAGACTGATATACATCAAAGCAGTCTCCCACCATTGTTGATAGCAGCACTGGGGAAACTTTCCTTCACTGAAACTGAATGAAATTCTTAAAGAAAAGTTTCTCCTTGACTGAATGGGGGTTGGAGTGGGCCCACTACTAGCACTGGATTTTGGATCCAATGGGAGTTAGAAATATCAGTGAGCAGATGGACAATCCAACCATCTCAAGTGTGGGTGTGAAACTTCACACATCAAGGGAAAGCCGCAAAATGTGACTGGACATGTTTTCTGAAAGGGTGAAAAACATCAGTGAATGGCGACAGAAGTTGTCTGGAGTGGCACTGGGACTGGTTGGGGTGGCTGAAATTCACTAATGTGGTTTGAGGTCAGTTAGATGGTGGCTAGGTTCTCATTCCTTTACTCCGCTGAGTAGCACCTTACTCCACACACGATCCCATTGTTTTCACTCCTGGAGCAAGGCACTGTTCAGTGTGAGTGACAGGCTCAGAATCTGGCTGACAATTGGCATGATTCCTCTCCAAACAAGAGAACCATGTCAAAGGAGGGAAGTGAGCTGATCCTCCATTTGCTTCCCTCTGCTCCCCTGCACATAGGGGTTACTAGTTATAACAACCCCCACCCTTCAACATTTAAAAGTTCCATCTTGCGGAGCGAGCAAGAGTGAGCGGGGAATGCTAAGAAAAGGAGAGAGAAATGATCTTGCAAAATGAACAGCGAAAGGCGATACAATCCCTTCATTTAAAAAAAAGGGTGAATGACTAGAAAAAGGACGGTAAAATAATAAGCCTCTAAATTTCCCTTAGTAAAAGAAACAATTAGAAGGGCTGAGCCCATCAGGATCATTTGCCAGATAGGGATCTGCTCTTTTCTCTCCGCTCTAGACTAGCCAACCCTATTGCCGCAGGAATAAAACTGTGGTCAAAACTAACCAAGGGAATCAAGGTGCAAATGAGTGGCAGTGCTGCAGTGAACTGCCATAGTGTGATGAAAAGGCTTAACAGTAGGCTGACCAGATGTCCCCATAAAATCGGGACAGTCCTGATATTTGGGGCTTTTTCTTATATAGGCTCCTATTACACCCCTCCCACCGTGTCCCGATTTTTCACACTTGCTCTCTGGTCACCCTACTTAACAGGTACAGGCTGACCACAGAGAGGGGGGCGAAGAGAGAGCAGTCACCTGCACTAAAGGCTTTTTGCATAATGGTATCCGCACCTCTGCCTACGCTAACAGCTGTCAGGCAGTGGAGGAAATAGACGACGAAGCTGTTGTGTGGGTAATGGCTGCAGTCACAGCAGGCAGATGCTCCAGAGGCTCAACAAACCAAAGTTCAAAAGCACAGTGCCAGGAATTAAATCGCAGAGGGAAACGCAGTGACTAAGGAAGTACAAGGGCCCAGAGGGAGTATTGTCTGCAGCACTGTTTTTGAGGGGAGGGAGGACGATGACAGAGCAGCCCTGTGCACTCTTGCCAAGAAGACGGAAAAGCAAAACCTCCATGGTGTGGGAATTTATTTCTCTTTCAATCCAAAATCGAGCCGCAATGCAGCCTGGCGCTCGTGTGGTAGGGGAAGGAGGATGCACGCAGGAACAGCTGCTCTAAGAAGTCCCTTGAAAAGTAACCATGAAGTAACGTGGGAGAAACATCTGTGCAGTGTGAAGTAGACGTCAGCACCTGCAATTCTGGCAGGTTGAGTGGAGGAACCATACAGGACACTGGAGAAACTAGGAGCATGTCAAGAAGGGGTGTCCCATTGATTGACTGCAGGGACTGCCCAAGGGACAGCAGCGTTCAAGGGAAGAATTGCTGTTAGGTCTGTGTGCCCACCATACGGTGCACTGACTTTTCTCAGCACTGTTTGAAAGGGGTGACGTTTTCAATCAAAAACCACACCCCGGACAAAATTCTGGCTGTGCCCTTGACGAGGCAGCAGGCTTTTGGTAATCTGCAACTTCAGTTGAATCTATTTTGCCATCTGTGTGGAATTCTTAAAGCAGCAGCGTCTCAGGCTTTGAGAACATTTTGAAATGAATATGAACTGCTGATCAGTGTTTCCTCTTTAATCCATCTGGGCAAGAAGCAGAGATTTCCTGTCCCCACAAGTGAATCTCAGCAGACAACACACTGCCTGAGCATTCAGAAATCCTGTGTTGTGGTGAAGATGTTCAGATGAAGTCAGTCCTTGCAGCCTAACTCATTTGTTAATGGGGAGAATAGGACATGCACATGCTCCATAGAATATCAGGGTTGGAAGGGACCACAGGAGATCATCTAGTCCAACCCCTTGCTCAAAGCAGGACAAATCCCCAGACAGTGTTGTGTGTGTTTGTTTGTTTTTAATCCCAGATCCCTCAATGGCTCTCTCAAGGATTGAACTCATGACTGTGGATTTAGCAGGTCAATGCTCAAACCACTGAGCTATCCCTCCCCTCCATCAAGGATGGGGAGTTGGTTCATGTGCTACAGTTTTTGCACCCTGTCTTACAATGACCTTAAATGCT
This sequence comes from Mauremys reevesii, assembly GCF_016161935.1. Classification (NCBI taxonomy): domain Eukaryota; kingdom Metazoa; phylum Chordata; order Testudines; family Geoemydidae; genus Mauremys; species Mauremys reevesii. The sequence continues at coordinate 21,902,003 of NC_052633.1, forward strand.
ATGGACAGAGAAACTGATTGTGTTTCACTACCAGCTTCCTTCCCATGTATCCCATTCATCTGCACTCTTGAAACAGTTACTGTGGGACTGGCTCCCAGACTGTGCTCTGGTGGAAGGTATCAGGAGAGGATGCAGGGACAAAAGACTTGAACTGTGGATGCTCCCAACTGTGATGTGTGCCAGTGTGTGCCTCAGGTCTACTGGAAGGTAAAGGGGAGGTAGGTGTGACAGACACTTAAGATAAATGCTGTGGAATAGCTCCTGCTGGCCACCTTTCAAATGTTTCCTCTACAGGCTTTTAGTGCTTCTGAGCTATTGTCACTGATCAAAAGACCTTTGATGGTACATCTGCCATTAAGGCTGAAAAACAGATATAAAAAATGAATAAACATCATACCCTGAAGTGGCTCCCTGAGCTGAGTGAGGAAAGTGGATATGTATATTTAAATGAATGTAGTGCTCAAGAAAGGTACCAGACAGCAGTGGTGTCTGCTATCCTTTCTTTGTGGGCCAACTTCTGCTGTGCGACATGAGTGTAAATCTGATACATAGAAGGAGTTTTCCCATCTCATGAGTGCAGGATTGGGCCCATTAGCTACAGAACAGGAGCAGCCCAACAAGATTCCTGTGTCCCGTCCCATTCCTGACCTGCAAGATCATCTGCTGAGACATCAGTTTGTGATGGGGACACCTCTTTATTAGGGAAGGACGGGTTATCAATAACACTAACTGGATGTTTTACAAATGCCTAGGACAGATTTTGGGAGACCCCTGCCAAAGTTCATGGAGGCCATCCATCAGTTAGATGGAAACCCATTTTTAGTTCTAACTTGCCTGGAGCAGATGTGACTTGATAGGCAAAAAGGAAAAGCTTTTGCAGTCCAATATCAGTCCCTTCAGCCATCTGTAGTCCTGATGATGAGGTAATTCAGACTTCTTACTAATAAGACTCCAATTTAGAAGAAAGTCTGCAGGTATACAAGGCCTGAAACATATTGGCAGCACAAGGAGGACCAGGTTTTGAGAGACCAGCAGTGGGACTCTGAACTTCTGTACGCTTTGGTGCACTGAGGGATTTGCAGGGAGGGATTGGCCAGCTGAGGGCACAAGCATGGCCTGTGGAGGCAGTCCCCAACTACGCAGATCAGTTGGTCATTGCCCAACAGCCAACTGTTGCCATTACACTCCTTCTGGTGTAGTGGCAATTTCCTGGTTCTCTGTGGTGCAGTGGGAAAGGATTTAATTCCTCAGGGACCCCATGAGGATCCCATGCGCAAATGGAAGTTTGCTGAGGACCAGGCTTTGGCCATTGGGGCTGCTTGCATTGTCTTTAGCTCCTGACTTCACTTGTGATGCACTAATCCCATTTGTATATGACCAGTTATCAGATAATACATCAAACAGTCTGCAAATAATTTGAGACATTCCTCTTCTATAGCCATAGCCCTATGGAGGTTAATTACTAAGCTTTCTTTCCCCTCCTCCTTACTATACCTTTGTTTTATAGAGAGAGAAAAGCACCCCCTTCTCCTTCCCCTCCCCAAACAGAAACCTCTTTGTGGCAATACTAGTCACAATAAGATTTTTGTAAAGTAAATTAGCACCAAATGAGAAAATAATGCATATCCATGAGCCAGAAAGCCAGCTATTAAATTCCAGTAGTTTGGCTCCTCTCTTTGTGGTATAGTATAATTAGGCAGGCCAAAAAAGAATTGGAAGAACAACTAGCAACAGACACAAAAACTAACAGCAAAACCATTTTTAAGTACATGAGAAGCAGGAAGCCTACCAAACAATCAGTGGGGACACTGGATGATTGAGGTGCTAAAGGAGCACTCAAGGAAGAAAAGTCTTTGCGGAGAGGCTTAATCAGTGATTCTCAAACTTTCGTACTGGTGACCCCTTTCATGTAGCAAGACTGAGTGCGACCCCCCCACACCTTATGAATTAAAAACACTTTTTATATATTTAATACCATTATAAATGCTCCAGGCAAAGCAGGGTTTGTGATGAAAGCTGATAGCTCACGACCCCCCACATAATAACCTCACAACCCCCTGAGGGGTCCTGACCCCCAGTTTGAGAACCCCTGGGCTAAATGAATGCTTTGCAGCGGACTTCACTTCAGAGGATGTGAGGAAGATTCCCACACTTGAGCATGGTAACAAATCTGAGGAACTCTCCCAGATTGAGCTGTCAATAGAGGAGATTTTGGAACAAACTGGTAAAATTAAACAGTGATAAGTCCCCAGGAGCAGATGGTATCACCCGAGAGTTCTGCAGGAACTCAGATATGAAATTGGAGAACTGCTAACTGTGGTATGTAGCCTATTGCTCAAATCAGCGTCTTTACCAGATGCATGGAGGATAGCTAATGTGATGTTGATTTAAAAAAAAAAAGTCTCCAGAGGTGATCCTAGCAAGCAAAACTTCAGTACTGGGCAAACTGGTTGAAACTATGATAAAGAACAGAATTATCAGATAAATATATGTTGGAGTAAAGAAGCAACTTTGGTGAGACGTGATTTCCCTTTACAAATCTATTGGAATTCTTTGAGGGGGGTCAACAAGCATGCAGACAAGGATGATCCAGTGGTCACAGTGCACTTGGATTTTCAGAAAACCATTGACTAGGTCCCCCAACAAAGAATCTTAAGCAAAGTAGATAGTTGTGGGATAAGAAGGAAGGTCCTCTCGTGGATCAGAACCTGATTAAAAGGTAGGAATAACTGGTCAGTTTTCATAGTGGACAGAGTGAAATAGCAGGGTCCCCAGTGATCTGTACTGGGACCAGTACTGCTCAACATATTCATAAATGATCTGGAAAAGGGGTAAACAGCGAGGTGGCAAAGTTGTCAGATGATACAAAGACTCTGGTTCAGGATTCTCCTAAGATGCATTGTGTCCATACTGTACTTCGAAAGAAACATAAATCCAGGCAAGTCAGGTCTAAAAGTATCATGAGGCAGGCCAAAAGAGAATTTTGAAGAGCTGGCAGATCTCTCAGGGACCTGTTGTAAAATGTTGCTTGCTTTTTTGTTTTTGTTTGTTGGCTTCTCCATAGTTTAGTTTGCCAAGGGAAGCTCCTAAATACCCAGGCTCTAAAAACTATCCACTTGTTGGCAAGAGTGTCTGTTCTCCTGCACATCAGTGTTTGGGTCAGGTCTAAAATTTAAACCTAGATTATTCCTGTGATATAGTAGTGCTAAGTCTGAGTCCGCATCTACAAAGGGATCTCACAAAACTCTGTGATTGGGCAAGAAAATGGCAGATGAAATTCATTGTTGATGAATACAAAGTAATGCACACTGGAAAACATAATCCCAACTATACATACAAAAGGACAGTGTCTAAATGAGCTGTTACCACTCAGGAAAGAGACCTTGGAATTATCGTGCAGTCAAAAAAGCTAACGGAATATTAGGAACCATTAGGAAAGATAAGACCGTAAATATCATAATGCCGCTCTATATATCCGTGGTATGCCCACACCTTGAATACTGCATGCAATTCTGGTCACTCCATCTCAAAAAAGAAATATTAGAATTGGGAAAAGTACATAGAAGGCCAACAAAAATTATTAGGGGTCTGGACCAGCTTCCAGCTGAAGAGAGATTAAAAAGACTGGGACTGTTCATTTTAGAAAAGAGGTGAGTGAGGAGGGATATGACAGAGGTCTATCAAATCATGGATGGTGTGGAGAAAGTGAATAAGGAAGTGTTTACCACTTAACATAACACAAGAACCATGGGTCACCCAATGAAAATAATACAGGAGGCTTAAAACCAATGGAAGGAAGTACTACTTCACACCACAGAGTCAACCTATGGAACTCTTTGCCCGAGGATGTTGTGAAGGCCAAAGTTATAGCTGGAGTTACTAAAGAATTAGATTCGTTCCTGGAGGATAGGCCCATCAGTAGCTATTAGTAGGGCCCTACCAAAGTCATGGTCAATTTTGCGGTCATAGGATTTTAAAAATGGTCAATTTCACTTTTTCAGATATTTACATCTGAAATTGTATGGTGGAGTAACTGTGAGGGGTCCTGACCCAAAAGGGGAATGTGGGGGGGAGAGAGATTTACAAAGGTGTTGTAAGGGAGGGTCGTGTAATTGCCACCCACCTTTCTGGGCTGTGGAGCTTCCTGCAGCCAAAGGAGTTCCCAGAGGTGGGTCTGATTTTCCCACTCCCCTGAGAATGGCTGTGCAGGGGAAGAGGAAGTCCTGTTCCTTCCCAGCCCCACTGGGACTAGTGGCTGGAGCCTGGTGAATGGTGGGAGCCCCCAGCCCTGCCCTTCCCACTCCCTACAAAGCTAGATTTCACAGGGGAGATCTGATTTCACGGTCCATGACGCGTTTCCGCTGGCTGGGAATTTGGTAGGGCCCTAGCTGTGGGCCAAGATGGTCAGGGGTGCAAGCCTCATTCTCTGGGTGTCCTTAAACCTCTGACTGCCAGAAGCTTGGAATGGGCAACAGGGGATAGATCACTCGATAATTGCCCTGTTCTATTCATTCCCTCTGAAGCACCTGGCATTGGCCACTGTTGGAAAACAAGACACTGGGCTAGATGGACCATTGGTCTGACCCAGTATGGCCGTTCTTATATTCTGAGCTATAGAGCGTGATTGCACCGTGGGTTTTGCTTAGAACCAGCGGTAGAGTGTACAGACCATCTCTTGCAAACAAAACAATTTTTTTTTTTACCCTTTTACTTGTGAAGTATAGCACAGAACCTCAGGAACCTGCAGGTCACGTCTCCACTGCCACTCACCTGCAATGTCCTGGAGTGTTCAGATCCAGGGTTTTGGAAGTGCAGATCTCCATCTAAATGTTGACGCTCACACCCATTTCTACAGATGAAAATGACTAGGCATCTTGTTAGGCATTAATGACCAGATCCAAAGCCCACTGAAGGCTCCAGAGGGTTTTGGGTCAGGGCCTAACAGACTGTGAATTCTATTAGAAATAAGGGGCATAGGTTTTAAAATCCATTTTGTTGTATTATTGGGATTTCTAAGAATCTAAAGTGGTCAGGCAAAATCTGCTGGGGTTTTTCTTTCCCTCTATTTATGTCAATAATTCTTAATTCCAGCCTTAAGTAGCTCCCCCTTTAAACAAGAAGAGACTAACAAAGAAAGTCCTGGGCTCTAGAATTTGAAATGGAATTGAGATCTTTGAGATTCAGGCCTGATGCTGATCTCCTGATCTGCTGTTTTCTGTGCCCTGGGGCACACCCCTCCCTATTCACCCCTGTTACGTGGTCCAATGGCAGACTGTTCTAATGAACAGGACATGGGGTGGTCTAATCCAGAGCCCCAGAGTTTGGCCCAGATTCTCTACTGTTTTGGGGTTGCTTTGGTAGGTGTAACGTGGCCTTGATAGTTCCCACACCACCCTATTTCCCTGTGGCAGAGGACATGGGTGAGGAAAAAAAGGCATGTGGCCCAGATGTCCCTGTGCCACAGCTGTTGTAATACCTTAGGGCCATAGGTATCTGACACACATTAGAGCAGCCTTCAGGCTTCAGTAACCTGTGCTAGGGTATTGGCATAGGCGAGCTAGAAAGTCCATTAGAAAAATATCCTTGTTTCTTGAATTAGGTGTCCTAAATAAAATGTTTTCCAAAAGATATTTGTGGCCAGAGAGAGGTCTGTGAAAAGGCCCAGGTTTGGATTTGAGTTTACAGCTTGAATCTTTCCCTATAATAAGCAAAATATGAGCGCCAAAGTTCAGATGCTGATCTGGATTTGCCCCACATTTCTGAGTGTTCTCTGATGCACTTGGCTGCATAACTGTAAGGCTGTTTTCTGGGTACCCGTCTAGTCCTGTGGGATTGCATCTTAAAGGTTAAAGCAAACCTGTGTATCAGAGCAATGCTTCTGAGGCAGATACGCCTGTTACAGGGTGAGTGCGCTTTCTCAGAGACCTCTTATATTGTCTGCTTTCCCCTTAAAGTGAAGTTCTACTCTGAAAAGAGGAAGGGTTGCCCGGTGGTTAGAGCTCTAGATCAGGATTTGGGAGACTTGGATTCAACTCCCTTCTCTGCATTAGACTTCCTGCGTGACCTTGGGCCAGTTGTTTTGTCTGCGCCTGAGGTCCTCATGTGGAAAATGTCAATATCGGCTCTTCCCTACCTCCCTGACGTGTTGTGAGGATAAATACATTAAAGACTGCGAGGTGCTTGGACACTGTGGTAATGTGGCGCCATATAAATACCTAAAATAGAAAAATTACTATGTAGAAATGGCACCTTCTTGCCCAACTGATCTATTCTTTGTGTGTATTTGCAGGGACAGCTGCTCAGTTTAGTGAAAACAATCCATTTTTACTTTTTTTTACTCCGAATAGCCTTGCCAGAGCCCAACACAGCTAACACTCAAGTGTGTGCTGGATTCTGTTCTTCTCTATGCCTCAACAGAATTGTTTGCTCAGCATCGATCTGTTAGTCCCGTGCAAGCCCCTGGATGGTAGTGGGCCATTGTTACAGCTGGTGGTGAATATGGGTTCCTTCCACCTTGTGCATCATCAGACATGGGTTGCCTTAGCTGGACTGGCAGTGGAGAAGCACATAGTTTTACTTCTAAACTGAGCACGTCAGAATCACAGAGACATGATGAACATGGAGCCACATAAGGCCATTTTACAGATTCACAAGTTAAATCAGGGCTGAAAGAACCTTTTTGCTTTTTCTGCATGGGGAAAAGCAAAACATCTCTAGATCTGAGTTGAAATCCTGACCTATTTAAGTTTTACCATTGACATCAACAGAGGCAGGATTTCACTTCCAGGGGTTTGGGTTACACATTCTAAGGGAAAGGGCCAGCTTTTCCCTTATCTTAAGGGCCTTTGCACCTTTCTGCAGTGCTAAGCAGCCCTATAGCAGGAAGAACACCCCCTGCTTGGAGAGACAGCTGGCACAGAAAGTGTGATCTGGGGAAATGGTGCAAGGACAGGGCTTTCCTGTATTGTGGCAATTCCTGGTGGCCCTAATGACCGTTGGCTGCTAACATAAATTAGAGCAGCCATCAGGCTGCTCTAATTAGCTCCATAGGACCATGTCTGTGCAGAGTCATCTCATGATCTAGGAATAAATCCATTTGGGAGCACAAGGTCTGAGTAAAGCATTAACATCTGAGTTAACCCAAACAAATTCAGGAATACTAATGCTGTTGACTTTGCCACTTTCTTCGGTTGTTTTTGTTTTTACGTTATAGTTAGAGATCAAACACAAATATTAGTTGTTTTTCTCCTATTAATTATTGTTAAAGATTTAAGGGATCATAGACTTTGAAATTAATGCCCCGTTTTATGTGGGAAAGGTAGGACTGTACACCTACACAGATGTTGTTCGTGCTGGCTGATCACAAACAGTCACTATCCTGTCTCACTGTACCAGCACTCTACTGATTTACACAAGGAGAGTTATCTCGGCCATAGGATGATTTAGAATGAAGGGTGTGTATGTGAATGAAAGTAGTTGTAGATCTAACAACTCACTTGTGAGCCCTGCTGTTGCAGGCCTGTTCTTTGTCAATGTGTAAGATCTATGTCTTCGTTTATTCTTCACATTGTTCTTTTATGTCGTACATTTAAAAAAAAAACCTTTAAAAATCCTAGATTAACCATCAGATAAAAGCTTTGATTCCTCCCATCACAGGGAGCTTTAAAGGGCTGCTCTGTCTGCCAGTGACTCTGAAAATGGCATCATGAGGTTCCAGGATTCAATCTCTCCAATTCCATATTAGACTGGCTCATTTTACAAATGTTATGATGCACTTTCTATCTGACAGCCCTGCAAACTTACCCGGGGATCAAAAAGTCAAAATGAGTGTTTCCCTTCTTGCACATCATCACCTGCATTGAAGAGCTGAGAGGGCAAGCCTGCCCTCATTCCTACCATTGTCCAGGTGTACTGAAAACACAATATGGCTGGACAGCTCTCTATTATGGGTAACAATGCACAAGAAGGAAAGAACCCAGATTGACCCTCGCAGCCTAGGACGAGTTGGCTGGCCTTGCAGCTACAAGAAAAGAATTCTTTGTACAGTGAGCACCTTTGATATGGAGCCACAGAGACGCATTAAACCTGAAACCCCGCGGTGCCATTTGTCCAACGTCACTTTTCAGAACAGAGCAGCACCTCGCTGAACTAATCTACTTTCTCTGTGACGCTAGCCGGTTTCAAATGACTGTTGATTAATACAGGCGAAACTTGTGATTTCTGATGGACTGGAAGCAACATCACATCCTAACCTGCCCTTCACCCTGGAAAGCAGGAGGGACATGGCATGCTGCCAACATGTCCTATAGGCACATGTATCTAAGGGTGAAGAAGAAGCAGGACTTGCCCTCTATTCAATATTGAAATGTAGTGCATTTCCAGAATCCACTCTTTGAGCTAGTAGAGAACAGGCTGAAGGCAGCCCCAGCTACCCGGCAGGAGAGCATCTCCTGGCAGTCAGCAGGTTGGCAGCGCGCTGGACAGCACCACTTGGCAGTGAGCAGGTGGACAAAGCAGCAGGAAAGCATCACCATTTGCTCTGTGACTTGACATTAATTAGACAACTATTGGAATCCTGCACACTCTTCAAAGGCCTTCTGTGCCGAAAAGTGTTACACTTCAGCCTGCAAATACCTTCGTAAATGACAAACCAAACCAGAGTTTTCCAAGCAGTGTTATTTTCGTACTTACCTGGAGGATTTCCAAGCCACAAGAGCTACAGAGCTTCTAGGGCGAAGTTGTCTATAGGCAGAAAAATATTGCAGGAGATACTGGGGAAAGTCCTGTCCACAGAGGGAGCAGTGTTCATTGTGCAGTGGTGTTATATGACTTGACTTAGTCAGGACCAGGTTTTCAAAGTGGCCTCCATTTGTCCATGAATGTGTTTCAGGCACTGTGTACGCAGGTGACCTATTGTGTCATGCATATGCAGGTATTAGTTCTGCACAGGCACATTTTGAAAATTTGGCGCACAACGGATCAAGGGCTAGATTTGCAGAAGAACTCACTACTACAGCAGGGTGAAGAACTGAGTTTTCAGTTCACTGGCAGTTCTGACACGTTAAACAAACAAAAACAAAACCCCTTGTTTTGAGTTAAACCAAATGTTTCATTTTGATTATGAGCTTTGTACAACTTTTAAAAAAAAATTAAAAAATCAAATTAAGGAAATTTTGAAAGGAAAATTTGTTTCAAATTGAGAAATCAAAACTTTTCATTTTGACATTTTCAAAACAAAAAAAGTTTCCTCTTCATATTTTTTTTTCTTTTTACACAACCAATTTGATGAATCCGTCACAAATAGGCACAACATTTTGGTATCACCAAAACTCTGTGTGTGTGTGTGTGTGTGTGTGTGTGTTTTTGCCAAAAAGGTTCATCTGTAAATTGTTGTGTAGCTGAGCTCAGTACCAAACATGCTGAGCTCTGTTGAAAATCCAGCCCCAAGAGTACTAGTAAAGAGAGAACTGCAGCTGTCCAGGCTGTATTTAAATGTGAGAGGAAGGAGAATATCAGAGCTCTTCAAGTCTACAGCCAGGAGAATAGGTTGCAGCCTGCCCCTGCATGGATGCCCGATGTTGGCAAATGCCAGGAGCAATCCTTGTGCTCACTGGAACGCTAGGTAAGCACTCCTAAAATATTGCCTAGTGGGGAAAGAGGGGTGTGTTCATACAAAAGCCATCACCCTCACTATCATGATGATGGTTGTTTATGGGGCCTGATTCTTGATGGCACCTCAGCTTAGCCTCCACTTGTGAATGCACGTCTTTGCATTCACTTTTTGTACAGGTTCACGTTCTCTACATTTGAAAATCAGGCCCATTCAGTACTGGCTGATGTTGAACTGGATATTCAGGCTGGAGAAATTCAACCTGAGCTACTGTAATACCCCTATGGAGACTGTGGAAAGGTAGGCCCAGTCCTTGGCTGGTGGGAATTGAAAGAGCTTCGCTCACTTCAGTAGAGCTCTGTCAATTGATATCTGGGGATCTGGTTCTACAGCTCAGTTCTCTTTGACCTGTGTATAGAGAAGGGTGAAAAAAAATTAAAGAGGAAGTGGATAGAGAGAAGAATCCATGTGATAGAGTGCAGTGCTTTGCTGTGGTGTTTGGGGATGTCCTATCACCGTCCAGTACTAGAAATAGGAGTGGTATTCTATGTTAGTACCAAATCAAAGAAACAGAAAAAGAAACGTCTGTCTTGTACATGGTGAGGAGATGAGGGGATAATTTCTTTTAAAGTGTAATAACACCTAGGCTTTATAATGCTCCCATCTCAGGCTTGACAATTCTTCTGATAGCCCAAATACTATAAATTTAGTTGAAGATAACAGAACAGATGGGAAAAACATATGGTTTGTAGGTAGTGTGTGGTGGTTGATATTTGTGGCACATTAGGGGAATTTATTTTATTTTCTCTGTTTCCTAGTATAACTTGAGATACTTTCTCAAGTGAATTCTCTGTGCCTTTAGGCGAGTTTAGGGTTTTGCAGAGTTCTGTATTTATTGTAGTGACAGCTTTGTTCAAACCGAATCAGCCATTGCTTTGCTGGTGTCCTCTGCCCTTGCAGCCTTCAGTACTCGTACACTGTCTCATGCAGCTCCAATTGGGGTCAATGGATGGCTTTCTATTGACTTTGGTGGGAGCTGGATCACGCCCATGAAAGGCCCAATCTCTTATTCCTTTGTGCACCTAAAATGCCCATGGATTAAAAGTCAGTGGGAGCTTGGATGCACAATAAACAGGACTAAGTTCCCGCAAAAACTTTTCATGGGTGGGGCTGTGTTACTTACAGCCGTCATCATCCTGTGTTTTTAATTCTGCAACAAGAGTTAGATACCAGGAGAGACAATGTAGAGAGGCAATACAGGTGTATTATACAACCATATAGTGGTAGTGAAGGGAACTTCAGGTAAGTGAAAATCTACAGGGCCAAGTCTTGCTTTCAGATGCATGAGGGGGTCTCCCATTCCTTTCGATGAGGGTCTTGCACATGCATTGAGGGTGGAATTTGGCCACTGTTTTGAGGGGCTGGGTTATGCTTTAGCGCACACACACAGTATCAACCCTGATTTCTTAGAGTGGGTGACAAATAAGAGGAGGTAAAACTCAAACCAAACTGAATTTAAACTTTTGGAATTTTCATGCCTGCTTCCGAATTCCCTCTCACAAGATAGGCCAAGGTACTGAAAAGTAACGCCCCCACTCCCCATCTTCACAGATCTTGCTGGAGTCCTACCTCCTTAGTCTCTCATGCATTCTCATCTGTATCTCTGCAGTAACTGCCCCGGTGCTCTCTGTAGGTCAAAGACTGGAGCTCCTGAGTATGGGTGAGGGTTTGCTTCATTGTTTATATCTGTAAATTAAGTCCACTTAATCATCAAACTGGCATGTCTTCCTTTCTGCTCTGAAGCCACAGTCGTGACACTGAACTCCTTTGCACTTTCAGTACCATAATTTCACTGTTATAATCTTCTCCGAGCATTGTTCAGTTCTTGCTGTGAACCCTGCTTTGGTGAGTTTGTCTGATGTCTGCTTGTAAACTCCCTGGTTTTTGACATTGCAGTTAAACTGATCCTGGATCAAAATTTTCCCTCCTGTCTATATCAGTGTCTTCACTTTGGCCTTGTGCTGAATAGCTGAGTGATCACTTACTGACATGGATAGCGAGTCCATCACTCTTATACCTGCTCTGATGTAAATAATGTAGATCAATCACCCTGTGGAATATGTAGCATAGAGTGTATTAGACACAACTTTGCCTGTAACAGGAAGTCCAATGCTGTGTGGGATGGCCAGCTGCACAGAGAAGTGGATGTTAGGATTGATTGAACTGATTCAGCTGAGACGGTTCAGACTTTGCATCCATGCTGGGGACAGGTGAAGATCAGTGAAAAATTTTCTTCCAAAGCTGCGTGTGAAAATATGTAACGTGATGCAAAGCAAGGACTTGATCTTGCAAAAAAATTACACATTTGAGTAGCCTAGTTGGGGATGATCCAAAACCCATTCAGCCAAACCGAAAGACTCGCGTTGACTTGAATTAGTTTTGGATCAGACATGATGAGTTCAATGGGACTACTCATGGTTATAAAGCTACTCTTATGTTGGGGTTTGCAGGATTGAAGATCAGATTTCAATTGGGCATGAGCTCACTATCAACTACCTGTGAGGATGGGCCTCAGGCAAACCAGTATAGATGGACTGGGTTTTCTTAGTAATATAATCTGGGATTAGCAGAATTTTAAAACTATGAAAATGTGTACATGCTGCTCAACCAAGATCCTTAACACTGGCATCTCCCCCTTGAGGCCAGACTTGAAAATTACAAAACTGTGAGGACAGAAAGACCGATCAAAACAGTTTCACACACTGGGCTGGGGGTAGATTCTCCCTGCCACTAGTTTTACATTGATAGGAGTTTTACAGTGGTATAAGGCAGTAGCTCTCAACCAGGGGTCCTGGGCCCACTGGGGGGCTGCGAGCAGGTTTCAGGGGGGTCTGCCAAAATAAACCAGAGAGCAGGGCCAGAGTTAGACTTGCTGGGGCCTAGGGCAAAAAGCCAAAGCCCGAGCCCCACCAAGGGCTGAAAGTTGAAGCCAGAGCAACTTAGCTTCACGGGGTCCCCTGTGATGTGGGGTCCTGCCCTGCTTGTTACCACCTAACGCCGGCCCTGGCTTTTAATCTACTGGATATGCAGAAAAACAGTTGTGGTGACACAGGTGGGCTGTGGAAATTTTTTTAGCATGTTTGGGGGGCTCAGAAAGAAAAAGGTTGAGAACCCCTGGTATAAGGGAGAGCAGAATCTGGGCGGCAGAGACCAAGAGGTTATACTGAAACAAAAAGAACTAAGGCTCTGAAATGCAGGAGCATATTTTGGTCTCAAAGGAACCAGCCCAGTCTCTCGACACTGCAGTATATGCATGTACTGGACGGAGCTGCTGTCATATGGTGCACAGGTGGAATAATTGCTAAAAGTCCACAAATACGGCTCATAGTGAAGGGGCTATTGGAAGCCCTTTCATCTGATTTGAGCAAGCTGAACATTGTGAATCTCTGCCTAGGGAACCCCAAAGATCATTGGTTCAGGTCACATGGTGAAGGTGAGTCTTCACTAGCATACCTTGATACCAATGAAACCAAAGCAGACCTGAAATGTAGGTGGCTAAATAGTTGTCTTGATTTTTTTCAGCAGCGTTTAGCCTAAAAATCAGAGCAGTTATTTTAGATCCCTCAATGTGGATTCATGTGTTTTAATTTGAGGCACCCATTCTCAAAAATTTGGCCCAAGTTTCCTCAAAACGAGTGGAAGAAAATAAGGACTGGATACAATACCCATTGATATAAATGGAAAGCTTCTTAATTGACTTCAGTGGGCTTTGGAGCAGGGCATGAATGAACAGAGTGCATAGAAATGGGCCAAGGTGAAAAGTCCAGATATGGATTTCAACCATCTCATAAGAACAAAGAACAGCCATACTGGGTCAGACTAAAGGTCCATCTAGCCCAGTATTGTGTCTTCTGACAGTGGCCCATGCAAGGTGCCCCAGAGGTATTCATCAAGTGATCCATCCCCTGTTGTCCATTCCCAGCTTCTGGCAAACAGAGGCTAGGGACACCACCCCTGCCCATCTTGGCTAATAGCCATTGATGGACCTATCCTCCCTGCATTTATCTAGTTCTTTTTTGAACCCGTTATAGCGTTGGCCTTCACAACATCCTCCGGCAAAGAGTTCCACAGGTTGACCGTGCATTGTCTCAAAGCTTGAGGTTGTGCAGATCTGAGGTTTTAGTTGGGTCAGTCCTTAATAGGACTTGGAAAGGTCTTGTCACTGAGGAGAGGTTCACCGCAAAGTTTTTGGCTGAGTTAAATCTGCAAGCATGGTGAGTCCTTGCTGATTTTTGCTTGAATGGAGAGCCTATGAACATGCAGCTTTTTGCGAGTGAATTATGATTTTTAAAAAAATTTTTTTTTTTAATAAATGACATTTCACACCAAGCATACGCTCACAGGAAGAGAATGCTCCACGAGTCAAAAATTTAAAAAGTGATTCACTTTAATAGTATTTCACAAAAACATTTCACTTTATAAATGTTTTTCTCAGTGAGAATGTGGAGATAGGGAAATATTCACTAACTAGTCATAGTCTTTAAGTGAGATGTGTTTTCTCAGCTGCAAGCCTGTCTTTTATTCCTAAACATAACTTTATAATTAAAAGGATCTAACAAGTGTGTGTATTCCTAAACTCTGACCCAATTAACATGATTGGTTGTTCTTGACTCCTGGTCTCCATTTCCCTGAACCTTCCATGAGTAAGGTGGAACTAATTGTTGTTTTGCTGCTGACAGAATTTCTACACAGTTCAGTGAAGAATTTTAAGATCACGCAGACTCTGATTCTGCTCTCGCTTATGATGGTTTGTATAACTCCTGGTGGAAGAGAATCAGTCTTATAGTCTCTAAACATCACTCCTCTTAAATAGTTGGCAAGGATGGGCTATATAACATTATTACGGAAATTTAATTTGTGGGACAGTGCAGAATGCCTTACATCTCATAAGCCTTTAACGGACACCTGGTTCCCTCCAAGTTTCAAGAACCACACCTTGCTGAGTCTGTAATAGTCCCTGGGGAGAGCTGCACCTTTAAAGAGATTCGCTTGAATTTCTATTGCCCTGCACCTTGTGAAGTCACTGCATACTGGTGCCAAGTGGGTGCGCTGAACTGTTGTTCTGATCTGGTAACGTTTGCCTACGTGGCACTGCTGTAAATAACTGCACAAGGTACAGGGCATGGAGAATTGGACCCATCAGGCTTGGAGATCCTCACCAGTGTAAATTGGGAGTGAAGGGAGTTATACTGTTGTAAAACCAGTGCAAGAGTGAGCAGAATCAGGCTCATTGGTTTTGTTTTAGACAAGTGGTAAAAACCGATCTCCGGCCACCCGAATGGGAAAATGGTGACGGAAGGTGCAATAAATAGCTCTAAATATAATGGCTTGAAATTGAGCTGGCACATTTTGAAATAGGAAATACATTAGGCCAAGGATTCTTCATCCTCTTCATTCTGCAGAGTGCTTCATAAAGGAGGCATCAGGGACCCACATCCACTCCAACAACCCAATCCCCTAGATTGGTTCCCAAAACATTTCATTCTGCCAGCCACCTGGAGGGGCTCCATGGACTGCTGATGGCCTATGGGCCACAGTCTGAGAACTGCTGCCCCAAGCTAGTCTGTAGGTACTACCCATTGGATATGACAGGTATTAAATAAGCTCTACAGAGGGAATCCAATTATTCCTGAACTGCAACAGACACCCACTGAACATTAAAAATAAACTATTGACCACAAGAGCGATGGAATTGAAGCCTGTCTGTAATTGAAGTTCATTATTACTAAGGACTGGGCTTTTTGTAAACACAGCTTATTAAAAAGTGTGTTTTGTTTGGGTCTATTTATATGGATTGTACATGGGATATTCGGTAGGCTAAACAGATGTGCACACTCGGGGACACAGAGAGAGAGAGCCTGATAGGAAGGGGGCGGAGCTTTCCCTTGGGAGATTGTTTCACAGCCAGTCGGACCTCTGGGCAGGGGCGGCTCTAGACCCCAGCGCGCCAAGCAGGCGCTTGGGGCGGCCGTTTCCCGGGGGGGCGGCATTTGGCTCCGGTTGAGCTCCCGCCGGCATGCCTGCGGCAGGTCCACCGGAGCCCGGAACGAGCGGACCTGCTGCAGGCATGACTGCGGCGGGTCCCGTCTGCCCAGGTCCGCTGGTCCCGGGCTCCGGTGGACCTGCCGCAGGCATGCCGGCGGGAGCTCAACCGGAGCCGCGGGAAGAGTGGACTCGCCGCGGGACCGGGGAAGGGCGGCGCAGCGCTCCGCGCTGCTTGGGGCAGCCTACTTTCTAGAGCCGCCCCTGCCTCTGGGACTGATTGTCCCTATGAAAGTCTCCACAATGAGCAGCACTGCAGTGAATGGGACTACCTGTGCTACCCAAGGTGCTTAAGGGTGTTACTCTGGCCCATTGTTAAGAAACTTGTCCTGATTTTTTTTCCCAGTCCAAGTTTTTTCCTAACATCTCACTATTCTTATAACTGCATTTCATGGCTTGAAATGAGACAAGGTTAGTTGGAGTGGTTGCCCGATAAGGCGGAGGGGAAGAGGAAGAGCCGTCAAGGGGATGGAGCTTTCTGGAGAAAAGGGTGGTTGTGGAGTGAAAGTGGAATGCCTACTGCAGGCTTTCTTGCACCTTCACCTGCAGCAGATAGCCCAGTATTCTGTGGGAGACACAATTCTGGATTAGATGGATTACTGGTGTGGCCCACCTTTGGCAATTCCGGTGTTCCTGTGATTCCAAATCCTTCACTGTCCATGAATTTGTGTTTAAAATGACTTTGACTAAAATGTTCATCCCACTCTAAGGTGAAAACAAGATAAATGGGTAACTGAAATACATCTTAAGGGTGAAATAAAATGACAGCTTCCCAGCTGTACATGTAGATGCCTAATCCCCTTCTGTAAAATCAATAAAACACTTCCTCAAATTCCTCACAATGTAAAAAAAATCTATAAAATTGTGTGTGTTACAACTTTTAAAATCTGGGTTAGAAGTTTTCCGGTGTTTAGTAAATAAGAATAGATTCAAAATACAACCAAAGGCAACGCAACAGAACAAAGGGAAAGGCAGCTAGTGCACTGTGGGAACTAGGCATTAGAGCTGAGACAGCAGGAAGATAATGAATAAATACTAAAGGGGAACCTTTGCTGTACTCTACTTTTAAAAGGCCCAATCCCGCGGTTCTTGCCCAGGTCTGCAGGATAGGGCTCCATGTTTGTCATCAGAAGTGTGTACACAGGTTTAACCATGGATTTTGTACTTTTATGGCTGCTCTTTGATAACGTAAGAGAAAAAATAATCCTTTATAGCCCACTATTATCTGCTTATAGCTTATTAAAGATATAAATGCCAGCAATTTAAATGACTCTGTATTAATTTGTCCTTGAAAAAATATAATTTATAACTAAAAGGCCAACAGAAGGAACTCTTTATGAAACACTAGTGCAACATTAGCTGGGGCAAGTATTATACAGTTAGAAATTTTAAGCTATCAGTTATATTTGGGCAAGGTTTACATACAATGGTTATCTTCTCTGTCTAGTAATATGGATGAAAACTATTTTATTGCTAGCTATTATGAACTCTGCAATCGCTAGGTAGAGATTATAATAGACTAAATACAGTGCACTATCAATCTTAGTTAACATTTCAGCAGTATTAACTCAGTATGCTGATAGCATCTATTGCAGATTGAATGACAATCAAAAGTATACCACAATTAATATTAGGAATAAACGGTCAGTTTTCATAGTGGAGAGAAGTAAAGAGCGGGGTCCTCCAGGGATTTGTCCTGGGACCAGTGCTGTTCAACATATTCATAAATGATCTGGAAAAAGGGGTAAACAGTGAGTTGGCAAAGTTTGCAGATGATACAAAATTACTCAAGATAGTTAAGTCTTCACAGTCTGTTTTGGACTTACAAAGAGAACTCACAAAACTGGGCAAGAAAATGAAACATGGAACAGCTGAGGAGAAATTAAAAAGACTGGGACTGTTCATCTTAGAAAAGAGATGAGTGAGGACGGATCTGACAGAGGTGTGGAGAAAGTGAATAAGGAAATGTTGTGTTCCCCTTCCTATAACAAACAAACCAGAGAGTAACCTAATGAAATTAATAGGCAGCAGTTTCAAAACAAACACAAAACACATTCAACCTGTGGAACTTGTTGCCAGGGGATGTTGTGAAGGCTAAAATGTGTGCTCCCGGATTTAAGAATTAGGTATGTTTTTAGGGGATAGATCCATCAATGGCTATTAGCCAAGATAGTTAGGGATGCAACCCCATGCTCTGGGTGTCCCTAGCCTCTGATTGCTGGAAGCTGGGACTGTATGACAGAGGATGGACCACTTGATTGCCCTTAATTGCCCTGTTCTGTTAATTCCCTCTGGGGCACCTGGCATTGGCCACTGTTGGAAGACAGGATACTGGGCTAGATGGACCATTGGTCTGACCCCATATGGCCATTTTTATGTTCTTTTAATTGCATGCAGTTTGTATAATTTTTCATATATATAATCCTCTGTTTTCTGAAACATATTGCTCTTGTTCAGATGTAAAATGTTGTAATTTAACTGTGCAGACTATTATAATTTTCTTGGAGGACATTTGTATGAAGCCTTCTCTAGGTGTGGCATATTTTCAATTAAATGTGTATCATAGGGGTTTGACTGTGTTTTGTGTTGTCTCCAGATCTCTGGGATTAGACCCTGTCAAAACAATGGTGTAGCAGGACTCTACTAAAGGACTTCCTCATCACAAGTGCCCCTAGAAATTACATTGCAATTCGGAGGGTTTGTGTGCTGTAACCCGCCCCGAGGTGCCCACATTACTAGCTGGTATACATTAGAGTGGCCCTGAGGTTGCTGTAATGCATAGTGGGGGTTAAACCAGTCTCCTGCAACCCAGGGGTTGGGGGAAGCACAAAAGTGGCCTATACTCACCTTGGCCACCTCTCTCCACAGGTACAGCTGAGGATTTGTTTGGCTTCTTTCTCCTAGACAGCAGTTAGAGTAATTTCTTTCTTTATGGGGTTTAATGCCCCTTCTTCAGTGGGACATAACTACATGCTTAATGCCCTCCTGAATAGGGATGGTGCCTGAACCAGACCTAGGTTTGTTCTCTGCTCTAATAAGGCTGACTAATTTTTCAGTATTTGTCCTTCCTTCAGTGTGCTTCCACTGCCATCAAACTGTGTTAGTGTTGATCAGATTTGGTATGTAAGAATTCCAGAAAATCTCTCCGTCAGCTCTCATGACTAATGGTACAAGAAGCATATGGGAGTAAGTGGGCAGACCTTTAATGTGGTCTCTGTCCCAACTTGGAAAATCAGTCACTTCACTTAAAATAGTCTTTGCTGAGCTGGCCTCTTTGGCTGTGTATAGAGCTGGCTGGGAATTTTCTGTTGACATGTTATTTTTTCTTCCAGAGAAAATGTGATTTCTGTAAAATTGAAAATGTTAGTGTTTGCTGAAGGTTTTGAATTTTCCATTGTAAAAATCTAAAAGAAATGTTTCAGGTCAGGTTGACCTGATTCAAAATGTTGGGTTTGTTAAACTGAACCAAAACATTTTAGCTTTGGCTCAGCTGCTGCAGTAGTTATAGTTCATGTGCTCATTTTCATCAATGGGCTGGGCTTCTGGACAGAGTTCATCTCCCATTATGCACTGCAGTCTTCTCTCTGGCTGAGCTGACCCTGTACATTATGGAAGTTTCATGACAGCAATGCATCCTGGGAGAATCAGTCCAGCTTGGGAGAGGGGGAAGAGTGGGGGCATAGGGGAAAATGGGGGGCCTGAGTCCCTTGAGCTACAACTACTGCAGAAGCTCAGGCAGACACAGATTTATGTCAAACAGATTTTAAAATGAAACGTTTCTATTTGGGAATGTCGAAACACTTCATCCCAATTGGAAATGTTGAGTCAAAATGTTTTGACATTTCAGAATTGAAATTGTTCAGTACCGTTTGCTCTATGAAAAATCTCGATATTTCATCTTTATGACCCAGTTCAAGAGAGAAACAAATTTTGAGACAGAGGAATTTCTGGGGAAGGGTGGAAATTCCAATTTTCAATCCACTCTAGTTGTACATTTTTTTTGTTTATATGATGTCAAGTTTACATTTTTTTAATATATATTATGTCAAGTTTAGTTGTGTTTTCCTGCCCAACTCAGATTTTCAGAATTAATGGGCAGGTTTCTTTTCTGGTGTGGAGAAGTTGAGAAATATTTTACACAAATATTTTTGAACTTGTCTGTTCTCTTTCCCTGTCGTCAATCAGCACTGGTTTTGAGGATTGCTTTCATATATTTTCCACCATAGTTCCTTTCCATTATTCTTAGTGTTCTTTCAATGGTCTATGGGCTGATTCTGCAGTGGGAGGTTTGAAAGCATTAAAAAGCCCGTACCCTACCTAGGTAACTTGGAAATATATATAGATTGGCCCAAGGTGCAAAGTAAAGTTCCAAATCTAAATTTTTCCAAGTTTGAGTTGTTCATATTCAGGGGTTTGGTTCATTCAGGCCTATTTCTACTAAACAGCATAAAATACTACACACAATTGTGAGCTGAGATATTTCATTTGGGCTTGGAGGTTACTGTGAAAGTCTGTTTGTGTACCGTTAGGTCTCTTTTTTAGAACCTGACCTCCTCTGTGACCTTCCTGTGTGCTTTCCTCTGGCTCTGTGAGTACAGGCAGTTCCATCTGGACAGTTGTGAACTAGGTAGTGACTTATTTACCTTAATAACCTTGTTCCTATTGTTACCTATGCCTGCGTGTCAGTTTCTCTAGTCAAAAAACTGAGTTCTTTCCAAAACCAGGTCTTCAGCAGGAGTAAATTGCCACAGCTCCAAAG
Organism: Mauremys reevesii; assembly: GCF_016161935.1. Lineage (NCBI taxonomy): Eukaryota > Metazoa > Chordata > Testudines > Geoemydidae > Mauremys > Mauremys reevesii. Next base: position 21,922,474 of record NC_052633.1, read on the forward strand.
ATTTGCATCAGTTGATGATTTAGCCTCTGAGCTGTATCCTGCTGTTCAGCATCCTGTGTCGACTTCCTGCGTTCTGTCTCTGTTCTGCGGCAGCATTCTTTTTTTTTTCATGGTTGCAAAGATTCCAAGGCCAGAAGGGACCATTGTGATCATTTTGTCTGCCCTCCCGTACAGCACAGGCCATAGACCTTCCCCACAATAATTCCAAGAGCGTATCTTTTAGAAAAACATCCAATCTTGATTTACAAATTGGCAGTGCTGGAGAATCCTTGGTAAATTGTTTCAATGGTTAATTGCTCTTATCAGTACAAATTTGTGCCTTTATTTCCAGTCTGAATGTGTCTAGCTTCAACTCCCAGCCACTGAATTGTGTTATACCTTTCTCTGCTAGATTGAAAAAAACGTTATCAGACATTTGTTCCCCATGTAGATAATTTATAGACTGTAAACAAGACACCCCGCAACCTTTGCTTTTGTTAAGCTAAATAGATTGAGCTCCCTTTAAGGCACGTTTTCTAATCCTTTAATCATTCTCATGGCTCTTCTCTGAACCCTCTCCTATTTGTCAACATCCCTCTTGAATTTGGGCACCAGAATTGGACACAATATTCCAATAGCAGTTGCACCAATGCCAAATACGGAGGTAAAATAACCTCTCTGCTCCTTCTTGAGATTCCTCTGTTTATGCATCCAAGGATCACATTAGCCCTTTTGGCCACAGCATAGAATCATAAAAGATTAGGGTTGGAAGAGACCTCAGAAGGTCATCTAGTCCAGCCCCCTGCTCAAAGCAGGACCAACCCCAACTAAATCATCCCAGCCAGGGTTTTGTCTAGCTGGGCCTTAAAAACCTCTAAGGATGGAGATTCTACCACCTCCCTAGGTAACCCATTCCAGTGCTTCACCACCCTCCTAGTGAAATAGTGTTTCCTAATATCCAACCTAGACCTGTCCCACTGCAACTTGAGACTATTGCTCCTTGTTCTGTCATCTGCCACCACCGAGAACAGCCGAGCTCCATCCTCTTTGGCACCCCCCTTCAAGTAGTTGAAGGCTGCTATCAAATCCCCCCTCACTCTTCTCTTCTGCAGACTAAATAAGCCCAGTTCCCTCAGCCTCTCCTCATAAGTCATGTGCCTCAGCCCCCTAATAATTTTTGTTGCATCATACTGGGAGATCATGTTTACCTGATTAACCATCATAACCCCCAAATCTTTTTCAGAGCCCCATAAGTCCCCCATTCTATAAGTATTGCCTGCATTCTTTGTTCCCAGAGCTATACTTTTACATTTAGCTATATTAAAACACATATTGTTTGTTTACACCCAGTTTACCAAATGGTTCAGATTGCTCTGTATCGGTGACCTGTCTTCATTATTTATCACTCCCCAAATTTTGTGTCGCGTGTCGACTTTTTATCAGTGATAATTTTGTTTTCTTCCAAGTCATTGATAAAAATGTTAAATAGTATAGAATCAACCCCTGCCGGACTCCATTAGAAACACACATGATCAATGATGATTCCGTGTTTACGATTAAATTTTGAAACATATCAGCCAGCTTTTAATCCATTTAAAGTGTGCCATGTCAATTTGATATCATTCTCGTTTTGAATCAAAATTTCATGTGGTACTATGTCAAATGCCATACAGAAATCCAAGTGTATCACAACAACACCATTACTTTTATCAACCACACTTGTCATCTCATCAAAAAAAGGTACCAAGTCCTTTTGAGAGGCTCTATTTTCTATAAACACACATTGATTGGTATTAATTATATTACTCTTCTTTGATATTTTATTTTTAATTGAGTCCTGTGTCACCCACTCAGTTATGTTGCCTGGGATTGATGTCAGATGAACGGGCCAATAATTACCTGGGTCATCCCATTTACCCTTCTAAAATATTCCTACGTGTTAAGGAAATGGGTCCATGGGACAGCACTGGATGTGCATTTTGCTTTACACGCGAATGTCTTTTCTAACAGCAAGGCATTGTACTGGACCGTTACCATTTCCTTTACACATGTTGTGATCAAAATCTCTCTTCCTGAAGACATGAGGGGTGAATTGTCAAAGGAGTCTATAGTGGGAAGGACTGCTGCTACTACAGCATTAAATGTTCTTTTAACCTCATTTCTGGTTCATGCTGATGTTCTCACTGTGATTGTGCAAGTGGAAGTTTAAGGTCCCAGGCCCCCCTATTTTTTATTCTAATGTACAAGGCTGGGTGGTAGATTTTACTGAGCACGTGATGGGTGTTTTGATTGCCTGTGCAATCGCTGTATCGCAAGCCTGTAATGAGTTGCTTTGTAAAGCACTTTGAGTATCTTGAGTCTGATCAATGCTATGTAAAGCTGTTTTATGTTGTATCTGCTTTTGTCCAAAAGAGAACTAGCTTTTGACACAGAGAGCACTGGAGCTGTCCAACCCCCTTCAAAGCTGAATGCACCCTGAATTGCTACAGAGATGACTGGCAGCAAGAACAGTCATTAACTGCTGCAGTGAAGGGGGGTACTTAACCTGCCTACCAGCACATACAATTATATCTGCCACGGCTACCTTGGAAAATGCACTTGTCAGTTAAATACATTCAAAAATTCTTTGTAGACCAGGCAAAAGGCAGACCAAATCCAGGTACCATAGCTAAGCTGCTCCACATAGAACTACGCAGCAAGAGGAGTGAAGGGTGACGATTTGAATGTTGTGAAACAGTTTATTTGGTGGCTGTGCCTTAAATCCTACAGTAGAAGGGGATTTCCCAGATGAAAGACCTGACGTGGAGAAAGCCAGTATCTGTTCTCATTTGCCAGTAGCTTTCTCCCAAACAAAACAGGGTGGGGAAGTTGCTATGAAGAGAAAGGTACATGGGGAGGGGGGGACGGTGAGAAATAGGTAACCCCTTCTGCTCCCTGAAGTAGCAATAAGCCCTAGAGAACCTCAAAGTACTATACCAAAGAGGAATAAAATAGGCTTGTTTTGTCTAGTATCCACCTCACTCAGTTCTTGACAGTTTGAGACTTGGATTTTATTCTGTTCATACAGATGGCCCCAGGTCCCTTGCCTCTGCATGGATCCCTGAGGAGCCAAGTTTCAAATTGGGCTCCATGACCTATCCCATGGAGTGGCAAATCCTGCCTTCCTGATAAGGATCTCAGTGCAAATTTTTATCCTTTCCCTTTTCCCTCCCTGGCTCCCAATATTAGGAATGATGATTTGGACCCATAATAATACTTTAGCACTTTGTAGTCACAGATCTCAAGGTGCTTTACCAATGCACTATAAATGTCCTGGCACTACCAGCTGAAATGAAACCCAATATTTAAAATAACAATCCATATTCTTATTTTATAAATGTGTATTTTCTGCTTAGAATCAGAGCACCAGCTGGGGGACAGGCCACTTCCTGGAAGTCAGTGACCAGTTGGAGTTAGAAGCTGTCAGCGGTACCTGAGGCCATCAACTCTCTTAGCAGGTATTAAGTTCCCAGGAAATTTCCTGGCTCCAAGTCTGTGTTGCTTAACTGATATTGCTGCCTTCAGTGTGAGTTGGTATTACTCAGGCATCCTCTTTTTGTATATTCAACTTATACATAGAGCTGGTTGGGAATTTTCCATCAAAATGATTTTTTTTGACAAAAAATGCAGTTTCCACAAAATGTTTTTCTGTGAAGACATGTTGATTTTCTTTCTTTCTTTTTTTTTTGGGGGGGGGGGCAGGGGGCTACATTTTTCGATTTTACAGTGGGAAAATCAAAACAAAGTTTTGTTTCAGGTGCAGTTGGTTCAAATAGGAATGTTTTGGTCTGTCAAACTCAATTGAAACATTTTGTTTAATGTCCAACTAACCTGAATCTGTCTACCTGAGCTGTTGCAGTGCCACATAAGAGTCAGAGTTCAGGTGCCCGATGCCTCCATTCTCCTCTATGAACTGGGCTCCTTACCTGGACTACATCTTCCGTTTTTCACCATGACTTCCCCTCTAGTGGAACCACCAGGGTGCATCATGGGAATCCCATGACTGCTGTGCTATCATGAGGCACTGCAGCAGCTGAGGCATTCTCAGCCCAATATCAAACGGAGCTGAAATGGAACGTTCTGTCATAGCTGGATCAAAAATTGTCAGTACAATTTGTTTTGCAAACAGTTTTTTTCTATTTTTCAACTTTTCATCCCAAATTGGGACAAAAATGGTGAAATATTGGAATTTCTCAAGAAACAGAAATTCTGATGATTTACACTATTAAATGAAGTATGCAAGTTCTGATCCATGGTTTGGATCCTAGAACTGCTCCCCGTTACATTGCTATAAATCCCATGTCTTGTAACTATATTAGTTTACTCTAATGGAATTACTCTAGATTTACACCAGCATGAATGAGATCAGTATTTGGCCCTTTATGTCTATGTTCAGCTAATAAAAGTCATATGAGGGTCTCACTAAATATTTGGCAAATCCAGCAAAACAAGCTCCATAAACTATGCAGGACATAGTTTAATTTCCTCCACCAGCATCTGGGTTCAGCATTATAATTAGCAGCAGATTTCCTCGGGATATAGCAAACAAAGATGTTTATGCTGAATAGCTGTTTGTTAGAGGAGAAAAAAGAGAGGGACTTATATTAATGGAATCAGTCCATATTTTTAGCACAGGTCCTTAGCAGCTAGGGACAGATTTGTAAAGGTATTAAAGCACCTAAAGTTGCAGATGGGCTCCTATTGGGATCTTCAAAACCACCTAGGCACCTTTTGAATATCCCAGTAGGAACCAATCTGCAACTTCAGATGTCTTCAAACATTAAAAAATCTGACCTTAAGCCTTCCTGCCCCTCCTATTTGTTGCTTTTCTTGCAAGAACCCTCTCTTCTGATTCCACAACATATGGGTTAAACCAGCTTGTTTAGATGTATCTCCTAATTTGGCCCTTAGACTTTACCTTTCTTTTTTCTGCATCTTGAATGCACCTCAGATTAGTAATTGGCAAACCTCAAAGAGTTTGGAATGTGGACTCCCTCCGACAATCATCAAAACATTTGGATACATATCCAAAGCTGACCTGGCAAACTTGGGTAAGGTATACCATGAGAACTGGCTTCCTCATGGTATTTTGAGACATGCATTTCCAATCATGGCTGGAAATGAGCTGGGGGGAAATTATTCAGACATCTCAGAATCCGAGAAGGTTTAGTTTGGTTTCTGCTGTAGAAATGGACAATGGTCTGGGTGTGAGACTGACAGAGGAAGCTTGCATCTTTCTTGAATCCAGTTTGCTCCCCCATGATGAAAATATAGCCCTATGTCCACATGGAACCACATTCTGTAGTTTGATCTTTTCTCAGAATATATTCAAGTCTAGTGGATGCATTAGGGGGGCTAGATCTCAGCTAATGGCTAAGGAAGGTTTTGTTCACTTCTAATTTAGAGATTAGCAATACCAGCCAGGATAAAAAGTTCAGTATACTAGTGTAGTGAAAATGTGCCTGCCCTCTGTACTGAAAACTTTCAAGCATGCATTCTGGTGTTGTTAGTTACATGGTCATTCTCATTACTGCTTAACGTTTTCTCAAACTGTGCCAGCAAGAGGATTGCTTTCCATTTTGCACAGCGTTAGTGGTGCTGCCTATGGAAAATAGTTTCCAACATCTCTTGTTCTGAGTGTGCCCCCAATCTGCCCTAGTAACATCGACAACCTCTCATGTTTTCCTTGTTGAGGGTGTATAGAAGGTACTTAATGAGCTGTCAATGCTGATTACACATATGGAAAAGAGTACAGGTTACATGCCGTAGGACCTTATCATGGGGCCCCAAAACGCTATCCACTTCCTAGAAATTTGTAATTGCTGCCCAATAAAACAAAATCTGCCCTTAACTACATTCTGTGTGACCCCCACTGAAATTAGCAATGGAGTCAAGCCCCAACATTCAGATCCAAATCTGGATGTCGGTCATCCCAAAGGTCAGGGTATTTGCTTCTAGGATTTTTGTTCACCCCATTATAAAGATAAGAACTTTCATTTTGTACTACAATTTTGGTCCCAGTTCTGAGTGCCACTCCTGGAGAGGGGTCCAAGTTTACCTTTAATTGAAATCAGTGGGCTTTCTATGGCTGTAAATTGTGTCCAAATATAGCCCGATTTCTGCAGTTAAAGCCTGATCCAAAGCCCAAAGACAGACTTTGCATAAAACAAACTGCCATGGTCTTTTGTTAAAAGGTATTAGTATTTCAGTCACTTATTTCTAAATTTCCTGAAAGTCCATCACTTTGAACTTAGGAGAGTGCAGTGTCTGATCTGACCAATCAACTTGTTATGATATAGTATTGCTCTGAAACAAGTTATAATAAAATTCTACTCTATCTGAAATATCTCTAGCTCAGGTTTTTGGATGATATGTTGGTAATACATGGATCTACAGAAACTCATCAGTAAACTCATGCAGTATGAACAAGGATCTAACTGGTTTCTTTCCTATAGCGTATCTGTAAGAAAGGCTGGTGATAGAAGCAGAACAGTATTATTTTTTTAGTTAAAACATTTTAATTTAATCCCTGCATCACACTGGTATTTTCCAGAATACAAACCAAGTAAATATTCAGGAAAACATGTCTCTCTGTGTGTATATAGCTGCAGTTTCCATAGAGTTAATGTTTAGATTATTTAACAAATAATCCTTGAGCATTTCTTAGTGATTTATCACATGCTTTTCAGACTTTAAACCCAAGGGCCAGATCCTCAACTGGTGTAAATTGATGTAGCTCCATAATAGAGCGATGCTGATTTTCATGAGCTGAGGATCTGGCTGATGGTGTTAAAATGGCTGGTTAATCCAATAAAGTGTAATAGAAACAAATATAGGTTGGGGATGTTTTCAATTCGTAGCCTGTTGTTGCTGTTCTATTTATAGATAGCTGTCTGTTTCTAATGGCTGTTTATGAAGTTGAATATCCTTTGATTACTTTCTAATTACTGAGTCACTGAGAAGTTTGGTGGCACATTTCGGTTTGTGCAGTGTCTGGAGTTCTGAGATTCCTTTGGTTCTTGCCAGTCTGGCTTGAGCGTACAGTACAAATCAAAGGCTCTGCAAAAGGATTGGCACGTGGCCCACATCTTAACAGCAAGGTCATTTCATGGGGCCATCTCCCCACCCATTCATGATGGTGTGATACCCCAGTGGCAATGACAATTGTTTGTGCATTGCTAGACTGGTTCCTCCAGGTTTCCAGTTGCTCCTGCAGGTGTCTAAGCTGTGCATGGCAACGAAGAGCCTGGACCTTGTAGAAGCAACTGGTGACTGGGAGAAGGCATGCTTTGTGAACCACCAGCAAGTGTCGTGTGCCCATAAACCACAGAATGAGAATTGCTGGGACTCATAATACACTTGCCTAGCTTATTGATGAATGAAGGTCAGTTCTGCATGTGAGTTACCCTACTGGGTATAGGACAAAATTCATCTCTTTCTTGGGGTGTTTCCTGAATGGAGTATGTTTGTATTCTGGCTTTTATTTTGTTTAATTCTTCCAGTATTAAATACTGCATGATTTGGATTTGTACATGGGCCAGGGACACTGTCAGGGAGATATTTTTAAAACCTCAAAAATAAATGAAAACAAAACTTTCATTGTACAGCATTTTTGGAAGAAATAAGATTGATTTAATTAACTGCTCTTCCCGTTATTTTATTTTATTTTAAATGTGTGCTTCACCATGCTGCACTCAAGCCTTTGCTAAGTAACTGTGTTATTGCTTCAGGTTATGCCTCTCCCTCCTGCTTTGTTACTCATGTCAGTGAATTACTGGTATGTCTGAAATCAGATCAGCTTTTATGTCAGGAACTTTGGGTGAAATTCTTGTCCCACTGAAGTTGATGGAAATTTTGCCACTGACTTCGGTGGACCCAGGATTTCCCCTTTTATCTTCTCACAGTATTGGTACTGTGGCCTCTAGCACACTTTGGGGCACTATAGAATAATATTAGAAGTCAACACTAACCTCTGTGGGTGAATGGGTTGGGCTGGAGATGTGAGGTCACACTCCATACCCGCCAGTCATGTTCCTTTGGGGCCATAGCAGCACTACCAGCTGCTCTGGTCAGCCCTCTCCTTGTGCTACTTTGGGCTGCCTGCTTTGGGTACGTCTACATTGCAGCTGGGAGCGTGCTTCCCATTGTGACTAGACAGACATGTTCTAGCTGTGTTTGAACTAGTGAACTAAAAATAGCAGAGCAGCTGGGGTGGCACAGGCGGCAGCTTGTGCTAGCCACCTGAGTACAAACCCACAAGAGCCCCTGGGTACCTACTATCTGGGTACCAGGAAGTAGCTCCCTGTGTTCTCTTTCCCCATGGTGCAAGGCGAGCCACAATTTGGCCATTTGAATGTAACTTAATCTTTTCTGCTTTCCCTTTCTCTCTGCGGTGCAAAAATAGCCTCCACAACACATTTATATCCTCCAGGAAAGATAACATGTGGACAATGTTACAAAACTCCAGGTGGGAGCTGTGGCTGTCATACAGAAATGACATATGTAAAAGTTATCAAATATATAGATGTGTTTGAAGGAGAAAGGTGTGATTTCAGAGAAAATTATCCTCCATACCATGAGACAAATAAGAAGCCAGCCTGCCTGTGCCTATCAGGGGTGCTCACAGTAGTGCGTTAGCTAGGGTCAATCCTGCAGGTCTTTGCACAGGGCAAAGGAGACCCAGTAAAGGTGTGGCTCTCCTGCACAGGTAGGAGTATCACTATGTGCAATCACAACTGAGGATAACTGCTAGCTGTAGCCAGCTGCACATGGCGATAGTAACCCTCAAGCCCACTGTGAGCCTGCTCCCATAATACCTGATCCATGGGATCCAAGTTGTAGTTCAGATGTTCCCATTCTCCTAGGCTATCTGGCTGGACTACCTCTCCCATGACACAGCCGTTTACCTCTCAAGAGAGGGGGAGTGGAGCATCATGGGAGATGTAGTTCAGGTGTCTTATACGCCCATTCTCCTTTATGGGCTGGACTACAGCTTCAATAAAGCTCTTTACAGCACCGGTTTGAATAAAACATGTTGGTGTTAAGGCCAATTTTTTTTATTTTATTTTTTTGGCCAAACTATTTCATTAAAAAGTAAAAAATTTCCACGGGGGAAAAATATCTATTTTATGACCAGCTGGGGGCCTGATTTGTTGACTTGCTCTAATCCCCACTGTGCCAGGGATTTTCTGATTGCAGCATCCTTTGTCCATATTTGGTATCAGAGTCCTCTACTTTCACCTTCCTATGGCCTATAATCAGATCCAGAAACCAGTAATTGGCAAAACTTCCATTTACTTCAATGGGAACTAGATCAGGTCCTTAATTTGCCTTGTTCTGTCCCCAGGAAAGATTTCACCCTTTTCAGCACAAATTTTGACTCATTTCAGCTACTTACATGTCTGCACGCTGGAGGAATGAGCTGGTCCCCTTAAACGGAATCTGAGAGAAGGTGTCTGGAAAACGGGGAACCCACAAGGAAAAATGACACATAGGTACTTGACTGAACAGATGAAGTGAGTTGTTATAGCAACTTGAGTTCTAAAAACAGTAGAGGAAACCGACATGATGCCACTCCTACTGAAGAATTCACATGACTGCTATCGAAATTCTAACATTGAGGAAACACCTTTCTCCTATTATTTTTAAATTCAATGCACATAGGCTTCCTCAGCAAAATCTGTGTAAATCATCCTGTCTATTAAAGAGACAAGCTCTTTCAAATGTTCTGAAAAAGCTCATATTGTGACTTGTCAAAAAAAAATAGTGGAAAAAAAATGGATTTCAATTCACATACAATACTTGAAAGCCTTCCAGCAGAAATGTAAGTGCTCTGATTCAGAGTACGTGTAGGGCATAACTGGCACAAAGAGACACCAAGGTGACAGCATGCAGTTGTAACATCAAACTGGTAACATTTATCAGCTTCATGTACTTATATGGGAAATAATGACTCCTCAGATACTGGATCTGTCTATTGGTATCTGGAGAAGCATTATTTATTATTAAACATAGGAGGAGGTTTCAAGTACGTGTAGCTGAAATGTTTAATGGCAAAAAAGGCTGCTATATACTGAAATGCTTAGTAGACACTACCAGTCAGAAGAAGGCTTGCTTATTAGGTACCTGATCTAAAGTCTATTGATGCCCATGAGCATTTTTCCATTAAGCTGCAGACCGTGGTTTTTTGGTTGTTTTTTTAAACAGTTTAATGGTAGGGCTTTTCTTGCTGGGTTATTTGCACCAAAGATAATCTATCCAATGACATCCTGGGTAAGCAACTCCTCAAGATGTCATGTGGTGAGATAGGAGTGAGTCACAATTATTTGCAAGATGAAGATAATTCCTTAAGTAAGGGCCAAATCCTGGGAATGGAGCAAGCCCGTGTACAAGGACTCCTGGCAAAAACCTCTGCAGCAGTGTGAGGGAATTCTCCGCTTTCCTCAGCCAGGCTGCTGGAGAAGCTCTGATGCAACCACTACAAAAGGTCGTTAATTAGTATTGCAAGAGTTCCTAGAGGCACAAAAAAGTCCTCAGCGATCATTCAAAGTTAGAGCTCCACAATCAGTAACAAGGTTTGTAAGTGCAACAGTTAAGGTTCTAAGAGCAGTATTATCTCAGTCACGTAGCACATCCTGTATGTCTACGGCCCACGTTTTCTAACATACAGGATTAAGCTCCAAGGTTCAACAGGAATGGAAAGTCCAACACCTACAGCATTTTGAAAGCCCCAAAGCTAGAATGCTGCTGTCTGAACTGTAGCTTTAGAACTTCCTGACTTTCTGACATTTTGTCTACGCTACTTTTTATTGTCTTACTGTGACATATTTTACCCTGTTTTTTAAAAAAGAATGGATAAGGGGATGCATGAGCTTAATAACTGGTATTTAAGTGGTCCCACTTAGCCTGTTGCGGTTGCATCTTAGGCCCTTCTCCAATACCTGCATGAAGGCACAGAAGGTAATGAGGTTCCAGGGGTCAGACAATAGCCTGGGATGAAGGAAACTGAGGTTCAATTCTCTGCTTCACCAAAGACTTTGTGTGACCTTGGGCAAGTTATTTAGGCTACGTCCACATTATGAGTTAGGGCTGTGATTCCCAGCTCATGTAGACATCTCTCCTCTGAGCTAGTGTGGTAAAATTAGTAGTGTAGCTGTGGTCGTGTGGGATCATAGCTGTGCCCAACCTCACTAGTGAGTTGTGAGGATAAAATACCTTCAGAATTGTGAGGTGCTCAGATACTGTGGGAATAGAGGCTATCGAAGTACTTCAGATTAGAGCACTGGTGCCCTCAGTAGGGTTCTGTGTGGGCACAGAGATCTCTCTCTGTGTGGAGTTCATTGCAGAGATCAGACCATTTGAGTAGAGCTCGTCAGGAATTTTTTGACAAAACAATTTTTATGTTGGAAAATGCTGATTCATCAAGCTAAACTTTTTTGTGGGAAAGGGTCAGTTTAAACAAATTTTTCAATTTGAATTTTTTTTGAAAAGTTTCAGAATTCTCACAATGTTTTGTTTCAGCATTTTCTGGAAAGGAAGTCCAGATTTTCATTCAGATGATGTTTTGTATTGAAATTTAAGATAATTATAGTGTTTTTAAAAAGATCAAATTTGAAAAGAAATGTTTCAAAATTATTGAAACAAAACATATCAATTGATCCAAACTGATTTTTTTGTTTGTTTTCAATTCACAAACATTTTCAAGATTTTGACTTTTTTTTTTCCCAATTTAAGATTGGGAAAAATGTGAAATCCCAATTTTTTGGTGTGGGATAATACTATGTTGCACTTATACAGCACTTTTTTCATCAGTAGCTCTCAAAGTGTTTTACAAAGGAAGGTCATTGTCATTTTACAGATTGGGAAGTTAAAGCACAGAGAATTGCTTAAGTTTCCTCGCAGCCAATTAGCAGAGCCAGGCATAGAACCCAGGTTTCCAGTCCAATGCTCTGTTGTCTAAACCACGTTGCTTCTCACCTAATACTGTACTAAGTTGAACCGGTTAAGAGATGATTGAGTTCCTATTCTTATTGCTCCAATCAGTTTTCTACGAGGTTGGGTCCATAAAGCAGCAGCACACCTGCTAACAGTGTGACAGCTGATCTTTGCAACTGAGAAAGAAGACATTTTTCTATAAAATGAAAAGCATAGAATTTGCTAAATGCAGCTGTAAGTGTGGCGAGAAAATCACAGGGCACATGATTTTGTTTTTGCCTATGATTTTTTTCCTGTTCTAAATGCAAAGGAAAGATTGGTTGGTTTGTTTGATGGACGTTGGTATGTGTAACTGAAACAGTTACAATCCCCCTTTTGTACTCTGCCCTGCAGCTATCTGAGACCAGCAGACTCTGGCCTTGTCAGGATGGGCAGAGAAAACTGGCAGAAATGTCTGAGGGGGTGTGAGGTAGGTTAGGCTGCTAAAAGTGGTTAGTAGATGCCTACACAACATGTCCAGAAGTGTCTTTTCAGTGGCTTAGAACTCCTCCACCCCCTATTTCCCAGTCCCAACCACCAAAGATTAGTTCTCTGCAAGGACTCTGTCCATGGCAGGTTTCGGCTGTTTTTGCATAGCCTTTTTTTTTTTTTTTTTTTAAAAAGCCTGGTTAGATATTTCCCATCCCACTCTTCTGTAATCCAGAAATGACTGAAGGGATTTTGCTCAAACATTCCCTATTAATAATAATAATAGCCGATGATTCATCTTCAGACAGAAACCAACTATGGAAACCAGTAACCCCCAAAGGCAAATATTTCTGAAAGTTACAAGCCGGAGAAAAATGAAGTTATAGGTATAGTGCAAATGGTTTTGTAACCTTAATGGCAGATGTTACTAACAACCTGCTTAAAATATATATTAGAAATCTAGAAATATATAATTATATAAAAATATAGTTGAGGGAGGCCGGAGGAATATATTCCTAGCTGTGAACAGGTTGAACAGGAATATTTGGGAGGTGAAGAGACTTGGCTTTGTCTTTTTTGTTTTTTTAAATCAATAGAAAAAGCAAACCAAGTGCAGTAGTTTTAGATTTATTGGTGTAAGCCTAGCCCCTAGTGGACAGCAGTCCATGGTACAAACCCAGACACAGGGCTAGCATAGGTACACCTTTGAACAGCTGTCAGGTTACATTCCGAGTGGCTGGAGACAAAATCGGTTTTAGGACAGATTCATCAGCAAATGGGACCGTTGCGGTGTTAGAGTTGGTGCAGTTATGGTAAAAGTTAGCTAGCAGCTTCTGTAAAGTCCCTAAATGAAATTCTACCCCACAGCCTTTGCTCTTGTATTCTATCATGAATGTCAGAGAAGCTCTTCTTACTGGTCTTACCTGTCACACTGAATGGTATTTGTGCTGGGCTCACCACTCCTCCCCCTAGAATTCCGTGTCAAGGATTCTAGGGGAAAGAAGAGAACCAAAGTCTCACACTTGTGCAAAAACACAGATGGACTCATTTGTAATGAAACAAACAGGTGTGGACAAGGGTTCAGCAGCTAAAGACTTATCTAGAAAGTAAGGTCAGAGTGAGGCAGTTAGAGCTGTTCATTTAGTGGAGAATCCTGCCATTTCCTCCCAGGTCAGCCTGTCAAGATTCAGCAGAACCCTTGTGTTTCGCTATCTGGGCGATGTAGGCTTTTTGGACTCCACATAGGGGTTCCACACCATGGCAGCTCCTACTCCCACAGTGTTTAGTGATCAGGAAAGGTAGGCTGAGGGCCCTGCTGCTCTGCAGATCCTCCAGCAACAGGGGAAGCTATTGCAGCCTCAGGCTTGATGGAGCGGCTGTGCTGCCTCAGGAGGAGCCAGATTCCATCCACAATCATGCAGGATATGATAATCCGTGAAAGCCAAATCAGAGCATGCTCATTGTGGCTGGAGTTCTAAGTCCATTTCCTAAGAGAGAGTTGCCAATAACGTTTTTCTCATCCTTCTGCTAAATAGGCAAGTGGAAACACCCAGTTGACCACATCTCCGCCTAGATGAAAGGACAGAACAGCATGTACTGATACAAATGTGTGAAGACAACAGCAGTGGCTAAATTTTATTCATTGGTCCTACAAGGTTCTGGGCATTCCCAGCTCCCGTGGCTTTCCGTGGGAGTTAGGAGGGCTCAGCACCTTTCCGGATCATGAGGTCCAATATTTTTAGGTGGAAGCCACTTTTAGTTTCCCGCCAGAGGCTTCCTTTAAATGAAGCTCTTCCTTCAGGCAGCCACCAGTGCAGATGTAGCCATCTCATTTCCACTGCCTCAGAGGACACTAGCTTGTGGAGGCTTCCACAATGGCCGTATGAAGCCACGTGTTCAGGGTAGGAGAGGAGCAAGGCTCTACGTCAATCCACCAGTAATTATCCCCAGCGTGGGTGGAGGAGTGGCATAAGGGCTGGGCAGGTTATAATTAAGCCAGGAGTAGCAACCAAGCAGCAACATGGAAAGGAGGAGTCCATCTCCCTTGCCCCTGCAGAGGTCTGCGTACCCAGCACACCACGTCACTGGAGATGATGATGAAATCTCCTAATCTCAATGGGGAAAAATGGGTGTGTGTGATTCTGATTAAAATGTTTGCAAAAAATAACATGCTCCATTGCTGAATCACCCCCAGCTGGCACCAGGTTTTGTCCCTGTGCTCGCTGAAAACTCTTCTGAGCCGCCTTTGAAAATAATTAGTGGCACAGGCTTTGAAAATCAAGTTTCACTTTTCTTTTAAAAAAAATAAATTCCCCCCCAGTACCAAACACGATTAGAACATAGCATGGATTAATTGCTCTGCCAAATGTCATTCCTAGAAATCAAATCTGTTTTGCGACATATGAGTGAGTGTCTGAATACTCCAAAGCCATTAAAAATATCTGCATAATTTTAAAAGCTGCTAAATGTTTTCTTTCTTTGTGTGTGTGTGTGTGTGTGTGTGTGTGTGTGTGTGTGTGTACAGTATGGTATTTTACTCCTGTGATGAAAAGTTGAATGGCAAGTTTCAGCCAAATGCAATTTTTTTACGCTGTAGTTATAAAATCTTGGCAATGGAGTTCATAATGGAAATGCCACTAGGTTTTAAATTCACAATTTGGCATCCCTGATCCATCTTTGAGAGGTGAAACTCCTGATTTTATTGGGATTTTTGCCTGAGTAGGGCCGCAAAATTTAGGCTGAAATATTCATTTGTTTAGATCTTTAGTAACCTAAGTTACTAGTAACCTAAACCAAAGTATAGAGTGCAAAGAATAAAGTTCACAAAATAATACTGAATTGCCTACACAATATCTCAGTAGCACTTGCCCAGCATCATAACTCCCTCCCCTGATGACCTGTATCTCATAACTAGAGCATGTCCAAAATTGTCTGGTGGGCACGCATGTCATCGGACACTGCTGATATAACGGAGCTGAAATGTTTCATGGCCACATGTTGATTCCATTGAAAAGTTTGACAGAAACCAGGCAGGCAGGCTTGACAGTTCCTGCCAGTTTGTCCACCCACCCAACTCCTCGGCAGGCCACCTGGCTGAGAACACGGGAGCTGGCGCTCAGAGGAGGTTGATCTTCAGCCTCATGCACTTGTCTGTAGCTCCCTAGCAGTCAGCCAGGTGGGCCGGCTGTGGAGTCAGGGCTCACTCACTCCATACGTAGCTAGCTCCCTGACTTCATAGGTAGCTGGCTCCACAGGCTGCCCAACTCCACAGATAGCAGCCTCTCCAACACTTTGGGTTGCCTAGGGAGCCCACGGTCTTCTTATCATCCCTAATTGCATATGGGGAAACGGCGGCAGACGTCTTGGACTATTAAGTCATGGCCTGTAGTGCAGTGTCATGGGCTACACGGAAGCAGAAATAGCCAGGAGGAATTCTGGGTATGGTAGGAGGCTCCGCTCTACCTTCCATGACTGCACTGCTGCGAAGGGGTATTGATAGAGCCACTGCCCTGCCCTTTAAGCAGCCAGCACAAATACTGGTGCTAGAGGAGACTTTGTGCTCTGTAATGTGGCAGACTTTGGGGGTTTCTTGGGGCTCCAAATATTAAGTAGATTTGAGTAACTTACTTACATTTCTCAAGGTACGTCTACACTACAAGACTATTTCGAATCAACTTAATTCGAATTTGTGGAATCGACCTTATGAAGTCGAAGTTGTGTATCCACACTAAATACACTAGTTCGACTGTGAGAGTCCACAGTAACGGGGCCAGTGTCGACTTTCGAAGCAGTGCACTGTGGGAAGCTATCCCACAGTTCCCGCACTCCCCGCTGCCCATTGGAATTCTGGGATTTCCCCCCAATGCATGCTGGGGGGAAAAATGTGTCGAGGGTGGTTTTGGGTAACTGTCATCATTGAACCGTCAATCACGCCCTCCCTCCCTCCCCGAAAGCGCCGGCGGGCAATCTGTTCGTGCACTTTTCTGCTCAGTGACAGCGCGGGCGCCACAGCACTGCGAGCACGGAGCCCGCTGCAGTTATGGCCGTTGTCAACTCCTCACACCTTATCGTCCACCTCTTCCACAGTCAGCTGCTGAGAAATAGGGCTACTTTTCAATGGTGCTGCGAGCACTGGTGGACCATGGGGGACGTTTTACCAACATCAACGTCGGGTGGCCAGGCAAAGTTCATGACGTGCGTGTTTTCAGGAACTGTGGTCTGTTTATACGCCTGCAGGAAGGTAGTTTCTTCCCGGACCACAAAATAACTCTTGGGGATGTGCAGATGCCTATAGTGATCGTCGGGGAACCAGCCTACCCGCTAATGCCCTGGCTCGTGAAGCTCTGTGCAGGCGCCTTGCACAGCGACAAGGAACTCTTCAAGTACCAGCGAGCAGTGAGCAGCGTGACCTGTGACTGTTTAGTTTCTTTACAGAGAAGCTGAACCTGCCCCTGTTTCTTTACCAAGTGACTGTTGACTAGCATCTGCAGTTACATACCCCGCCCACCCCGCTTCCCCAACTTCCAACACACGTTTAAAAATGAAAGACATGTTCCACTGTAACTTTACAAAGGTTTCTTTATTGATGACTTTGCGTTACAGGGTTGAAACTGGGACACGGACTGTGCTGGGTAGGGTGTGCGGTGATGTAAAGACCGCCTGTAAACTCGAGGAATGACAGGCTCCTGCTCCCAGAGCAGTCTGCATTGCCGTACTGGATGTTTCAACGGAGCCTGCCATCCCTCCTTTTTGGGACTCTGTGTGCGGGGGCTATGTGGCCTTTTGGCGGGGGAGGATGGATACAGATTCCTCTGCTGCGTGGCTCTGTGGTCCAGGACAGGGACCGTTGCATGAGATCTGTAACCTCCCTCCCCCGCTACAAAGTCACGTACCCCTCCACCCACACAGAACCTGCAAACCACCTCCCATACCGACCAGGGTGCCTACTGACTGCACTGTGTGTGTGACCTGCTGCTGATCCTGCCCCCATGTCTGTACCCTGGTAAAGGTGATTGTCCTGTCCAATTACCAACCCCCTTCCCCCCCTTCAAACACAGTCTCCTCTAAAAGAACATGACGGAAACAGTAATTAACAGAAAAGTATTTTTTATTATCAACTAGACAGTTAGGGGATGAAACTGGGATGGGGGCTTGGGTGAGGCGGGAAGGAAAGGACTTCTCAAAATTTAGGCTATGAGAGCTTTTCGGTACTTGAGCACTCTGCTGGGGTGCAGTGACAGTTTTCACGGCCCCTGGCGCCCCTCCTTCTGGTTATTTTGGGTGAGGGGGGTATGGGACTTTGTGGCGGGGGAGGGCGGTTGCAGATACACGGCAGGGGGGCTCTGTCCTCCTGCCTGAGGTCCTGCAGAACATGCACAAGGCGCAGGAGCATGTCCGTTTGCTCCCTCATTAGTCCAAGCAGAGTTTGAGTCGCCTGCTTGTCTTCCTCACGCCACCTCTCCTCCCGTTCTCTGTGTGAGCGCTGGTAAAGAGAGAGGGTCTCCCTCCACTGGCTCTGCTGGTCCACGTCGTCTCGGGAGCACCCCATAAGTTCAGCGAACATCTCGTCCCGTGTCTTTTTCTTTCGCCGCCTAATCTTTGCCAGCCTCTGTGAGGGGGATGCTGTGGCAGGTCTGGAGACAGTCGAAGCTGTGTGATGGGAAAAAGGGAGTGAATTCCTTGCAAAGATAAATTTTTGCGAACAATGAACACAGTGTAGTCTGTCTCTGTGAATTCTGGGTTGAGATCCCAGTGCCTGATGGGGCAAAAACCATTTTCGCGGGTGGTTCTGGGTAAATGTCGTCAGTCATCCCTTCCTCCGGGAAAGCTACAGCAGACAATCATTTCAAGCCCGTTTTCCCTGGATTGCCCTGGCAGACGCCACAGCGTGGAAACCATGGAGCCTATTTTGCCTTTTGTGCCTGTCACCGTATGTGTACTAGATGCCGCTGACAGAGGCGGTCCAGCAGTGCTACACAGCAGCATGCTTTTGCTTTTGCATGACAGCAGAGATGGTTACCAGCCATACTGTACCATCTACCATACCATAAATTGGTAATAAGATGGGCATGGTTACCAGTCCTTTTGCACTGCACCATTTGCTGCTGTCATAAGTGCCCCTGGCTGCTCTTAGCCAGGGGCGCAAAAGCCAAAATTGGGAATGACTCCCTGAGTCAATCCCTCCTTTTTGGTATATAAAAATAGAATCAGTCCTGCCTAGACTATGGGCAAGTGTACTACAGAACCACTGTATCAGAGAACCAGAGAGCACACCTGCTCTGTGTCAGATCCTGCATAGATTATGAGCTGTATGCTATTCACAGGGGGTGCTCCTGCAACAACCCCACCTGTTCATTCCATTCTTCCCCAGCCTTCCTGGGCTACCATAGCATTGTCCCCCCACTTGTGTGATGAAGTAATAAAGAATGCAGGAATAAGACACAGTGACTTGTTAGTGAGAAATGAGTGGAAGGCAGCCTCCAGTTGCTATGATAGTCCAGATAGGACATTAAGGAGTGTGGAGGAGAGGAGCCCAGCATCCTGCTGCTAGTCCAGGGGCAATTGAATCTTTTCTTTACACATGAAGGGTGGGGGCTGATGAAGCTCAGCCCCCTGTTGCTATGATGAGGACGGTTACCAGCCATACTGCACCATCTACCAGGAAAAATTAGGGCCAGGCGCCCTTGATGAACCTCACGGATGCTAGTACGCATGGTTACCAGTCCTTTTGCACTGCCCCATGTGCCAATAGGCTGATGATGACGATGGATATCAGTCATATTGTACCGTCAGCCACCCATGGCGGGGGGGGGAGTGAGGATGTCGGTGTTCAGTGCTGCAGCATCGCATCTATCTGCAGCATTCAGTAAAGATACGGTGACATGTAAAAGAGTCAACAGAGGATTGTTTTCCCTTTCACTTCTGGGGGTGGGAGGGGGTGCGTAAATTGCCGAGCTATGCCCTGACCCACCGCGGACACTGTGTTTGACCCTAGAAGCATTTGGAGCTCAGCCAAGAATGCAAATGCTTTTCGGAGACAGCAGGAACTGTGGGATACCTTGCGTCCTCAGTCCACCCTCCCTCCATGAGCGTCCATTTGATTCTTTGGCTTTCCGTTACGCTCATCACGCAGCAGCGTGCTGAGTCTCTGCTACGCTGTCTGTCCGGAGATTTTTTAAAAATACTTTGGACCAGGCGTAACATTACAGTAATTCCCCTAATTAGATGCAGGAGTCTCCGAGTGAGATCACCCTGAGGACGGTCACTGAAGGAGATAGAGAGCGCATGCTGCGTGAAAGCCAGCACAAACCAGGGCCCTATGCAGCCGTGCTCGGGGAGGCAATGCTCCCTGAGTACTTCATGAAAGCCTGGCGCGGAAAAGTGTGCTGCCACAGAGCACCCAATAAGGCAGCTCTCCCCAGGAACCTCCTGCGGAGGCTTTTCGATTACCTCCAGGAGAGCTTCGTGGAGATCTCCCAGGAGGATTTCTGTTCTATCCCCATATATATAGAGACCTCCTTTTCACATACTTCAGATTCCTCTTATATTAAGAATAAAAGTTTACATGGTTAAAGCACTTACCGACTGCTCCTTCCCCTGATTCAGGGTCCGGGTTAATGGCCGGGGAGGGTTGGTAGGGGATCTCCGTGACAGTGATGAAGAGATCCTGGCTGTCGGGGAAACCAGCGTTGTAAGCGCTGTCGCCTGCCTTGTCCTCCACAAACCCTTCCTCATCTTCCCCGTCCGCGAACATCGCCGAGGAACTGGCCGTCGACACTGTCCCATCATCAGAGTCCATGGTCACTGGTGGGGCAGTGGTGGCCTCCAGCGCCCCGTTGCCGCGCTTGATTTTTGTAGCCTTGTCTGGGGTCCTTGATTTTCACGCGGCGCTGCGTTGCATCCCGGCTGTATCCTCTGTCTCTCATGGCTTTGGAGACCTTCTCGTAGGTCTTTGCATTCCGTTTTTTGGAGCGCAGCTCCGAAAGCACAGACTCCTCACCCCACACACCGATCCGATCCAAGAGTTCCCGGTCAGTCTATGCTGGGTCCCTCTTTCTATTCAGAGATTACATGAACTCCTCTGCTGGAGAGCTCTGCATCGCTGCCGGTGCTGCTGAGCTCGCCCCGATGTCCAACCACGAAATGAGATTCTAACTGTCCAGACAGGAAAAGGAATTCAAATTTTCCCGGGACTTTTCCTGTGTGGCTGGTCAGAGCATCCAAGCTCGGATTGCTGTCCAGCGCGTCAACAGAGTGGTGCAGTGTGGGATAGCTCCCGGAGCTAGTAAGTTCGATTTGCATCCACACCTAGCCTAATTTGACATAGCCATGTCGAATTTAGCGCTACTCCCCTTGTCGGGTGGAGTACCAAATTCGAACTAAAGAGCCCTCTAGGTCGAATTAAATGGCTTCCTGGTGTGGACGGGTGCACGGTTAATTCGAATTAAAGCTGCTAAATTCGAATTAAAGTCCTAGTGTAGACCAGGCCTCAGAGTCCTTTCTACTTTCTAAAACTGAATGTGCTAAACGAATGCACCTCGTTGACCGGGAGAGTCATCAGACACTAGTTAGTCAGCAGTCTTCAGCGCCACGATCCAGAACCTCTTCCGTGGGGGTTAGAGGCCAAAATCAGCCTTTTAATCACCTGCTTGGCCCTAGTGTTTGTAACCCAGCAGTGTATTGCACTCATTATCAGGGTCTGACCGTCTCTCTTCCTGTGTGCAAGAGAGAGCATTTCCTCCACCCTTTTTCTGCTTCAATTGTGAGCATTCCAGCTAGCAGCTTCAAAAGCTACAGCTGGTAGGAATTTCTGGACCAAAGACTGGCTCTGTGTGTGTACAAATATTGCTTTTGTTGAAAATTAATAAAATTTGGATTTTTTAATGAAAAAAACTGACTTTTTTTGTTTGAAAATTTTCATTTCACAGGTTTTAATTTACTTTTATTACAAATTGAATTTTTCATTTTGTTTTGGAACCAACTGCCAACTTCTGGAACCACAATAAAAAGCTGATTTCAATTTGAAAGAAAATGATTGAAGTTTTTCATTTTGATTTTTTTCATCAAAAATCAGATTTTTTTCATAGAAGAACATTAAAAATTGTATTTCCATCAAAAATGAACCTTATGCTGGAGCATGGTCAGAATGTGATTGTTACTAGCTGAGTCACTAGTGTAGTATGGGCCTCAGGCAGTCTAGTGTATGATTTAGGGCAACTGGCGGTCAAATACATAAATGATAAAATATATTAATCTGATAAATGGGGAATAAAAACATATCCAACATGGTTTCAAGTTTCTAAAAGTTCACACACCTATGACATTAGCTCTTAGACTTGCACCTCTTCTATGAGGGGGCTAAGAAGTAAAGTTTTTGTTAAGCCTTAGCTAGATCATTTCCCCTTCTGCTGCAAGATTTTCCTATAGCAAAATACTGCACCTGTGAATCTTTAAATTAGCCACAGCTGGGGTGGTTGGGGCCTAATAGCAGGCAGTTACCGGGAAGAAGACTGCTGGAGAGAAGGAACACTTCTTACCTTCCCATCAGGTAAGAGCCTCTGCTTTCACGGGGAGGTGTTGGTTTTTTTCCTCCCCACCCAAGTTTAGATGATTTGGAGTTGTGTTGCACAAATGAATCTTTCATTTAGAGAGAGGGGAAAAAACACAGCACCTGCTTTCCTTCTGTTCTGAGAGTGGCTTGAAAAGCAAGAAGCTGATCGTGAGCCACCTTCCACACCCCATCTGTACTCTGTTCTCTCATACACACACCGTGTGCGAAGGAAGCCTTGGTGCAGACAAGGAACAGCAATTAAAAGTGGAACATCTCCAGGGTTTTGGAGAGCAGAGGAATGAGCTCCTGCCTGCCCACACCAGAAGCTTTACTTTCAGGGATCTCTAGTTTTCTCCCAACATGGTAGCTGCAGACTGACTTTCTTGCAGCTCCTTGAGAATCTTTCTTCCCTAGACCACCAGCTGAGAAAAAACAGTCTCTTAAACAGAGAAACCACCCTGATGCAGTAGCCTTATTCTCCTGAGTTGGAGTGTGTCCCTTTTATGATAGGTGTTCTGGCCACTGGAAATAGAATAATTACCCGTTCGCTCTGGTGTATCAAGGCAGTCCAGATTTAGGGTGCCCACTGTATGCCTTAATTTCTTTTCATGGTGCTCCTTCACTGGTTTACAGAAGACTGCAAGCAGATGCCTGAAGGCCTACCTCACCTCTCCACCTTTGTTCTGGGAGGATATCCTATCAATTCCTGTATGCAGAGGCTCTTGGTAACAAGGAGATAGCATTGTCTGGGGTCTCCATGGAGCGTTCCTGTCTTGTAGACAGTAAGAAATGGAACTCTCATGGTTTATTTGGTTTATACAGACTATGGGTACTCCTGCACCCAACAAAGGGTGAGAGAGAGACAAGGTAGGTGAGGTAATATCTTTTATTAGACCAGCTTCTGTGGAAGACACACGTTTTGACTTGATATAAATGGTATTGGCACCCTTAATTTTAATACTCAGAATACTGGAATTATAGTTGCAGAATCTAGTGCAATGGTGCACTTTCTAGTGGAGGGTGAGTCCCATATAAGTCAATTCCTACCCTGCATGTCAGACTCTGAAATAAAAATTCTGTTGATGCATTTACCCATCTCCCTTCTCCTCCTCTCCAAACCACAAGCGAAAAAGCACATAGTGATTTAGTCTTTTTTAAGAAGTCTTTACTCCTTGGGTTAGCCAGGCCCTGTTCTGTCTCCTCTGTACTACTCAAAGCAGAGTAATCAGCTGGCTGAGGCTTTTCCCAGTGTTGGGGAATCCCCAGATGGTGTAAAGCTGGTACAGCAGACTCAGGGCTAGCCTTCTAGTGTCTGTGTAGGGAGCGTGATGTGTGCTCCAGCAGACCGTGGCTAGTGGTCCCTGAAGGGTTGTTATAGCCATGTGCAATCTAGAGTAGCCCTGTGCGTGGCCCAGAATCAGTTTGGAGGAATATAAAGGTGTTGTAAAGGCACCTTTGTTCATCCCCTCCAAGGTCTTGTTCCAAGCAAAGATGAGTCAAACTGAAGGATTGAGCCCTGTAGTGAGGCGGCCTGGCTCCCAGCCGCCCCAGAGAGGGACGAGCCCTTACGGACGCCAAAGTGGGCGGAGTCACTGGAGCCTGCGCCCGCCCCTCAGAGGTCAAGGCGCAGAGCAGGAAGTATAAAAGTCCAGCCCCAGGGCTCAGAAGCGGCCTGGCCGCCGGAGAGGCCAGACGGTGGTGCCCTAGCTCCCGCTGGGGAGACTCCTGCCCCCTGCGACCAACCCGAGGACTGGCCGTACCCGCGAAGCCTGGACGCCGACCAGACGCTGGAAGAGCCCCTAAGCCGACCGGTACAAAGGGACCCCGAGGAGCTGCCCAGTTTACCCCTCGCTCAGTATCCCAAGGAGCCCAGGGTGTGGGACGCTGTGGAAGATGCCGCTGAGACACAGGTACCGGTAGAGGGGGAGGTTGGAAATAGCCCGGGGGCAGCCGACCCTAGTCTGGCTGCAGCACACCCAGATCCAATGTCAGTGTGTTGCGGCCAGGATCCCCACTGACACAGCAGCAGGCTGCCTGCCGCTGTTAGGGCCCCGGGCTGGGATGCAGAGGAGTGGGCGGGCCTGCGTCCCCCCTGCCACCCCACTCACGGGTGGCAGTCTCCCCCTCGCCCCCACGCTCAGGCCCAGGAGCTTGGGCTTCTTAAACTACTGAACTGTTTGCTCAGCCCCTGCCTGAGGGTCTGAGCCCTGAACTACTGTTTGCTGCCCCGCCCTGACCTAGGGCCTGGGCCTCCAAGATGAGACTATTGGCTCAGCCCCTGCCTGAGGGCCTGAGCTCCTGGCCGTTTCCTGACCCACCAGGCTAATTCACCAGTGCACGGGACAGGCGTAGTGAAGTGGCCTGGGCCCAGCCGCTCCAGAGAGGGGCGAACCCCGACAGCGGACGTTTACAAGCCCTTCTTTCTTAACTTTCCTTAGCACACAGGTAGTATCCTCCTGTCTTCTCCAAGCTCTTTGCTCTGATGGCTACGAAACAATTCCGATCAAGAAAACCAGGGGCATTCAGCTGAATTAATTTAACATCTTCCTCCATGGGATGGGAGGAGGGAATAGGCAACATATTAATGAAATCTTCATCTGATGCTACATTTATATGTGTTGCAAATTGCAGTGCAGATAGAAAAATAATGCAAAGGGACCTAGTGAGAGTACCAGAAACATGGAAAGATGAAGATAAAGTGAGATTCAGCTTGGAGAAGTGAGGTCTGTAAATCCAATTGAATGAAGACACTGGGGTTGTAGTAATGCTGAAAGAGAGCAAGTGAAAAACAAATTACGGATGGGCTTGCAATGCAATATGGCATTAAAAATGGCCAGTGCAGTTTTGGGTTCCAGAGGTATCATGATAATCCTACCTCTCTGTCCAGCTCTGGTGCAACTGCAGCTGAAGTGACACATTTAAATCTGGGGGTCTCTGTATCAGAAAGGTACTAATAAATCGGAAGGAGCTCAGAGAAGAGCACAAATATGTTTGGAGGGTCTGGGGAGAGAGAACCTTCCCTGGAGGGTCAAAAGGCTAAATATGTGTAAGTTGGCTGAGAGAGGACAAAAGGAGGACATACAGCTGCATAGATATGAAGGGTGAGGCTAGCAAGTAGG